>NC_080419.1:80200771-80568271 GCF_029873635.1 Malania oleifera | reverse complement strand
TTACATCAGTAACAATTTCAGATTGTTGGGGTCATTGCAGGGTCGTACTGGTTTTAGATGGCTATGTTTGTCAAAAAGGAAAATTGATTGTCTGCAAGGGCATCTTGTTCTCTTATTGAATAGAGTAAGATTAGGTGTTTGCTAGTCATGTGGCTGTAGAAAAAAATTGCATTGCAGGTATCTTTCTTCATTAAAAAAAAATAAAATTAAAGTGTTCTCACCTAAAGGGAAAACTGAAACTATGAGTGATGTTAATTGTAGATATGCTATGTACTCACAACAGCCCATGGCATGAGGGAGCAGAAAATGAAATGTCGTGCTTAAAATAATAAAAGAAAAAAAATCTTATTTTATCTATCATGTCGAAGAAATCTTTATTTTGAAACTACAAGTAGAACTAAATTATTTTTCATTTTTCCTATAACCCTTTCTCTGCAGTCTCAACCTTTCTGTGGTTTTCTGTGTGTCTATTTAGGCTGAAATGGGTGATAGATCACGGGAAGCAGCTATGTACTTTGGAGAGTGCTGTGTGACATACGTCTTGGAACCTAAGTGAGCTTCAATTAGAATCCTTCTAGTAGACCCAAATATAATAAACATCTTCACAGCATTAAGAACAATATGCCTACAAGGCCAAAACATCTTCTACCGTTCTAAAACAATATGCCTAAAACACCTGTCTTATGGCCTAATTGCTTTTGGTGCTCATAACATGGTAACATGTTGAAAGGAAAATGGATGAAGCAGCATCAAACCAGAAAACAATTACAGTCATATTGATGTGCAAGCATAGATTTCCTTAAACAAAATCCTTAACCAACAGTAGTAACTTGTTTGACACTGTCCAAGGAAAAGTTTCATATTTTGGAAAGAAAGATAACACCAACAATAGTAACTTGTTTGACATGGTCTAAGGTTTGTTATTTGTCACTGTCTCATACCTATAATGATGTCATAATGTTACTGCCAAAAGAGTTCATGGGTGGGCTTGATACACATGGGTGAACACCAACATGACCTAAAAGTTTAAGCTTATTGAGTCTTGGGGCCAACCATGTGTATAAGCACCCATCCTTTACTATAATTTTTCATTGTGGGACAAGCTCATAAGTGGAATTCCCAACACATAATAGCTACTAATGAGATTGAAAATGGAGGGAACAAATGTAATCTGAGAGTTGAATGAACATTTTAGACCACAAGTACGGTCTCTTGACAACATATACTTCCATAAAATTATGTTGTAATTTTCTTATAAACTTATTTATTTATATATTTTAAGTTTCTTATTAAAAAAAAAAAAAGCATTTTCTGCTAGACAAAAAATTGAAAAAAGTTTATAAGAAGCAAGTTATGGAGGTCATATGTGTTAAAAACTGCTTATAACTGTGTGAGGGAGAAAAAAGAAACTAGGATCAATCTCAGACAGCAAAATCACCTAAGTTGTGTTTAAGAGCATGAATTCATTTATTAGGTTTCGATTCAGAACATTCTTCTCTAGGTATTGTCTGCAAAAGACTGTCATGTGTAGTAATTTCATGGATACGTTCATCAATATCCACTTCAAATTTACTTTTGTTTATTTCTTTTACTTCTTTGTGTATACGTTGACCCTCTAACATGAGTGAGGGAATCCATCCACTGAAATCAACTTTTATTGACATATTTGCAGCTTTGGTTAGTTTCATATTAGGAAATTACTTGAGACTCACAAATTGACCTACCTGATTACACATTTATCCTCTTCTTGTAGAATTTAAGAGATGTCCAGTGAATTCATACAATGCAATGGTAAAAAAATAGAGAATCAATTCAAAATTGCATATGTAAACTCAAGTTATGGGACTGCAGACGAAGGTTAAGAGAAAGGAAAAATTATTTAGTCCAATCCTTATGCCATGTGCTGCTGTGTGCACCTATCATATCTACAATCAACTTACGATCACATGCAATTTCTACAGCTGAAACTGCATAGAAGTAAAGAACTAATAAAATTTTTCATTTTGACATGTTTCTTTCCATTGTAATTGGACAATAAGCTCAATGATCTTTTCAGATTGCTGCAATGGCATGGTTGAGTGGTCATAAGGATTGGAGTGGTTTGCCTATTAGATGGTTTCGTTTGTTGGGAAAGAGCAGTGATTTTCATATTAGTTTGTTTCTACATGATTCATGGGTGTAACCCAGAGGGATTTCAGATTCGGACATTACCTTCTTTCCTTTTTCTTTTTCTTTTTTTCCCCAAATAAACTTCCATGGGACTCACCTGCCCCTGAAATTTTTTTTTTTTTTCCATCTTTCAAAACTCTTCACTGTGTAGCTTTCTGGGCTTTAATTAGAATTCTTCTCCTGGACTCAAACTTCATAAAAATGCTTTTGAAATTTCTAGTTATATGGCTTTCACGTCTTATAATGGACTAATTAAATTTGAATTTGTAGATCTCAAAGATGGGGCTCAAGCATTGGCAGGCATTACACAAGCATTTGTAGGCATTTTTCGAATGTATTATGAATATCTTTGTTTTTCCTTCCAAATTGGCTCCCATGGAATTTAACAGCTCCAAAACCACTTATATGTTCCATCTTCAAACCTCATCATGGTTGCAGCATCATTTGTCGATTTCCCTTTATTGAATCAAAACACTTCAGGTTTCAATGAAGTAAAACCTTTGTATCCTCACATTGCTTATTTTTATATCTCAAAAAAATCATGGAAAGTGACAATTGCATCCTTCTGATTGCCTGCAAGGGGATCCTCTTCTCTTGTCCTTCCCCAAAAAGCCTAAGAAGACTGTACATGTAGCTTATACCCTCTGAGTGCCCTGGTGTATGTATTGCCATGATCAATAGACAATAAAAATACATTCAAAGGGGTACCCAAGAACAAAATAATTAAATGCTTCAATATTTCATTACATTATGCCAAAAACATTTGCTACTACTGATATTCCATAATAGTCTATAATTATTCAATCATAAACCATGAGGTTCCAGTGCTTTTGATGTCCCTAGACAATATGTCCAAAATATATAGTTACCAATCAAGCCTTACCACTGCTAGGGTTGGCCTAATTGCTTTCGATGCTAACCTGTCCGAAAGGAAAATAGAGGAAGCTTGCAGTGATAAGATTCCCCATTAAAACAAATATAGTATTCAATCTTAAGTCAATTCTTTAGTAATCTCTTTAGACTAACCACTCAGCCAAAAGAGAAAGAAAAAACTAAAAAGGAGATATGCTAAATCATTCACATTGAATGGTAGGGTCCGTCATTTATCTTTACAATGACATGATCTGTTATTTTCCAGATGAAACAAAAAAAGTAGGAATAGGAATGCAAGTCATGGCCCTTGTTTAGGGGCAAATGAAGACTCCAGCTCCGTGTGGAAAATGCAGTCTACCAAGAGAGACTGCTTTTTTGGAAAGATACCAAGCAATCAGTGTCAACATGTCTTACACAAACAATTTCACATTTTGGAAAAACACAAAACACCAATGCTAACAACTTGTTTGACACGGTATAGAATAGTTGTTTGCTAATTAGTTTTATAACCATAGCTACTTCAAAAAAGATTGAAAATGATGTGTGTGGGACAAATGTGATCTCTAAGTTACAATGAGCATTTTAGACCACATGCATGGCATCTTGAAAATCGTATCTTAAGACTATATTATCTGTTTATATTCAACAAAATTAATCATTTGATAATTTCACAGTAATAAAGTAGATGTATACAATCGAACAAATCAATATGATTTTTTCCAAGTTTCTCAATAGAACCATTCAACTGAAAAAAAAATGATATTCCATTCAATTCAATTCACATGATATATATACAAATCAACTTAAACTTAAATGGGGACCCAATGACACGCTATGATTTTTCCGAAAGAAAAAAAAAAAAAAGCAAACAATCTATCCCAAATCCTCTGAAGTCATGCCCCTTCCTAAGCTGCATGTTGCTTGTTCAATTTAATCATTTTTTTCCATTTGTCTTACATGTAAAACCCATTTCCATTCTATATCCTCAATGATCCTATTGGACATAAGCTCAGTAACAATTTCAGACTATTGGGGGCATTTCAGGGTCATAATGGTTTTAGATGGCTATGTTTGCCAAAAAGGAAAATTGATTTTCATGCTAAATTGTTTTTGCATGGTTCATGGTTGTAGCCCAGTCTACCCACATGAATATCAATAAATCATATTTGGACATTATCCTTCTTTTCTTCATCTAAACCTTTTCTTTATGTTGCTTTTTTGAGCTTTAGTTGGAACTCTTCTACTGGAACTCTTCTTTTTTGGTTAATTAGTTGGTTTTGTGAGATTTGTTGCATTCAAAACATTTATTTACAGCCTTTTCGTCTGTGGAAAGATTGTGATTCGTAACATGTCACTAAGAAAATAAATTTTTTTATTTTTATTTTTTTGGTTAATTAGTTGGTTTTGGAGAGTGTTGTATGAGACCACATTAAAATTATGTTAAAATTTACTTATAAATTTATTTATTTACTTATTCAGAATTTTTTACTAAAAAAAAAAAAGCATTTGAAAGTAGAATTTCTTGTGGATAAACCATATTTTGAAATTACAAATTTAATACGGACCAAAGTGTTTTCCTAGTGCCTTAATTATTTCCCAACAAATTATGCATCCTCCCCCACCCCAGCTACAGTTTGAGGATTTTTCTCACATTGACCAATCAACGTTGACTTGACTTAGAACATCAAATTAATAATTTGCTAGCAGTGGCTTCATTCCTTCCCCACCCTTTATATAAATGTAAATGCAAGCTACTTCTTATCTTCAAATTCAAAGAAAAAAAAAAACAACTCCTTTCCCTAGAAGAATTGAAATTGGATTTTGTTGGTATATCTCAATGAGATACTCAGCTGCAGTTTTGGGGATTGTTTTGACATTGATTTCTTGGGATGGAGTAAATTCAACTGCCACCCATTGTAGGGCAGAGGAGAGAGAAGCCCTTATAGACTTCAAGAAATCTCTCACTGTGCCTTCCAACCGCCTCTCTTCTTGGGTTGGGGAAGATTGTTGCAGGTGGACAGGAGTTCGCTGCCACAACACCACTGGCCATGTCATCCATCTCAACCTCTCCAATACATTCCCTCTTGATGGTTATTCTTATTATTATGAAGAGTCTTTGGTTGGGTACGAGAGGTCCAGTTTGGGTGGGAACATAAGCGTCTTTTTGCTGCAATTGAAACATCTTCAGCATCTGGACTTGAGTCTCAATGATTTTCAGGGACTTCGGATTCCACAGTTCTTTGGTTCCCTCCCCAATCTCGCTTATCTTAACCTTTATTCTACGGGATTTGTGGGCCCCATTCCTCCTCAACTTGGGAATCTTTCAAGCTTGCATTATCTTGATCTTGGAAGGAATTATGATTTGTACGTTACGGATGACGTAAGATGGATTTCTCATCTCTCCTTAATTGAATTCCTCGACATGAGCTCTGTCAATCTTAGCCGGGCATCTAATAATTGGCTTCAAGTAATGAACATCCTCCCTTCCTTATCCACGTTGCTCTTGAGTGATTGTTACCTCAGCCATAATCTTCCTCTTTCTTATGTCAATTTTTCTTCCCTTGTCGCTCTTGATCTCTCCTCTAACTCTTTCATGAATTCTTCCACATTTGCATGGCTCTCCCGTCTCACTTCTCTTGTTTCACTCAATCTGCATGGCACCTATTTTACAGAGGGTTCAATTCCAATATATCTTCAAAACATGTCCACTACTCTTCGATCCATGGACCTTTCTCTTTGCAATTTGAACTCGACCACACCCAACTGGTTTTCTGGTCTCTCTTCTATTACTTCCCTTGATCTGAGTTGGAACCTAATTCCTGGTTTGCTTCCCACCCCTCTACGGAACCTAACTACTCTTCGGTTCCTTAATCTTGCTCATAACCAATTCAACTTTGCAATACCAGAGTGGTTGTATGACATAACCAGCCTCCAAAGTCTCGATCTTTCTTACAATAATTTTCAAGGATCAATTTCTGGTGCTATTGGCAACCTAACATCACTCACAATACTCGATCTTTCTTTCAATCATTTTCAAGGATCAATTTCTGGTGCTATTGGCAACCTGAAATCACTCACAAAACTCCGATTATCTGGTAATGAATTTGAAGGACGGATTCCGACATCCTTGGGAAACCTCTTCAATTTGAGAGTTTTAGATTTGGCAGGGAACCAACTCAGTGGAGATATTTCTGAAATTTTTGGAGATTATTCATTTGATTCGTGGGCCAAGGAAACATTAGAGTCAGGCCAATTGCCCAAGCATTTCGGAGAACTTAAAAGTTTGTCCGTGCTTGATATTTCCCGCAACTCCATTTCAGGCCCACTTCCTATGTCTATAGGGAAATTATCATCCTTGACGAGCTTACAAATTTATTCCAATCTTTTCAATGGGAGTGTTCCAGAAACTCTTGGGAGTCTCTCTAAATTAGAAAGTGTGGACATCTCTAAGAATTCTTTGGAAGGCACCATTTCAGAAGTTCACTTTAAAAATCTGACAAGGCTGAAGTTGTTCATTGCTGATTCAAACCCATTGGGCTTGCAAATAAGCCCCAATTGGCTTCCTCCATTTCAACTACGTAAAATTTCACTAAGGTCAATTCATATAGGACCCCAATTATTTCCTTCATGGCTTCAAACACAGAGGGAATTGGAATATTTATACCTATCAAATGCTTCAATATTAGGTGTAATCCCAACAGGGTTTTCCAATATGCCCCAACTTTCCGATGTGGATCTATCTCAAAACCAGATCCAAGGCCCGTTGCCTCTTATACCTGCTACACTAAGCTATTTAGATCTTTCAAATAATTACTTGAATGGATCTCTTGTTTCCTTTTTGTGCAATAAAATGGTAGATTTGGAATCTAGTTTATACCATTTAGATCTGTCAAAAAATTTTTTGTCCGGAGAAATTCCTGATTGTTGGCTGAATTGGAAAAATTTATTGGTATTGCGATTGGACAACAATAATTTAGTAGGAAAAATACCAAGTTCCATGGGTTCTCTAACTTCACTTGGATCACTACACTTGAGCAAGAACAAGCTCTTTGGAAACTTGTCTACGACATTGCCAAGTTTTCATTATTTACAAGTTTTGGATCTTAGTGAAAATAAGTTTTCTGGAAGAATACCGTTATTGATAGGAGAAAGCCTACCTCAACTTCGAGTCCTTATTCTTCGCACAAATAAGTTGAGTGGCAGTATTTCCATCCATCTCTGTCATCTCTATTCTCTTCAAATCTTGGACCTTGCACAGAACAATCTCTCTGGAGCCATTCCGACATGCTTTGGTAACTACAGCGCAATGATTAACAAACCAATAGATTCGAAATTCTTTATTTTCAATGATAAAGGAATACACCCAGATAAAGCAATGGTTGTGATAAAGCAATTGCAGTATGAATTCAGCAGTTCTCTCCCTCAATTAACAAGCATTGACATTTCATGCAACAACTTGTATGGAGAGATCCCTGCAGTGTTAACCCATCTTAAAGGTTTGTTATCCCTAAACCTATCCATGAACAAACTTCAAGGAAGGATCCCAGATAAAATCGGCAACATGACATCGTTGGAGTCTATTGATTTATCAATGAATAAACTTTCTGGCATAATTCCTCAAAGTATGTCAAGTTTGACATTCTTGGAATATTTAAATTTGTCATACAATAACTTATCGGGCAAAATTCCTTTAAGTACCCAGATCCAAGGCTTCACTCCGCTCAGTTTCATTGGCAACCATGAGCTTTGTGGTCTACCATTGGTAGATGAATGCACAAAAACTGAAACACCTCTAGTTCTAAAACCAAGTTGGCACAATGAAAGAGATGGATGGATTGATATGAGGTGGTTCTATTTGGGCATGCCATTTGGATTTGTTGTGGGTTTTTGGGCTGTTTTGGGTCCTTTAATGTTGAACAAGGTTTGGAGATTGGCCTATTTTCAATTCTTGGATGACTTGAAATACAAGTTGTTTGGTGGGTTTAGATTTGTTTAAAGTTTTTGTGTTTTTATCAGGTCCTTTATCTGTAATATCCCAATGTTTGTCTTGTAACCACAGTATTCCTCCGCCAAAAGTGAGGGCATATCAATAAAGATTGCATTATTCAAAATAATAATAATAATAATAATAATTGTATGTAAATGTTTAGTTTATAAGTTTGCACTATGCAATATTATTTGTGCAATTTTTAAAATTTATCATCATATAAATTACAACTTCATATAGTACTAGAAAGATGATCTCATAGATTTATCTGTTAGCTATTAGGCCATTACATCTATTTGTAATGCTATTGTACATCACTAGTCCAATCAGCAGTAGTAAACTAGGTAGAGTGGGTGGGCATATGTATGCTTTTTAGATGTGATTGATATTTGTGTTTTCCAATTAATTTTCATAAATTCATGGATGGATCATCATGTTTGCTCAATTTCTTCCCAAATATATTATCAGCTAAGCTGCAAAGCAGAAGTAGACTAGATATATAAACCTAAAAAAAAATAAAAAATGGAACGTAATGTATATATATTCCAATTCAAAACCCATGATATCTAATAATTCATTTGTGTCTACTTTTAAACATTTTATTCCTGGTTATCCTTAATATATTATAAGAAATGTAATATTGACAGTTCATTTAGACAATTAGAAGGAATATTGTCTTTTCACTTTAGCTAAGCCATTTGCAAAATTGGGATAGTGTTTGAGAACAAAAAATTTTGACCTTGGATTTGGATTCGTGTCCATTTTATAAATACTTTTAATATAATTATATTCTAAGCTTTGTGCAAATCTACACAAATACAAATTTATGGTCTGAAGTCCATGCTCCTAAACGCAAGATATGTAATCCCCTACTTTCTTGGAGTCTAATAATTAATTTAAATTTCTTAGCAAAAATTTATTGTTCTCCTTAAAATTTTCATTTGAACAAAACTAAAAAACTAGTTGAATATAAGATACTCATATGCACTACTTTGAGAATAAAGCTCTAAAGTTGTAAGGAGAATATAGAGACAATGTTGACTGGATGGTGTCAACTTGATACTAATGACCTATAGATGTGTGATGCATTTAGGAAATTGTAACTTTTAGTTATACTCGTAATAGTAGTTTCTCACGAATTTAAGAATCCCATATTTATTTCTATCAAATTTTGATGTCCTTTTGAGTGCGTCCATCGGTCTATGCGTGTGTATGATCATTTAAAGATACTTCTAGCTTTGTCTTTGATACATCATTCTATTCTTCTATTTTCTGTTTAATTATGTGTTTGTATCGATGAATTTTTTTCATTATTTGTCAACAAACCCATCTTGGTACTCATCTTCTTTATTTATGTTGACTTTTTGTATGGTTGATGTTCATCTATTTGCCTCTTATGTTAATTCCTTGAACAAACTCTAATGATGTCTTATTACAAGTGTATATAAAACTATTATTATTGTGTATATGTAATTATTTGTATACTTAAAAAACTTATTCTCCATGTGATACTATTTGTGGCCTATGCAACATTTTTACCCAAAAAAAGTACCCATTGATTTATTTTCATTGTGTTTATATAGGTCCAAGGTAATATTCATGGATAATTTTTTGCAACAAAGTCATATCAATTGCTATGAAATAAAAATAAAATTTACTGTAATATAATCTCTTGTGATCTTAATATAATGAATTTACTTAATATATGAATATATATATATATATATATATAATGAATTTACTTAATATAATGAATTTATTGAAAAATTTCTGCTCAAGTCTAGAAGCATAAGGAAGACAAAAAAAGGAGTGAGAATGTGAAATTAATTTGAACTAGAACCTTTACTTCTGCTTACTTGAGAGTTTTCTAAAATTATATATTTTGAGTAGGTTTAAACAAATGAAATTTTTGTTTACTATATTTTGGGTCAAATTTTGAATTTTATTGCCTTTATGCTCATCATCCTTCTAAGAGTGAAACAAAAATAATAAACACAAAATTGATTCCCACAATTAAAAAATCTTAAATCATTTATTTATCGAACCCTGTAGGGTTATTAAGCTGCAGAAAGGAGAAAATTTTCACCTCATTTTTTATTGCCAATTTGTCCTAATACCAACATTTATAAGTGAATCCTACTAAATTTCAACAAAAAGTCTGTCATTAAACCATATTACTTCATTGTTTTGCACTTTAATTATTTTTTTGGCCTTACTATAAAGTAGTCAAAACATGAAATATTTTCAAGATGCATTTGTTATTAAATTCCTTTTTTTTTTTTAATTCTATGTTCTATATCACTATAATGATGACCATACAAAATTGTTTCAAAGTAAATTAGACATAGCTAGCTTTAAAGTAATGAGAATAGAGAAATTTTGATAATTCATGTTTAATAATATGTTTTATGGTAAGAAAATTTTGTAATATATAAAATTTGCACCTAACTAGAAAAGAAACACCCAGAGTGCTGTCCACCAACCTGTTATAGTAAATCTTCCTCCTGTTATAGTAAATTCATTCCTCTCTGGACTATGGAAACACGAATTTGATATGGTGAATTTAAAATATATATATATATATATATATATATATATATATATATATGAATTGAATAATTTCCTATGTTATATATTTTTTAAGAAGGGTGGGATCTCCATTTATTTATTGATAAACCCTCACTTTTGGCAGAGGAATACCGTGGTTACAAGATATTTAAAGGGAGGGACAAAAGACAAACCTTTAAAGACCTCCCACATAACAACACCAACATCCAACCAAAATAAGCTTACAAAACCAATCAAATCCAAACAAAACAAAGGCCTACAAACCAAATATCACACAACAAAACAAACAAAAGATAAATAACATAAAGCATAGACCAAAACCAATAGGAAAACAACTAAACATACCTCAAATAAGCTGTACCTGTATTCTCTAATTTATATAACCCATTGATAACTCTAGGGAGTTGACTACTATTTGTAAACAACCTATTCCTTCCCCTAGTACCTTGACGAGTCAAGGCATCTGCCACTTTATTTCCTTCTTTATACCAATGCTTTATCGAAAAGTCTACTCCTATGTTATTATATATATAATAACATAAATAATCTCATATAATATATATATATATATATATATATATATATATATATATATATATATATATATATGAATTGAAGCATAATAATGGCATTATAGGAAGATCACAATGTTAGAAAAGAATGGAAGGTAGGCAAGAAAGGTAATATGTACATATATATATATATATATATATATATATATATATATATATATGTTGGGTTGTTTATGCTTGTTGGATAAAGTCATACAAGGAAATAAAAATGCGAAAGTATTTGCTCTCAATATTTGATCATGTTACTCGGCCGCAGAGTGTTGACATTTAACTAGTTGCAATGGAAAGTAATAAGTTTTAAAGCTTGATATACATTGTTAGCCCATAACCTAAAAGTAAGCTTTTAGGTAAAGTGGTAATCTAACATCGTATCAGAGCTGGTTACCAAGAGGTCCTGTTTTCAAGTCTCGTCGCCTGCATTTATTTTGTAGTATTTAAAAATTTATTGCGTGTTTCTCTCTCCACCTGCTGTCTAGTTGAATATGGGGGGGAGTGTTAAAACTTGATATACATTGTTGACCAACCTAAAAGCTTAAGTTTTTAGGTAAAGTGGTAATTTAACAATAAAATGTTCTGAATACTTACACTATAGAAATTGCAATTTGAACAAGTTAATTTTATATTATTTTGGAATATGTATTTCAATGGCGTAGTTATAATAGACGTTCATGACTATTAACACTTCATATTTATCTACAAAGAAATTTGTAATTGGCACTCCAAAAAATACTATTGACATTTCATCTTTCTTATTTAGGCAAGTCCTAACTTTGCATTCAAAACATTCTACGTAATTTTTGATACATAAAAATAGAATGAAATGGAACAAAATTGATAATTCTATTTATGTGCATCTTTTATATATTCTCTTCTCTCTCTTTTCTTTTTTTATTTTTTATTTTCATTCTGTTCCTTAATGGCCATTAGTTTAACTGTGATGTTAGTCAAGGCCCTTCTTAAGGTTAGATAAAGATTGCATCTCTGCGTTTAAAAGGATGTTCTTCTTGACCTTAACTAAGATAAAATATCCTACCATTTTAGACCACATGCTTGGTATCTTGACAATCCTACCATCTCCTGGACATAAAATTGAAAGTAAAAGTTCACAAGGATGTTACATGGGTTCAAAACTACATGTTGAAATTGCAATGAGTTGATGGAAATTACAAGTTGAAGATGGTGGGATGAGGTAAATTTAATTATTTTGGATTTTGTTCAACTTGGTCCTGTAAATTAAAGCCATAATTGAGTTGAGGTCTCATTCCTCACTGTCACAAATCACAACACAACAATCAATATTCAATTTTTTATTTGTTCCAAATTGCATTACAAGTTATGCATTTTTTACCAACCTTTGTTTTCATTTGGAACTTCAATCACTGAAAACTAATGGTTTAACTGCCTCTGCCAAGTGGAAAATGATTTGTACATTTCATTGATGAAAATTGAAATGATTCATTATTAGCATATATTAATCAACGAATTAATTTATTTCGCCAAAGGTTTCTTACCATGCGAACCAGTGAAGACATTGTTAAGCAGACAGAAAGCAGTAAAGATTGTTGTAGCTGGTATCACAAGGCAATTCCGCCTCTCTGTGGTTTTTTGTGTGTTTATTTAGGCTGAGATTGGTGATATATACTATTTTATTGCTTTAATTTTGTTCATGATTCTTTTTCAGGTATGTAAATGCATGTTCATACTTTTGAAAACCAACTTGGTTTCTATTTTAGTTGGTTTGAATTACGATTGCTTATACAACAATGGAAGGCGGACAAATAAGGAAACATGTTTTTTTATAGTCATCAACTCAGTATGTACTCATCACAATATTTAAGCTGTATATTCAATATATACATAATAAGAAAAGGAATATTCTTGAATCAATCATGCCATGAGAAGCTACAAAACTGATCAACTCGATACAATATTTCATTAGCTTATTTAGAGCCATTTAGTCTAAAAAGAAAAAAATAAAAATAAAAGAAAGAAAATGGATGCTAAACCAATCACCATTTGCATTTAAAGTAGTATTCTATGATTTTCTTAGGGGGGGGGGGGAGAGCAAAACTTTCATGTGGCGATAGAGTGAAAGTGTTCTCGTCTAAAGGGAAAACTGAAACTATGAGTGATGTTAATCATAGATATGATACGTACTCACAACAGCCCATGGCATGAGGGAGGAGAAAATGAAATTGTTGTGCTTAAAACAATAAAAGAAAAAAAAAATCTGATTTTTAACTACCATCTCTCATCACTTGACTTTATGTATGTGATTTCAAATTTACCCTCTATTTTGATTGGCCTGATAGGATATCTATATTAGATTTATTTATTTGTTCATCTATTGCTGAGTCTGGTTTTTATGTTCTTGTTTAATTAGTTGGATTTTTGAAATTTATTGCATTCAAAACATTTATCTATAGGCTTTTCATCCATAGAAAGTTTGTCATTTGTAACATGCCACTAAGACCATAAATTTTTTAAGAGCTAGGGGAAGCAGCTATATACTTTGGAGAGTGCTGTGTGACATGCATCTTGGAACCTGAGTGAGCTTCAATTAGAATCCTTCTAGTAAACCAGAATATAATAGACATCTTCCCAGCATTAAGAACAATATGCCTACAAGGCCAAAACATCTTCTACCGTTCTAAAACAATATGCCTAAAACACCTGTCTTATGGCCTAATTCTTTTTCGTACTGGTAACATGTTGAAAGGAAAATGAAGGAAGCAGCATCAAATCGGGAAAAAAATACAGTCATATTGATGTGCAAGCATAGATTTCCTCAAACAATATTTTTAACCAACAGTGGTAACTTGTTTGACACTATCCATGGCAAAGTTTCATATTTTGGAAAGAAAGATAACACCAACGATAGTAACTTGTTTGACCTAAAAGTTTAAGCTATAATTTGTGTTATTTGCCAATGTCTAAGGTTTGTTATTTGCCAATGTCTCATAACTATAATGATGTCATAATGTTAGTGCTGGAAGTGTTCATGAGTGGGCTTAATACACATGGTTGAACACCAACTTGACCTAAAAGTTTAAGCTTATTGAGTCCTGGGGCTAACCATATATATAAGCACCCATCTTTTACTCTAATTTTTCATTGTGGGACAAGCTCATAAGTGGGATTCCCAAAATGTAACAGCTACTAATGAGATTGAAAATGGAGGGAACAAATGTAATATGAGAGTTGAATGAACATTTTAGACCACAAGCATGGTCTCTTGACAATATCTACTCCCATAAAATTATGTTGTAATTCGCTTATAAAATTATTTGTTTATTTATTTATTCATTTGAAGTTTCTTATTAAAAAAAAAAAAGCACTTTCTGCTAGACAAAAAATTGAAAAAAGTTTATAGGAAGCAAGTTATGGAAGTCATATATGTTAAAAACTTCCTATAACTGTGTGAGGGAGAAAAAAGTGACTAGGATCAATCTCAGAAAGCAAAATAACCTAAGTTGTGGAGCATGAATTCATGTATCAAGTTTGGATTCAAAACATTCCTCTCCAGGTTTTGTCTGTAGAAGATTGTCATGTGTAGTAATTTCATGGATAGGTCATCATTCATCAATATCCACTCCAAATTTACTTTTCTTTATTTCTTTTACTTCTTTGTGTATATGTCGATCCTCTAACATGAGTGAGCTTTAATGGGAATCCATTCGCTGAACTCGAATTTCATTGACATATTTGCAGCATTGTTTAGTTTCATATTAGGAAATTACTTGAGACTTACAAGTTGACCTACCTGATTGCACATTTATCCTCTGCTTGAAGAATTTAAGAGATGTCCAGTGAATTCCTACAGTGCAATCGTCAAAAAATAGAGAATCAATTCAAAATTGCATATGTAAACTAAAGCGATGGGACTGCAGAAGAAGCTTAAGAGACAGGAAAAATTATTTAGTCCAACCCTTATGCCATGTGCTGCTGTGTGCACCTATCATATCTACAATCAACTTACGATCATATGCAATTTATTCATCCGAAACTGCGTAGAAGTAAAGAATTAATAAAATTTTTCATTTTGATTCACATTTCTTTCCATTGTAATTTCTATTTTGTTTCCCTCAATGATCTTATTGGACAATAAGGTCAATGATCTTTTCAGATTGTTGCAATGGCATGGTTGAGTGGTCATAGGGATTGGAGTGATTTTTAGTTGTTTGGACATTGTGTTCTTTTCCTTTTTCTTTATTTTTTTTTCTCTCCAAATAAGCTTCCATGGGATTCACCTACCCCTGAATTCTTTTTTTTTTCCATCTTTCAAAACTTTTCATTGTGTTGCTTTTTGGGGTTTAATTAGAATTCTTCTCCTGGAATCAAATTTCATAAAAATTCTTTTGAAATTTCTAGTTATATGGCTTTCACATCTTATAATGCACTAAATAAATTTGAATTAGTAGATCTCAAAGATAGGGCTTTAACTACCCTAGGCTTAAGCATTGGTAGACATTACACAAGCATTGGCAAGCATTACAAAGTGATAAATTTTATTGTTTTGAATGTATTATGATCATCTTTGTTTTTCCTTCCAAATTGGCTCCCATGGAAATTACTAGTTTTAAAACAACTAATATCTTTCATTTTCAAACCTCGTCATGGTTGCAGCATCATTTGTTGAATTCCCTTCATTGAATCAAAACACTTCAGGTTTCAATCAAATAGCAACTTTGTATCCTCACATTACTTGTTTTTATATCTCAGAAAAATCATGGAAAAGTGACAATTGCAACCATCTGATTGCCTGCAAGGGGATCCTCTTCTGGTAGGAAAAATACCAAGTTCCATGGGTTCTCTAACTTGGCTTGGATCACTACACTTGAGCAAGAACAAGCTCTCTGGAAACTTGTCTAAGACATTGCCAAGTTTTCATTATTTACAAGTTTTGGATCTTAGTGAAAATAAGTTTTATGGAAGAATACCGTTATTGATAGGAGAAAGCCTACCCCAACTTCGAGTCCTTATTCTTCACACAAATAAGTTGAGTAGCAGTATTTCCATCCAGCTCTGTCATCTCTATTTTCTTCAAATCTTGGACCTTGCACAAAACAATCTCTCTGGAGCCATTCCGACATGCTTTGGTAACTACAACGTAATGATTAATAAACCAATATATTCGGAATTATTTTTGTTCAATGATATAGATGTATTCTTAGATAAAGCAATGGTTGTGATAAAGCAATTGTAGAATGAATTCAGCAGTTCTCTCTTTCAATTAACAAGCATTGACATTTCATGCAACAACTTATATGGAGAGATCCCTGTAGAGTTGACCCATCTTAAAGGTTTGTTATCCCTAAACCTATCCATGAACAAACTTCAAGGAAGGATCTAAGATAAAATCAGTAACATGACATCACTAAAGGCTATTGATTTATCAATGAATAAACTTTCAGGCATAATTCCTCAAAGTATGTCAAGTTTGACATTCTTGGAATATTTAAATTTGTCATACAACTTCTCGGGCGGATTTCCTTTAGGTACCTAGATCCAAAGCTTCACTTTGCTCAGTTTCATTGGCAACCAAGAGATCTGTGGTCTACCACTTGCAGATGAATGCATAGAAACTGAAACACCTCTAGTTCTAAAACTAAATTGGCACAATGAAAGAGATGAATGGATTGATTTGAGGTGGTTCTATTTGGGCATGCCATTTGGATTTGTTGTGGGTTTTTGGGCTTTTTTAGGTCCTTTAATGTTGAACAAGGTTTGGAGATTGGCCTATTTTCAATTCTTAGATGACTTGAAATACAAGTTGTTTGGTGGGTTTAGATTTGTTTAAATTTTTGTGTTTTTATCTAGACCCATTTAGATTTGTTTCTTATTTAGCATTGTTTGAATTTGTTGTCATGGTTTGGTTGGTTGTTGGTGTTGTTTTTGGGAGGACTTTAATTTCTTTATCTGTAATCTCCAAATGCTTGTCTTGTAACCACGGTGTTTCTCTGCCAAAAGTGAGGGCATATCAATAAAGATTGCGTCATTAAAAAAAAAGTAATTGTATGTAAATGTTTTGTTTATAAGTTTGCACAATGCAATATTATTTTTACAAGTTTTAAAATTTATCATCATATAAATTACAACTTCATATAGTACTAGAAAGATGATCTCATAGATTTATTTGTTAGCTATTAGACCATTACATCTATTCGTAATGCTATTGTACATCACTAGCCCATTCAGCAGTAGTAAACTAGGTAGAGTACGTGGGCACATGTATGCTTTTTAGATGTGATTTATATTTGTGCTTTCCAATTAATTTTCATAAATTCATGGACGGATCATTATGTTTGCTCAAAATTATAAGTTCAAAAGTATATAGAAAACTTTCATCCAATAATAATAATAATAAAAATAATAAAGCTTCAAATTTATATATAAATCCGGAGTCTTAAAAATTTTCAATTTTCATTTTTTAGATCATTATAATTATATTAAAAAATTATATCATCATTAGAATTTTAAGACAACATTACACTGGTGAAAAAAAAATATAGTTATTTTTTAAGAGTGCAAATATTAGAGAGAGAAAATTTGTAATTAAATTATAAAATAATAAAAAATAAAAAATATTACTTACATAACCAAAAAAAAATCATATTACTATTTAAATAGAAAAGTAAAAAATATGCAGAAGAAAACTTTCATCCAATAATAATAATAATAATAATAATAATAATAATAATAATAATAATAATAATAAAGTTTCAAATTTATATATAAATCCAGAGTCTTAAAAATTTTCAATTTTCATTTTTATATCTGAAAATGGAACATTATGTATGTATGCTTTGTGCAAATCTATACAAATACAAATTTATGGTCTGAAGTCCATGCTCCTAAATGCAAGATATGTAATCGCCTACTTTCTTGGAGTCTAATAATTTATTTTAATTTCTTAACAGAAATATATTGTTCTTAAAATTTTCATTTGAACAAACATAAAAACTAGTTGAGGATATAAGATACTCATATGCACTACTCTGAGAATAAAGCTCTAAAGATGTAAAAAGAATATAGAGGCAATGTCGAGGATGGTGTCAACTTGATACTAATGACATATGGATGTGTGATGCATTTAGGAAATTGTACCTTTTAGTTACGCTCGTAATAGTAGTTTCTCACAAATTCAAGAATCCCATATTTATTTCTATCAAATTTTGGTGTCCTTTTGAGTGCGTCCATCTGTCTAATCGTGTGTATGATCATTTAAAGATACTTCCAGCTCTGTCTTTGATACATCATACTATTCTTCGATTTTCTATTTGATTATGTGTTTGTATTGATCAAATTTTTTTTCATTATTTGTCAATAAACCCTTTTCGGTACTCGGCTTCTTTATTTATGTTGACTTTTCGTATGGTTGATGTTCATCTGTTTGCCTACTATGTTAATTCCTTGAACAAACTCTAATGATGTCTTGTTACGAGTGTGTATAAAACTATTATTATTGTGTACATGTAACTTTTTGTATACTTAAAAACATTTTTACCAAAAAGTACGCATAGATTTATTTTCACTGTGTTTATATTGGTCCTAGGTAATATTCATGGATAATTTTTTGCTACAAAATCATATCGATTGCTATGAAATTAAAAAAAAAAAATTTTTTGTGAAAAAAAAGAAGAAATTTCTTATTTTTTCCAAATTGCTTTATATATAAATTATGCATAATTTACCCATTGTCATTTTTATTAGTTTTTCAACTTTCAAATATTCCTTCCAAACTTTGTTGCGGTACCTCTACAAAACGTAAAGTGATTTGCATATTTCACTGATGAAAACCAAAATAATTTTTTTGGTTATACATCAATTTGCATTGTTAATTTGTCATGCAATTTTATTTAAAATTTTTTCCAAGTATTTAAATGCATGGTTATACTTTAGAAAGCCAATTTATTTTCAATTTTAGCTTCTTTGGACATTAATTAATAACTTATTTGAAATTGGACTTCCCAAAAGATTAAAAAAGAACGGAAGGTAGACAAGAAAGGAAATATTTTTTTTGGGTTGTTTATGGTTGCCGGATAAAGTCATAGACGAAAATAAAAATGTGGAAGTGAATTTCCTCATCCTTATTTACTGTTAATACTCGTTGTATTACTCAGCAAGTAAGTGTTGGTCCATTAAAATTGGAATTTGAACAAGTTAATTTTATATTATTCTGGAATATGTATTCCAAAATAAAGAAGTAGTTATAATAGAAATTGATAACTATTGACACTTCATATCTATTGACAAAGAGAATTATAATTGGCACTCAAAAAAATATGATTAATATATTTTTTTTATTTACAGTAAATGACAGTACCCCTTAGCTTTTACTTTTATTTCTTAATTTTTTTATTTTATAAGTGAAGAAGGTACAAAAGAAATATGGTGAGAGAGAGAGAGAGAGAGAGAGAACTGAAATAGAAAGGAAAAGAGAGACAAAGAAATAGAGAAAAAAAAGAAAAGGAAGAAATCGGAGAGAAAAAATATAGTGAAAGAGAGATTCGTGCAAGACGAAGAGAGAAAGAAAGAAGAGACAAGAAATAAATGAGAGAGAAACAGAGAGAGATAGATAGAGAGTCATTTGCGTGAGAAAGGGATAAAACAGAGAGAGAGGAAGAGAGAACTTCAATCAAAGTCGTTCTACTGGATCCAAATATATGCCTATAAGGCCAAAACATCTTCTACCATTCCAAAACAAATGCCCAAAGCATATGTATTATGGCTTGATTACTTTTGGTAATGTTAACATGTTGAAAGGAAAATGGAAGAAGCAGCGTCAGATAGGAAAAAAATTAGAGTCATCTTGATGTGCAAGTTTAGATTTCCTTTAACCGATACCTTTGAATCAATCAGGAATGAGAAGCTAGAAGCAATAAGGTTGATAATATTATAATAATAGACTTGCTTAGTAAACTGATCAAATTAATACAATTATTTTTAGTAGTCTATTCAGAGCCACTCAATCCAAAAAATCAAACACCATTTCCATTTACAATAACATTATACTATTTTGTTAAAAACAATACATGGAAGGAAGAAATGTGATGTAAGTCAAGCCCCTTCCTTGGGACTAAACAAGACTTCATCTCTGTATGTAAATGGTCTTCTCTTAATTACCCTGGGCTATAGAAACTGCATGTCATAGGAAGTTGATTGTAGATATGATATGTGCACACAGCTAATATGTGCACACAACCAGAACAATATAAAAAATGCTTTTTATTTACCATGTCCAAGAAATTAATCTCAAATTTGAAATTACAAGTTGGACTAAATAATTTTCCTGTTTCAGTGTTCTACAAATTTACTTTTTTGGATATAAGCTGGTGATACCAATCTTATTATTCAACTATATATCATAAGTCACAGCTTCCCAATCTAACATGCAATAGCTTGGACTCAATAAGTTCTTTATAGACCTCATTCCATTTAAACATAAAATCTCCCCCGCCCCCAGTGAAGAACTGAAGACCCCAAAATTTCTCCAGAATAGTTGTTCGTATCCATATTCAATCCCGAATGAGCTTCAATCGTAATACTTCCACTGGAGCCAAATATCATAGACATCTTTGCAGCATTAAAGAGTTGAGTTCAGTTCATGGAATGAAACACTGAAGGTTTTAATGTTGTGCAGAATTGCATAACTTAGGAACTTGATATTTGGAATTTATCTTCCAATATGACTTCTTTGTCTATGTCACAAACTTTATAAAAAAAACTCATAGAACCATATAAATGTTAGCTTGAGGGATCCTACAAACGATGCAATGATTTTAAAAATTCATAATCTTTATTTTGTTGTTTTGTTCATGACTATTCAATTATCTCCAAATGGAGACTGCCTTCTCGAAAAGAAATAAAACAATTAGTGGTAATTTTTATTGCAAGGATCTAGTCCTTGTTTGTTTTGGAACTTTATATCCTTGCCTTCCTCTCGAGCAATTACTCTGATTAAATATGGTTTAAAGAAAGAGCAATATTATTTGTAAGAAAAGAGTAATTTATCTATTATATTTAAAATATTTTACCACTTGTGTGTGTACATGTTTTTTTCTAAATATTATGGTAAAAGTATTAGTCAAATAAAAAAAATTTGATGACAATAAAGGAAAATGCTATAAAAATGTATAAAAATTTGCGTCCAACTTATAAGTATCTGTGCCTAAAAATAATTAATTCATAATTACTTATAATTCTATTTTGTGTTTACTTTTAATATCATGAAATATCATAATAGAAAAAACTCTAATAAATTATAACATTAATAATTAAAAAGTATAATTTTATAAACAACTTGTTCATAAAATTAGAGTCCTTGCTCTTCGTTCGAATAGGTTGATTGGTGGTATTCCAATCCAACTCTGTCATCTCTATTCTCTTCAAATCTTGGACCTTGCACAGAATAATCTCTCTGGATCCATTCCAACATGCTCCTATAGATACAATGCAATAGTTAGCAAACCAAAATATTTTGAATATTTTTTGTACAATGATACAAGAGAATTTTCAGATAAAACACTACTTGTGATAAAGCAATTAGAGTATGAATTCACAATTTTCTCCCTCAATTTACAAGCATTGACCTTTCATGTAACAACTTATATGGGGAGACCCTTATAGAGTTGACCCATCTCAAAGGTTTGTTATCCCTAAACATATCCATGAACAAACTCGAAGGAAAAATTTCGGAGAAGATTGGTAGCATGAGATTGCTAGAGTCTATTGATTTATCAATGAATAAACTTTCAGGGATAATTTTCAAAGTATGTTAACTTGATATTCTTGGAATATTTAAACCTATCATATAACAACTTCTCAGGTAGAATTCCTTTGGGTACCTGAATCCAAAGCTTCATTTTGCTCAGTTTCATTGGCAAGTGAGCTCTGTGGTCCGCCACTTGTAGATGAATGCACAAAAAATGAAACATCACTTGTTCCAAAACCGAATTGCGACAATAAAAGAGATGGATGGATTGAAATGAGGTGGTTCTAATTGGGCATGCCACTCTGATTTGCCATGGGTTTTGGGTTATTTTTGGTCCTTTAATGGTGAACAAAGTTTGGAGATTGACCTATTTTCAATTCTTAAATGAATTAAAATATAAGTTGTTTGTTGTTTTTGTCCCACATTGGTAGAATACTTCCACATTAGTATAAAAGGTTGTTTTGAATTTTTTATATAATTTGTCCCACATTGGAGAGAAGTGTTTTTTAGACTTGAGGTTGAAGCTATATAAAGAGCTCAACTCTTCATTTGTAAAACACACCTCCAAGTTGTACTTTGTCAAGAAGTAGTGGATTGATCATCGGCGCCTGAGGACGTAGGTAATTCTATATCGAACCTCGTAAATTTCTTGTCTTGTTCTTTTTATTGTTTTATTATTAGTTTCTGCATTGCTTTAATTTTCCTATATATTCAATAACAATAGTTGTAGTATTGGTGTTTGGCACAAGTGGGGTGCCCAGCACAACAATTGGTATCAGAGTTAGGTTCAATAGTGTTGATACGAGGTGTTCCTCTGTTAGGATCTTTGATTCCACGTTTGACGTCTAAGAAAGACCTTGTCTAAGGGAGTGCTTAGAGACCATTGCGGCTCAGTCGCTCCCCGGAGGTCAGCCTGGTCAAAGTGGAATTTCATAGGATAAAACAGAGTAGACACAGTTGGTACATACTATTCATCCTAGGCCGTTTTGCTTTGTTGGTTGCTATTGAATATATAGAAGATGGCAGAAACTAGCGCAGCAGTAGAATAAACTCTGTCCACATGAACTCCAACCCCTTTGGCTTTGACATCATCATCGAAGACGGTAGCTAATGCTCGGTTTGAGGTGGAGAAATTTGATGGTATCAATAATTTTGGTATGTGGCAATGTAAGGTGATGGACATCTTGTATCAACAAGAATTAGATATTGCTTTGGATGATAAACCAGTAGATATGGGTGACAGAGATTGGGAATAGATCAATCGTCAGGCATGTAGTACGATTCGTCTGTGTCTCGCCAAAAATCAGAAATATTGTGTTATGAGGGAGACATCTGCAAAGAAATTGTGGAAGACATTGGAAGATACATTTATGACCAAGAGTTTGGAAAATCGGCTCTATTTGAAAAAGAAATTGTTTCGCTACCAGTATCAACCAAGTATTTCGATTAATGACCACATAAATGCTTTTAATAAAATTTTGGCCGATTTGTTAAATTTAGATGAAAAGGTGAAAGATGAGGATAAAGTCATATTGTTACTGAATTCTCTCCCCAATGAGTATAAACATTTGACTACCACATTATTGTATGGGAAAGATAAAGTTACTTATGATGCTGTTTGTATTGCATTGACTAGTAATGAATGCAGAAAGAAGGATCAGAGAGTCCATAAGGAAACAGTAGAAGCACTAACAATAAGGGGATGTTCTCAAAGTCGTATGCCTGGAAGGAAGAGTAAATCTCATAGGAGGAGTAAATCTCATGGGAAACCTGCTAAAGATGAATGCCCCTTTTGTCGTGAGAGAGGGCATTGAAAGAAAGATTGCCCTAAATTACAGTAGAAGAATAAGGGCAAAGCACATTCTAATGTCAATATAGCCAATGATGATGGAAGTGAGTCAGATTTTTCTCTTGTTGGAACATTTTCGTCACATTATTTTGGTGAGTGGATTTTGGATTCTGGCTGTTCCTATCACATGTGTCCCAATAGGGAATGGTTTTCTAATTTTGAAGAATTAAATGGTGGGGTTGTTTTTATGGGAAATGATAATGCTTGTAAAACAACTGGAATAGGATCAATACAGTTGAAATTTCAGGATGGAACTATTAAGACCTTGACTGATGTTAGGTATGTTCCAAGCCTAAAGAAGAATCTGATTTCATTGGATGCCTTAGAATCTAAAGGGTTCACTATCACTTTGAAAGATGGAACCTTAAAGATTAAATCAGGTGCGCTGGTGGTGATGAAAGGAATAAGGAAAAATAACTTGTATTATTTATAAGGTAGTACAGTTATTGGCTCAGCAGTTGTTGTTTCTAAGAAAGATGCAGGTTCAAATACAACCAAGTTATGGCATATGTGGTTAGCACATGTAGGAGAAAAATCTTTGCAACAATTAGCTAAGCGAGGTTTGTTAAAAGGTGCAAAGGTGTGCAAACTTGAATTTTGTGAGCATTGCATTCTGGGAAAACAAACTAGAGTGAAATTTGGCACAACAACCCACCAGACTGAAAGTATTTTAGACTACATCCATACATATGTATGGGGGCCCACAAAAACGGCTTCATTGGGTGGTATGCATTATTTTGTCACTTTTGTTGATGATTTTTCTAGAAGAGTTTGGGTGTATTATATGAAGCATAAAAATGAAGTGTGTGATATTTTCCTTAAGTGGAAAAAATTAGTTGAAACTCAAACTGGAAAAAAGATTAAACGACTCAGATTAGATAATGGTGGTGAACACACGAGTGACTCGTTTATGAAGGTATGTCATGATGAAGATATTGCTCGGCACTTCACAATTCGAAATACACCACAGCAGAATGGGGTGGCAGAGCGCATGAATCGGACTTTACTAGAGAAAGTTCGATGTATGTTGTCTAATGCTGGGTTAGACAAAAGGTTTTGGGCTGAGACTGTTAGGTATGCATGTCATCTCATCAATCGTCTACCATCATTTGCAATAGGAGGAAAAACACCTTATGAGGTATGGTCTAGAAAGCCTGCTAGTGATTATGATTCTTTACATGTATTTGGTACTATGGTTTATTATCATGTTAAAGAATCTAAGTTGGATCCAAGAGCTAAGAAAGCAATATTCTTGGGGATAAGCGCAGGAGTCAAAGGATACCATCTTTGGTGTCTATAGAAGAAAAAAATGATTTTAAGTAGAATTGTAACTTTTGATGAACTTGCGATGATGAAGAAAACAATACGCAAGGAGTCACGAGTTGAAGAGAAGACCAGTGGTACTGAACAACAGGAGGAGGTTGAGACAATTTTGGGAAACCTAGTGAGAAATAAGACTACACAAGGTAACTCTCCAGTTATGGTGGGGAATAGTGTACAAGAAGAGGAGATTTCAATTCGAGACTCTTCACAGCAACAAGAATCAATTGTTTCTCAAAGGCCAAGAGGAGAAATTCGAAAACCTGCTCAGTATACTGATATGGTGGCCTATGCACTTCTAGTTGTGGATGATAATGTTCCTTACACTTTCAAAGAAGCAATGAGGAACTCTAAATCAAATAAGTGGAAAAAAGCAATGGATGAAGAAATGCAGTCTCTTCATTAGAATCGGACTTGGGAGCTAGCCCAACTGCCCAAGGGTAAGAAAGCAATTGGTTGTAAATGGGTTTATGTAAAGAAAGAAGGATTTCCAAATGCAAATAATGTTCGCTTCAAAGCTAGATTGGTAGCTAAGGGCTACACACAGAAGGAAGACATTGATTATAATGAAGTATTTTCTCCAGTTGTTAAACATTCTTCCATTCGAATTTTGTTGGTTTTGGTAGCACAATTTGATCTTGAACTAGTTCAACTCAATGTAAAAACTGCATTTTTACATGGTGATTTGGAAGAGGAAATCTGTATGACTCAGCCAGATGGATTTCAAGTTGTTAGAAAAGAAAATTGGGTATATAAAATGGGTAAATCATTGTATGGTTTAAAACAGTCTCCAAGAAAGTGGTACAAACGATTTCATCAGTTTATGATGGGTCAGAAGTACATTAGAAATAAACATGATCATTGTGTTTATTTTCGCAGACTACAAAATGGATCTTTTATATATTTACTCTTGTATGTTGATGACATGTTGATAGCTTCAAAGAATACGGAAGAAATCAACAAGTTGAAAATTCAGTTAAAACAAGAGTTTGAGATGAAAGATCTTGGTGAAGCAAAGAAGATATTTGGCATGGAGATTCGTAGAGACAGAATGAGAGGAAGAGTTAGTTTGTCTCAGAAACAGTATTTGAAGAAGGTAGTACAGAGTTTTGGCATGTCTGAGCAGTCAAAACCAGTAAGCACTCCTCTTGCTCCTCATTTCAAACTTAGTGCGACTTTATCTCCTAAATCAGATGAGGAACGTAAGTATATGTCACAGGTTCCTTATGCAAGTGCTATTGGTAGTTTGATGTATGCAATGATTTGTACTAGATCTGATATTTCGCAAGATGTTAGTGTGGTAAGCAGGTATATGCATGATCCGGGTAAAGGACATTGGCAAGCTGTGAAATGGATTTTGAGATATATTATTAATACGATTGATATTGGTATAATATTTGAGAAAAATAATACTATTGATCAACATGTTGTTGGATATGTGGATTCAGATTTTGCAGGTGATTTGGATAAACGTCGATCAACTACTGGATATATTTTTTACATTTTCTAATGGTCCAGTGAGTTGGAGGTCTACCTTACAGTCTACCATTGCCTTGTCTACAACAGAAGCAGAGTACATGGCAGCTTCAGAGGCTATTAAAGAAGTTATTTGGTTGCAAGGTTTACTTAAAAATTTAGGAGTTGTTCAGAAGCACATGATCGTATTCTGTGATAGCTAGAGTGCTATTCACTTGTCAAAGAACCAAGTCTACCATGCACGAACGAAGCATATCGACGTTTGGTTTCATTTTATGCGGGATATTATTGATGGAGGGAAGATATTTCTTCAGAAGATTACTACAACTGAAAATCCCGCAGATATGTTGACCAAGATTGTGACAACAATCAAGTTCAAACATTGTTTGGACTTGATCAATATCTTGCAAGTCTGAATAATTTTGGAAGGCGCTGATGATGTGGAACTCCAGAAAATGTTGGTGACCGAAAAATTTGTTGAATTTATTGTCAAGGTGAAGATTTATTGTTTTTGTCCCACATTGGTCGAATACTTCCACATTAGTATAAAAGGTTGTTTTGAATTTTTTATATTATTTGTCCCACATGGGAGAGAAGTGTTTTTAAGACTTGAGGTTGAAGTTATATAAAGAGCTCAACTCTTCATTTGTAAAACACATCTCAATGTTGTACTTTGTCAAGAAGTAGTGGATTGATCATCGGCGCCCAAGGACGTAGGTAATTCTATACCAAACCTCGTAAATTTATTGTCTTGTTCTTTTATTGTTTTATTATTAGTTTCTGCATTGCCTTAATTTTCTTATATATTCAATAGCAATAGTTGTAGTATTGATGTTTGGCACAAGTGGGGTGCCCGGCACAACATTGTTACAGTGTCGTTTTAAAAGTAATTGTATGTAAATGTTTAGTTAATAAGTTTGCACTGTGCAATATTACTTTTACTATTTTTAAAATTTCTCATCATATAAATTATATCTTCACATAGTACTAGAAATGTGAACTCATATATTTATTTTTTTGTCTGGTTTGGTTTATATTTTGCAACGAGCATCAAATGTGAAAGGGGGGGGGGGGGGGGGAGATCAGACACGAGCACTCGGTTGGTCTGAATTTTTCCATGTTAATTGCAGGGGTGGATCTTTGGTTATCATAATGGTTTGTATGGAAGGTTGACAGCTCTGGTATTTAGTCCTGCTTGCTAAATCTGTTGATGCAGTGAGTTTGGGTTTTGATTGTGGTCTGAGGCGATTGTTCTTGGCTATGGGAAGGTTGGTTTTTGAGTTCATGATGTCTGAGATTGCTGTTCCCTGAAGTCCTCTTATTGCTTAAAGTTCTATTAAATATGAAGATGATCCAGGTTGGTAGGAGGGTGGAAGTGCTTCATTGATTCTATCACATAGTATTATGGTTTTCCTTCCTGATGATAGCTTGAGTCCTACTCAGTACTACATACAATCCATTCTCTGTTGTTGTTGTGGTGAGCTTTGGATTCAGATTGTGATATGAGGTATCCGAATGTTGGAGGGGTGGAAATCTGAATTTGTGAGGTCAGAAATTCCAGAATTCCTCCTGCAGTCTGGTGAAGGGTCTTTTTCTTTTATGGATTGGATTAGGATCTAGAGGTGGTGTTTATACATTTGTTACTAAATTTTGATGTATTCATTTATCTTCATTTATTTTTCGTAAAAAAAAAAAAAAAAAAATTCTTTGTTTCCTTCTTTCCTCTCAATGGATTTCCAGCCTATCCTAAGGTGGGAGATTCTTGATTTTCCCTATTTCCCCTTTCTTATCCTCTCCTTTTTGTTTCTTACTCTTTGTCTCCTTCTATTCTCTCATTGGGTTTTCGAATTATTCTGACGATGCTGGAGATCCTCGAGATTTTGAGATTTCTCTTGGAGTTCTCTCTGATGGCTTATCCTGGCTATTGATTGGGTCTCTATTGGTACTTCTATTGAAAATAGAATGAGTTTACGTCCTATGATGTGGCTTTGTGTTGGGATGGTTTTCTTCATAAAGGATTTTTGTTTGATACTTTATGGATGGTGGATTGAACCCCTATTATGGTTTCGTGTTGGTGATGGTTGAAGTTTCCAAGCGTATACTTGGTCTTCGCTGATCATCTTGGCTATTTTTATGATGGTGGTTCGAGTCACTTGTCTTCATCTTGGTTTTGGTCTTCCTTCCGATTGTGGATGGTGTTCCCAGCCTAAGTTGAGGATTATTGCTTAGTTTGGGCTTTTACTCTCCTCTGCTGTTTGTTGGGGGGTGGTGCGCCTTGAAAAAAAAAAGAAAAAGAAAAAAAAGAAAAATGGTTCGCATTCTCTTTGTTTCCTTCTTTCCTTTCAATGGGTTTCCGGCCTATTTTGAGACTGGAGTCTCTTTTTCTTTATCTCCTTCTATCCTCTCAATGGGGCTCAGACTATCTTGAGGTTGTTGGAGATTCTTATGTTACTGTGATTTCCTCTTGGAGCTCTCTCTAGTGGCCTATCCAGGCTTTTGATTGATTTCCTTTGGTGCGACTTTTGGAGATGAAATGTGTCTATGTTTTGATGCAGCTATTGTGATGGGTTGGTATTCCTCAGCAAGGTTTCTTGTTGATTTTCTATGAAGGGTGGTTTGAACCTCTATTATGATTTGTGTTGGTGAAGGTTCGAGTTTTCGGGTGGCAATTTGGTCTCCAGGTATCTGCATGGTTATTTTCTTGGAGGTGGCTCGAGTGCTTCTCTTTCTTGGTCTTGGTCTACTTTCTTGTGGATGGTGTACACGGACCAAGATGTTGATTTTTGGATTCCTTTTGCTGTTCTTCGTCTTAAGGCTTGCTGTTGGAGGGTGCTACGCCTTGATTCCTTCTAGAGTTGATATCCATCATTTCATGACTTTCTTTCTGGTAATGTCTTGAGTTTCTAAGATATATTATTTCCTTTTGATTGAATTTTGGTTTATGGTTTTTGTTTGAGGGTTGATAGCTTTTTGCCCCTGAGAATGCCCAGGTTTGATGTAATAGTGATAAACTTTTGATGGAAGTCTTATTCGGCTTCCTTCCCCTCGGGTATGCCCAAAGTCCCTGTACATATCCATTTAATCAATATAATTTATCATTTACTGATAAAAAAAATTAAAAAAATAATGTTATATGTCACCAACCCATTTGATAGTAGTAGACCTGTTGGAGTAAGAGGGCACACTTGTGTTTTTCAAATCTAATTTACATTTGTGTTGTTTAATTAATTTTCATAAATATATGGATGAATTATCACGTTTGTTCAATTTCTTTTAAAATATCTTATTAGCTAAACTGCAAAGCAGAAGCAACCAACATATATATAAATAAAAAAATAAATAAAAATTGAACATAATGTATAATATTTCAATTCAAAACTCATGATATCTAACTATTCATGAGTGTCAACTTTAAAACACTTTATTTATAGTTATCATGACTATCTTATCACTTTTTTCATTGTTATCGTGAATATCTTATATGAAGTGTGACATTGACAATTTATTTAGACAATTAGAATGAATGTTGTTTTTTCACTTTGCACATTTCATTGATGAAAACCAAAATAAGTTTTTGGTTATATGTCAATTTGCTTTGTTAATTACTCGTGCAATTTTATTTAGGATTTTTTTCCTTAACCATTTAAATGCATGTTATACTTTAGAAAACTAATTTGTTTTCTACTCTAGCTTCTTTGGGCATCAAGTAAAAATTTATTTGAATTTGGACTACCCAAAATGTTAGAAAAGAATGGAAGGTAGGCAAGAAAGGAAATATATATATATACACACATATATTGGGTTGTTTATGCTTGTTCGATAAAGTCATACAAGGAAATAAAAATGCAAAAATATTTGCTGTTAATATTTGTTACATTTTATGTCACTGGCGGCAAAGTGTTGACATTTAACTAGTTGTAATGGAAAGTAATAAATGTTAAAACTTAATACACATTGTTGGCCCACAACTTAAAAGTTTAACCTTTTAGGTAAAGTGGTAATCTAACATGGTATTTGACTGTTTCTAACCCTTTTACTAAGTATTTTAAATGTATATGTCATCTTCATCTGTGTTTTCGACTATAATAACTACTTAGATTCCTATGGATTCAATTATTTAATTTATTTTTAAATTATATTTGTGAGCATAAAGTTTGAATCGTGAATTTGAGTTTACATTCATTTAGAGTTTAAAGTAACATATATTTTTTTAGTGTAAAGTATTGCAATTAGTAGATTTCAAATCATTTGTTTAGGAACATGTGCTTATATATCAGTGCTTCTTTGTCACTGCCTCGTGATGTTGGCTTCTAACCATCATAAGAATTTTTTTTTAATGAAGGATTAAGTGACGATAAACATGTGGCATGCATATTTGAGCGCAATCAATGATCAAGAAAAAACACACAAAAGATAAATATAATATTTATTATTTTTATAAATTTTATTATTTAGGATTAAAAAAAATCATCACAAGAGAAAATTATCGTACTATTTTTTGGCATTAGATATTTTTCTCACTTTATTCTAATATATCATGTAATAACACTTCGCTCGTGATTTTTTCTCATGATAAAAGTATTTTCATTAATTAATGAAATAAAAGTAAGTTTCATTAATATTTTTTTCCTTACAAATTACTCTTTAACTAGAATTTATGCAAATCATTGGTACATTAATAAGTTAATAAAGTAATCTTACTTTTATTAATTTAAAATATTTTCATAGTTCCTCATTATTAACAAAAAATTTAAAACTACGAAGCACAAGTGTACAAAATATGATACAAAATATATTACGTTAAACTCTAAACGAATGTAAACTCAAATACACGATTCAAACTTTATGCTCACAAATGTAATATAAAAATAAATTAAATAATTGAATCCATAGGAATTTAAGTAGTTATTATAGTCCAAAACACTGATGAAGGCGCCATATGCATTTAAAATACCTTTTAGGTATAGTGGATTCTACCACAGTAGTAGTTGCGTGGAAGTTGCCCCCCACAAAATTGTGTTTGACTATTTCTAGCCCCCCACACACACACACACACCATTTTAGATTAGATCAAATTAAAAAAACGACCCCTCCCTTTCCCTACTTTTCATTTTCTTTCTTCATCATTATTTATATTTTTTTACTTTAAAATTTTAATTTTTATATTAAAATTTTCATATTTGAATTTCGAGAACAAATATAAAATGAATAGCTATGAACAATCAACTCAACATGTTCAATAGTGATCTTATTCTACTCACAAGTTGACATGTGTACCTTATGTCATGCATTTTTTTTACTTAGGCCTCAAGTTTTCTCTGTTTTTTTTTTTTTTTTTTTCATATAACTAGTTAAAGATGTGGAAATAGAGGTATTCAATTTTTTTTTCTAAAAAAAGATAGAGGTAATTTATATTTGTTATAGCAAATTTGACAAGTTTATAGGGAATGTTCAGTTTATGTGTATTAATTAGAGTTGAATTGTTTATTTCTCCTTCCACTCATAAGCTCATGTTAAAAAAATTACTCATACATATCATTATCAGGTTCCTTATTGTTGTGTCTAGCACCCCACTTGTATCAAACACTAATACTACAACTTTTGCTATTGAATATATAAGAAATTAAAGCAATGTATAAACTAATAATAAAATAGTAAAAGAAAAAAAAGACAAGAAATTTACGAAGTTCGGTATAGAATTACCTACGTCGTTGGGCGTGGATGATCAATCCACTACTTCTTGACAAAGTACAACTTTGAGGTGTGTTTTACAAATGAAGAGTTGAGCTCTTTATATAGTTTCAACCTCAAGTTTAAAAAACACTTCTCTCCAATGTGGGACAAATAATATAAAAAATTTAAAACAACTTTTTATACTAATGTGGAACTATTCTACCAATGTGGGACAAGAAAACAACAAATCTCTACCTTGACAATAAATTCAACAAATTTTGCCATCACCAACATTTTCTGAAGTTCTACATCACCGGTGCCTTCCAAAAATATTCAGACTTGCAGGATATTGATCAAGTCCAAACAATGTTTGAACATGATTGTTGTCACAATCTTTGTCAACATATCTGTAGGATTTTTAGTTGTAGAAATCTTATGAAGAAGCATCTTGCCTCTATCAATAATATCTCGCATAAAACGAAACCGAACATCGATATGCTTCATTCGTGCATGGTAGACTTGGTTCTTTGCCAAATGAATAGCACTCTGACTATCACAAAACACAACAATGTACTTCGGAACAACTCCCAAATTTTCAAGTAAACCCTGCAACCAAATAGCTTCCTTAACAGCCTCTGAAGCTGCCATGTATTCTACTTCTGTTGTAGACAAGGCAATGGTAGACTGTAAGGTAGACCTCCAACTCACTGGACCATTAGCAAATGTAAAAATATATCCAGTAGTTGATTGACATTTATCCAAATCACCTGCAAAATCAGAATCCACATATCCAACAACACGTTGATCAATAGTATTATTTTTCTCAAATACTGTACCAATATCAATAGTATTCATAATATATTTCAAAATCCATTTCACAGCTTGCCAATGTCCTTTACCCGAATCATGCATATACCTGCTCACCATACTGACAGCTTGTGAAATATCAGGTCTAGTACAAACCATTGCATACATCAGACTATCAACAGCACTTGCATAAGGAACTTGTGACATATACTTATGTTCCTCATCTGATTTATGAGATAAAGCCGCACTAAGTTTGAAATGAGGAGCAAGAGGAGTGCTTACTGGTTTTGACTACTCAGAAATGCCAAAACTCTATACAACCTTCTTCAAATAGTGTTTCTGAGACAAACTAACTCTTTCTCTCATTCTGTCTCTGCGAATTTCCATGCCAAGTATCTTCTTTGCTTCACCAAGATCTGTCATCTCAAACTCTTGATTTAATTGACTTTTCAACTTGTTGATTTCTTCCCTATTCTTTGAAGCTATCAACATATCATCAACATACAAGAGTAAATATATAAAAGATTCATTTTGTAGTCTGCGAAAATAAACACAATGATCATGTTTATTTCTGATGTACTTCTGACCCATCATAAACTGATGAAATCGTTTGTACCACTATCTGGGAGGCTGTTTTAAAGCATAGAACGATTTACCCAGTTTACATACCCAATTTTATTTTCCAGCAACCTGAAATCCATCTCACTGAGTCATATAGGTTTCGTCCTCCAAATCACCATGTAAAGATGTAGTTTTTACATCGAGTTGAACTAGTTCAAGATCAAATTGTGCTACCAAAGCCAACAAAATTCGAATGGAAGAATGTTTAACAACTGGAGAAAATACCTCATTATAATCAATGCCTTCCTTCTGTGCATATCCCTTTGCTACCAATCTAACTTTGAAGCAAACATTATTGGCATCTGAAAATCCTTCTTTCTTTACATAAACCCATTTACAACCAATTGCTTTCTTACCCTTGGGCAGTTGGGTTAGCTCCCAAGTCTGATTTTGATGAAGAGACTGCATTTCTTCATCCATTACTTTTTTCCACTTGTCTGGTTCAGAGTTCCTCATTGCTTCTTTGAAAGTGTAAGGAACATTATCATCCACAACTGGAAATGCATAGGCCACCATATCAGTATACCGAGTAGGTTTTCGAATTTTTCGTCTTGGCCTTTAAGAAACAATTTATTCTTGTTGCTGTGAAGATTCTCGAATTGAAATCTCCTCTTCTCACTGGGTTTCCCAAAATTGTCTCAACCTCCACCTGTTGTTGAGTACCACGGGTCTACTCTTCAACTCGTGACTCCTTGCGTATTGTTTTCTTCACCATCACAAGTTCATCAAAAGTTACATCTCTACTTAAAATCATTTTTTTCGTCTCTAGACACCAAAGACGGTATCCTTTGACTCCTGCACTTATCCCTAAGAATATTGCTTTCTAGGTTCTTGGATCCAACTTAGATTCTTTAACATGAAAATAAGTCATAGTACCAAATACATGTAAAGAATCATAATTACTAGCAGGCTTTTCAGACCATACCTCATAGGGTGTTTTTTCCCCTATTGCAGATGATGGTAGACGATTAATGAGATGACACACATATCTAACAGTCTCAACCCAAAACCTTTTGTCTAACCCAGCATTAGACAACATACATCGAACTTTCTCCAACAAAGTCCGATTCATGCGCTCTGCCATCGCATTCTACTATGGTGTATTTCGAACTATGAAGTGTCGACCAATACTTTCATCCTAACATACCTTCATAAATGGGTCACTCGTGTAATCACCACCATTATCTGATCTGAGTCGTTTAATCTTTTTGCCAGTTTGAGTTTCAACTAATTTTTTCCACTTAAGGAAAATATCACACACTTCATTTTTATGCTTCATAGAATACACCCAAACTCTTCTAGAAAAATCATCAACAAAAGTGACAAAATAATGCATACCACCCAACGAAGCCATTTTTGTGGGCCCCCATACATCTATATGGATGTAGTCTAAAATACCTTCAGTCTGGTGGATTGTTGAGCCAAATTTCACTTGTGCTTGTTTTCCTAGAATGCAATGCTCCCAAAATTCAAGTTTGCACACCTTTGCACCCTTTAACAAACCTCGCTTAGCTAATTGTTGCAAATATTTTTCTCCTGCATATGCTAATCGCATATGCCATAACTTGGTTGTATCTCAACCTGCATCTTTCTTAGAAACAACAGCTGCTGAGCCAATAACTGTACTACCTTGTAAATAATACAAGTTATTTTTCCTTATTCCTTTCATCACCACCAGCGCACCTGATTTAATCTTTAAGGTTCCATCTTTCAAAGTGATAGTGAACCCTTTAGATTCTAAGGCACCCAATGAAATCATATTCTTCTTTAGGCTTGGAACATACCTAACATCAGTCAAGGTCTTAATAGTTCCATCTTGACATTTCAACTGTATTGATCATATACCTGTTGTTTTACAAGTATTATCATTTCTCATAAAAACAATCCCACCGTCTAATTCTTCAAAATTAAAAAACCATTCCCTATTAGGACACACGTGATAGGAACAACTAGAATCCAAAATCCACTCACCAAAATAATGTGACGAAGATGTTCCAATAAGAGAAAAATCTGACTCACTTCCATCATCATTGGCTATATTGGCATTAGAATGTGCTTTGCCCTTATTCTTCTGCTCTAATTTAGGGCAATCTTTCTTCCAACGCCCTCTCTCATGACAAAAGGCGCATTCATCTTGAGCAGGTCTCCCACGAGATTTACTCCTCCCATGAGATTTACTCTTCCTTCCAGGCATATGACTCTGAGAACGTCTCTTTATTGTTAGTGCTTATGTTGTTTCCTTATGGACCCTCTAATCCTTCTTTCTGCATTCAGTACTAATCAATGCAGTACAAACAGCATCATAAGTAACTTTATCTTTCCTATACAATAAAGTGGTGGTCAAATGTTCATACTCATCAGGGAGAGAATTTAGTAACAATATGACTTTATCCTCATCTTTCACCTTTTCATCCAAATTTAACAAATCGGCCAAAATTTTATTGAAAGCATTTATGTGGTCATTAATCGAAATACCTGGTTGATAATGGAAGCGAAACAATTTCTTTTTCAAATAGAGCCGATTTTCCAAACTCTTGGTCATAAATGTATCTTTCAATATCTTCCACAATTTCTTTGCAGATGTCTCCCTCATAACACAATATTTCTGATTTTTGGCGAGACACAGTCAAATCGTACCATATGCCTGATGATTGATTATTTCCCAATCTCTGTCACCCATATCTACCGGTTTATCATCCAAAGCAATATCTATTCTTGTTTATACAAGATGTCCATCACCTCACATTGTCATATACAGAAATTATTGGTACCATCAAATTTCTCCACCTCAAACTGAGCATTAGCTATCGTCTTCGATGATGATGTCGAAGCCAAAGGAGTTGGAGTTTGTGTGGGTAGAGTTTCTTCCACTGCTGCACTAATTTTTGCCATCTTCTATATATTCAATAGCAACCAACAAAGCAAAAGGCCTAGGATGAATAGTACGTACCAACTATGTCTACTTTGTTTTATCCTATGAAATTTCACTTTGACCAGGCCGACCTCCAGGGAGCGACTAAGCCACAATGGTCTTTGAGCACTCGCTTAGACAAGGTCTTTCTTAGGCATCAAACGTAGAATCAAGGATCCTAATAGAGGAACACCTCCATATCCACACTATTCAACCTAGCTTTGATACCAATTGTTGTGTCTAGCACCTCACTTGTGCCAAACACCAATACTACAATTTTTGCAATTGAATATATAAGAAATTAAAGCAATGCAGAAACTAATAATAAAATAGTAAAAGAAAACAAGGCAAGAAATTTACGAGGTTCGGTATAGAATTAACTACGTCCTCAGGCGATGATGATCAATCCACTACTTCTTAACAAAGTACAACTTTGAGGTGTGTTTTACAAATGAAGAGTTAAGCTCTTTATATAACTTTAACCTCAAGTCTAAAAAACACTTCTCTCCAATGTGGGACAAATAATATAAAAAATTCAAAACAACCTTTTATACTAATGTGGAACTATTCTACCAATGTGGGATAGAAAAACAACACTTATAAATGATCCGTCAAATAAAATATCAGATAATTATCATAACTCATCCATTATATTTAATTTAATTCAATTTTAAAAAACAAATGCATCTTTAACGAGTTGCACAAAAATATTCTTTAATGTTATCAGAGCTAGTTACTAGGAGGTTTTGTGTTTTAGTCTCATCGTCCGCATTTATTCTGTAGTATTTAAAAATTTATTATGTATTTATCTCTCTACGTGCTGTCGGGCTGCATGTGTAGTGTAGTATTAAAACTCGATATATATTGTGTGTTCGCTACCTAAAAATTTAAGCTTTTAGGTAAATGGTAATCTAACAATAAGATGTTCCGAAAACTTACACTATTGAAATTACAATTTGAAGAAGTTGATTTTATATTATTCTGGAATATGTATTTCAGAGGTGTAGTTATAATAGATGTTCATGACTATTAACACTTCATATTTATCGACAAAGAAATTTGTAATGGGCATTCCAAAAAATACTATAGACATTTCATCTTTCTTATTAAATGATAGTTCCCCATGATAGTTCCCCTTTGGTTTTTACTTTAATTTTTTTAATTTTCATTTTACAAGTGAAAGATAAAAAAGAAAGAGGGAGTAAATTTTGGCAAGTCCCATTCAAAACATTCTACATAATTTTTGATACATAAAAACAGAATGAAATGGAACAAAATTGATAATTCTATTTCGACATGTTGGTTTTATGTTCTATATCTACTCTCAACATATGAAATATTGCTTTGATGATTTTGCAAGACATAAAGATTCTAAAGCTCTTCGGCTCTTTCACAATATATATGCATAGTGTTAGGGTGTGACAATGTAATGGGGAAAAGGGGGAGTGAGATATTGCTATAATTGTATTCTTCAGGGATTTGGAATGAATATATGATTATCTATGTTATCGTTTGTATGATTATTCTCCTGTTGTTGAATAATATAAGTAGTCCCTTTGATTATGGTGTTTTGTTGCCTTGGATGGTGATGTCTCTGATTGTTATAGTCTTATCCGGTGTATAAGAATATATTGCTCATGTGATATCCTCTTGTTCCTTTGTTTTCTTGAGTATTGAGACTCACCAGGTGCTCGTGATTGTAGGCTTGAACGTGTGAGACTTGGCTGACTTGTCGAGGGAGAGCTCTCAACGAGTGCCACACAGCCCTTACTTGAGTCCCATTTTGGGGGTCCGTGACAGTTGGTATCAGAGCACAGTTTGTGCGAGTACCATGAGTGGTAATACGAGAAACAAGTTAGGAAAAGTGGAGCGCATTGAGGCGCTTGAGACACAACTTGTAACCCTGGAGAGAACGTGCGGTGAACTCCAAGGGTTGGTGGCAACTTTGATAAAAGAGAAAAGCGTGCCAACAGATCTTGAGGCCGCTGAAGAAAACCCTAGAGAATCTCTCTATGGGGTATCAAAAGTTGTAGAGAGACTGGAGGAACTAGAAAAATTCATTCCACGTGTGAAATCCCTGGAGAAACGGCCAAGAGAGCTTGAGGCCTTCCAGAAGAGTATCGAGCAGTTGGAAGCCTTTGAGAGTAGGCTGCAACATATTGAGGGCATATTGCCATCTCTGTCGTCCCAACGAGGAGAGCCAATAAAGCTTGAGGCCTCCTTACGGGAGCTAACAAATAATTTTGATTCCCTTGTAGAAGATGTTAAGGAGTCCATTACTATTTTGAAGGAAGATTTGAAGGAGATAGGCAATGTACGAAGTGCAGTGGTCCAAGTCTAGAGGGATTTACAAGAGATCACTGTGAAAGTGAATGCAGTGGCCTAGTTAGCCCGAAGGCCAGTTGCAGATCCCATTGAGAGTTTTCGATTGAAGGTACCAGAACTAAAAAGTTTTGGGGGTATGCGAGATGCTAAGGAGCTGGATAATTTCTTCTTTGATATGGAGCATTACTTCACGTGCTCAGGAGTGGATCGAGAAGTAGACCGGGTAAATCTGGAAACAATATACCTAGTAGGGGATGCAAAAGTATGGTGGAGAACTAAATGGAATGATATTCAGCACAATAGATGTATTATCAACACATGGGAGGGGTTGAAACAGACATTAAAGACTCAATTCTATCTTGAAAATGTGGAGTACATAGCAAAGTGCAAAGTAATGGAATTGCAACAGACTGGCTCAATAAGAAGCTATGTACGAGAATACCAAGCCTTGATGTTGGACAATATAGACATGACTAAATCAGACAAACTAATTCATTTTCTTCGGGGCTTGAAGACATGGCCAAGGAATGAACTGCGTCGGCAGGGTGCTGGTGATCTCTCTTCTGCTCTCGCTGCTGCCGAACGGTTGGCTGATTGTTCAGATAATTATGGGAAGCAAAATTTCCCTACGTCCACCAATAATGATTCTAGGCCCAGTAAAGTGTATAAGCCCACAAATGGGGGAAGGGATAGGGAGACGAATAATTCTTCGAAAGATAAAAGAGCGCCCATGGTTAAGGAGTGGAGAGGCGGACGAATGGGGGGTGGAGAGCGTCGACCGATGTCCTGTTTTCTTTGCATGGGACCACATCGAGTGGCGGAGTGCCCTGAATGTAAGGCTTTGAATGCTATAAAGGCCCTTTGAGGGGAAACCGAAATCCCGACAGCAACCCCAGAAGAACAACCGAATATGGTGGGAGCATTGAGATTTTTGGGAGCATTAGAGCGTCAAGTAATTAACAACAAGTCTCAGGAGAAAGGACTCATATATGTTGATCTACTTTTGAATGGAAAGAAAATCAGAGCCATGATTGATACAGGAGCCACCCATAATTTCATTGCTGATTCTGAAGCCCAACGGTTAGAATTGCAAGCAGATAAGGATGTGGGCAAGATAAAAGCAATGAATTCTCCAACGTTAACCACGATGGGGGTGGTACCTAAAGTGGCATGCCAGATGGGATCATGGTCTGGAACAATTGATTTCACTGTGGCACCCCTTGACGACTTTGATGTGGTATTGGGGATGGATTTTCTTAAAGTGACACGCTCAATGTCGATCCCAGCTGCGGATTGTCTTGTGATTATGGGAAGTACACCTTGTGCAGTCCCCGCAGCTTACAACAATTTCGATGAGAGGAAGTTGCTTTCAGCCATCCAATTCAAAAAGGGAATAAAAAGGGGAGAATCTTCTTTCGTGGTTCTACCGATAGTCTCAGAAGATGCAGAGGTAGGGAAATATCCACTTGAGATTAAGGAAGTTTTAGAAGAGTTCAAGGAGGTGTTCTCGGAACAGCTACCGAGGGTTTTACCACCTCGACGGCAGATTGACCACGAAATTGAACTTTGGCCAGGAGTAAAGCCACCAGCACGTGCCCCATATTGAATGGCGCCACCAGAGTTAGCTGAAATTAGAAGACAACTGAATGATCTTATTGTAGCAGGGTTCATCCGTCCTTCAAAAGCACCTTTTGGGGCCCCAGTGTTATTTCAGAAGAAACAAGATGGTAGTTTGCGCTTGTGTGTAGATTATCGGGCTCTTAATAAGGTGACCGTGCACAACAAGTATCCCATTCCACTGATTGCTGATATTTTTGACCAGTTAAGTACAGCTAGATATTTCACGAAACTGGACTTGAGGTCGGGATATCATCAAGTGCGCATTGTTGAGGGAGATGAACCGAAAACCACTTGTGTCACCCGGTATGGAGCGTTTGAATTTCTTGTCATGCCTTTTGGGCTAACAAATGCACCCGCTACCTTTTGTTCTCTAATGAATCAAGTTTTTCGAGACTACCTTGATCAGTTTGTTGTTGTTTACCTTGATGACATACTGGTTTTCAACGCATCCTTAGAAGAACATAAAGATCATCTTCGAAAGGTTTTACAAAGACTCAAAGAAAATCAGTTATATGTAAAAAGGGAGAAGTGTGCTTTCGCTCAAAAGCGTATTAAATTCTTGGGGCATATCATTGAGGAGGGCCAGATTCGGATGGATTCAGCTAAAGTAAAAACTATCAAGGAGTGGCGAGCACCTACATCCGTTAGAGAACTGCGATCTTTCTTGGGTCTAGCCAACTACTACCAGAAGTTTATAGAGGGGTACTCTAGAAGAGTTGTATTGTTAACGAATTTACTGAGGAAGGGGGTACCATGGGGGGGGTGGTCAGAAGAGTGCCAATCAGCATTTGTTGAATTAAAGGAAAAGATTGTAGGAGATCCGGTGCTAATCTTTCCTGATGTGACAAAACCATTTGAAGTGCAAGTAGATGCCTCTGACTTTGCATTAGGGGGAGTTCTCTTGCAGGAAGGGCATCCAGTTGCTTTTGAAAGTAGAAAATTGTCAAGTGCCGAACAGAACTATACAGCACAAGAAAAGGAGCTTCTCGCAGTGGTACACTGTCTTTGAGTGTGGAGGCACTATCTCTTGGGGTCCAAATTTGTGGTAAAAACCGATAATGTAGCAGTTACTCATTTTTTATCACAACCTGGACTAACGTCAAAACAAGCCCGTTGGCAGGAGAAGCTAGCTGAATTTGATTTTTCTTTTGAATATAAAGTGGGGAAGACGAATGAAGTGGCCGACGCTTTAAGTAGAAAGACTGAATTGGCAGCATTGAAAATCATCAGTCATCTATCAACTAGCAGGGTGGCGCTACCTTTGAAGAATCTTATCAAGGAACATTTAAGTACAGACCAGCAGGCGTAGTCACTAAGCAAATTAATAGACGAAGGGAAGACACAACAATTCTGGGTAGAAGATGGATTGATAATGACTAAAGGCAGGAGAGTCTATGTGCCTAAAGCTGAAAACTTGAGGAAAACCTTACTGAAAGAGTGTCATGATACATTGTGGGCTGGTCATCTGGGATGGCGAAGAACTCATGCTTTGATTACACAGGGGTACTATTGGCCGAATATGCAAGATGATGTGATGAGTTATACTAAAACGTGCTTGATCTGTCAACAAGACAAGGTAGAAAGAAAGAAGACCTTAGGTTTATTGGAGCCATTGTTAGTTCCTGCTAGGCCATGGGAGAGTGTTTCTTTGGATTTCATTTCCTCGTTGCCAAAAGTAGAGGAGTTTGACACAATTTTGGTGGTGATTGACCGGTTCTCAAAGTATGCAACTTTCGTACCAGTCTCAAAGCCGTGTTCAGTAGAGAAGACAGCACAGTTATTCTTCAAGCATGTGGTGAAATATTGGGGTGTTCCAGAAAGCTTAATCAGTGATAGGGATGTTAGATTCACGGGGGGATTTTGGGGTGAACTCTTTCGCTTGATGGGTTCAAACCTTAATCTTTCCACGAGCTATCACCCACAGACAGATGGTCAAACTGAACGTTTTAATGGGATGTTGGAAGAATACTTACGACATTTTGTTCACTCCAATCAGAAGAATTGGGTTACTTTACTGGACACGGCACAATTTTGTTTTAACTCTATGAAATCTTCTGCAACTAATAAAAGCCCTTTTGAGATTGTGACAGGTCAACAACCAACTCTCCCACACACTCTGGATGGTCCATACAAAGGAAATTGCCCAAAAGCCTACCAATTCACGAAAAATTGGTTGCAAAATATCGAAGTCACCCGAGCGCATGAAGAAATGGGCTGACAAAGGGGGACGATCACAACAATTTGAAGCTGGAGATCTGGTTCTTGTAAAAGTGCCGCTGGAGACATTTCACTTTCTTCGTGGCAAGGATAAAAGGCTGTTACGTCGTTACGAAGGCCCAATCAAAGTAATCGAAAAGGTGGGACATGCATCTTATCGGCTTGAGCAACCCAAGTGGATGAAAAGCCACAGACGTCTAGTCCATCCCGTGTTTCATGTAAGCAATTTAAAGCCATTCCACACAGATGAAGCAGATCTGCACCGACAAAAATTAAGGAGAGCAACAATTTCCAGAAGGCATCTTGTCACCAAAGAAGTCCAGGAGATCATTGCAGACAGAGTCATCAATCTAGAAGGTCGTCAACAACAAAAATTTCTAGTTCAGTGGTTAGGACTGGGGGAAGAAGAGAATAGTTGGGAAACAGCAGACAACCTTCAGCATGCCATACAGAAGATTGAAGATTTCAAAAATTCATAGTCAACGACATCTACATCGACATTAGAAGAGTGAGAAGGCCGTCTACAACACATCGACGAGAACGTCGATAAATTGAGTGGGGGAGGATGTTAGGGTGTGACAATGTAATGGGGAAAAGGGGGAGTGAGATACTACTATAATTGTATTCTTCAGGGATTTGGAATGAATATATGATTATCTATGTTATCGTTTGTATGATTATTCTCCTGTTGTTGAATAATATAAGTAGTCCTTTTGATTATGGTGTTCTGTTGCCTTGGATGGTGATGTCTCTGATTGTTATAGTCTTATCCAGTGTATAAGAATATATTGCTCGTGTGATATCCTCTTGTTCCTTTGTTTTCTTGAGTATTGAGACTCACCAAGTGCTCGTGATTGCAGGCTTGAACGTGTGAGACTTGGCTGACTTGTCGAGGGAGAGCTCTCAACGAGTGCCACACGACCCTTACTTGAGTCCCATTTTGGGGGTCCGTGACACATAGCTCTTTCTCGAGTTTGTATTTTCTTTAACTTATGCTAACTATGTTTTGTACGTTGTATTTTCTTGAATATTGTATGTTTTGTATTTTCTTGTATTACTATGTATTTTCTTCATATGTGTTAATTACTATGTTTTGTACGTTGAATATTGTTTACAAAAAAATAAAGCATTAGCATTTGTAAATGAATATGCAAAAATTTGTGTTATTTGAGGACTATTCCACTAGGGTTTCCACATTTTTTAAAAAAAAAATAGTAAAAGTATTAGTTAAATGAAAAAAAAAATGATGATAATAAAGGAAAATGCTATTAAGAAACCTATAAAAACTTACATCCAACTTATAAATATCTTTGAGTAGCAAATAAATTAATTTGAAATTACTTATAATTCTCTCTTTACATTTACCTTTTTAATATCACAAAATATCAAAATAGATGAAATTATAATTAATTCATAATGTTAAAATTAAAAAACATTAATTTTATGAACAACTTTTAGATTGCATACTATGCATGCATCTTGTGTGCCATATGATTTGTTCCAGCTATCTTGAAATAAATATTGAATAATTATTTTTAAATCTCATCATGAAGACATCTATTTCGAATAAGAAGTTGTGTATTAAGGATTTTTATTTTTATTTTTTTTAACTAAAAAGGGGCGGCACCCCCAACTATTTATTGATATACCCTCACTTTTGGCGAAAAAATACCGTGGTTACATGAAAAACATTGAGAGATTACAGATAAAAAAGACATTAAATGTTAGAGATGGAGCCAGAAGATAGCCAAGAGATGACGCATTGCTGAGTCAGAAAACACGTGGAATTTATTCTCTATTAATCTCTTCCTTTTAAACTTCCAAATGTGATTAATTTGATTGATTCGTATTTAATTATGATGTAAATTCCAAGCCTATATAAAGAGGGCTGTGGAAAGTGTATGATAGCACGGTACATTGCAGAGAGATCACAGAGAAGCTCAGGAGAGTTAAGAGGAAGAAGGGAGGAAGAGAGAGAGAGAGAATTGTAACATTTTTCGGCAAGTTAGTGAATTTTGGTGTGTGCTCCGTGGATGTAGGTCATTATTGACCAAACCACATAAATTTCTTGGTGTCACTTTGATCTAGATGCTCACAGGTTCCTAACAAGTGGTATCAAAGCCCGATTGGAGTAGAAAAGCCAGATTGGAAGTGATCCTGAAATTCAGAGCTCTGTCCAGTAGATCAAAACAGTGTTTTGAGGCCACCACTGCATCCAACTCACCAAGACAAAGAGAAGGCTATCCGCCGGAGCTCGAATGGAGTTCAGAAAAGCCCGCATGTGCCTTCACGCGTCTTGCCAGAGCAAGACGCCTCTCCACGCGCCAGCAATGCGCTGCACGCGTCTTCTTCGCCTGATCTGCCTTGACTCGACCTAGTCCACTACTCGACCCGATCTGAAAAACCACTCAGACCCGGGGTAACCCAAGATCCAATTCTTGACCCGATTCTGACTCCGCACCACGTCAGTCGGAGGTGGGCCCCACCTGCCACGTTATCCTGTGGCCCCACTGCCACGACATTAGTGGGCCCCACCTCTCCCACGTCAGCAGCAGTGCCACGTCAGCAAAGTTGACCAAGTTTGACAAGGTTTGACTGAAACTTTGACTGAGTTTTTTGGGGTTGTTTTGGGTCCGTTTGTCGAGCGACTTGAACTATTTCTAGGGTTTTCGATCGTTCCGGATCAAACTGTGCTATCCATTTGAGCTAATTCCATTTGTAGATTAGCGAATCGAGATGTCGAATGAAAAGAGTTCAAAAATCGAAATGTTCAACGCGAATAATTTTGGTTTCTAGAAGATGTAGATAGAAGATTATTTGTTTGGAAAGGAATTGCACTTACTGTTGAAGGGTAAGCCAATATCCAGAGGACGAGTGGGAGTTGCTTGATCAAAAAGTCCTCGGAGCCATTAGAATGACGTTGTCAAAATCTGTGGTGTTCAACATCAAGCATATAACATCCACCAAGTCTCTGATGGATGCACTCTCTAATATGTACGAGTAGCCTTCAACCGCAAATAAGGTACATCTCATGAAAAGACTATTTATGATAAGCATGTTGCAGGTGAGAGTTTCAGCAGGCATCTGAATAACTTCAAGGAGTTGTCTGATCAACTCGCCTCAGTTGGGATAACGTTTGATAATAAGATTCGTGCCCTACTGATTCTTAGTCAGTTGCCTGAAAGTTGGAATGGTGTCGTCACTACCATCAGTAGCTCTGCAGGAAAATCAAGCTTGTGTAAGATGAAGTTGTCAAAATGATTTTTACGGAGGAAATAAGAATGTAGTTGAACCATAGCTCCACTTCGAGTTCAGCCTTGAACATGGAGAGTCGAGGCAGAGGAAACAGGAATGGACAAGCAAACAACTGCTGCAAATCTAGGCCCAGATGGTCAAAATCCAAAAATCCCAAAGGTACTCAGGACACAGGATCCCAGAGTACAAAAGTTATTGAGTGCTGGAACTGTGGAAAGACTGGTCATTATAAGAACAAGTACAGGAGTCGAAAGAAAGAATTCGAGATGAGGGCAAAGACAGAAGCAAATATTGCTTCTGAGAATGATGAGATGTTGATATGCTCTTTGGAGAGCAAGCAGGAGTCTTAGGTCTTAGACTCCGAAGCCTCATTTCATGCCACATGCTGTAGAGATTGCCTAGAGGAGTACACACCAAGTAATTTTGGTAAGGTGTACCTTGGCAACGATCAACCTTACAACGTAATCGGAAAGGGAGTTGTGAAGATCAGTATAAACGGGTTAGTATGGAAACTGAAGGATGTCAGGTATATTCTAGACCTGAGAAAAAATTTGATCTTAGTGGGTCAGTTGGTAGATGAGGGATACATGATAAGATTCATTGGCGATGAATGGAAAGTTTCAAAGGGTGTACTAACGATTGCGCAAGGTAAGAAAAGAGGAACACTTTTTATAACCTCCATTGCCTCTGTGTCTATTTCAGTTGCTGCAGGAAATAATGACAGCAACATCTGGCACCAACGACTTGGTCACATGAGTGAGAAGGGACTCAGGGTGATACACTCAAAATAAAATTTGAGTGGTCTACAGTTAGTGTAGGTTGACATGTGTGAGGATTGTATAGTTAGGAAAAGGGTTAGTTTCCAGATAAACACCCATGCCCCAATGAAGAAGGGACTAGAATTGGTCCACTCAGAATGTGTCGGGACACATCAATAGAATATTGAGAATCCTCAGGTGGAGGAACCAGTGGAGCAGATCGTCGCACCATCGTCTCTTACTCCAGCTTCAGAGCTTAGGAGATATACTCGGTCCCATGTACCAGACAGAAGGTATAATGATTACTTACTTCCTACAGATGGAGGAGAGCCCGAATGCTATGATGAAGCATGTCAGGTGGCGGATTTGATCAAGTGGGAGCTTGTGATGAAGGATGAGATGAAGCCTATCACCTCCAATAGAATGTGGAAGTTTCCCAAAGGCCTTCACAACAAGTGGGTGTATAGAATCGAAGAGGAGCATGACGGCTCCAGAAGGTACAAGCCTCAGTTGGTAGTCAAAGGCTTTGAGCAGAAGGAAGGGATTGACTACTCCGGCATTTTTACACTAGTTGTGAAGATGACAACCATCAGATTAGTCCGCAAAAATAGAGCAGACAGGAAGATGGTGACTATAGAGAAGCTGAAGTTGTGTTCAACTTCAGTTGGTCTTTATGCTTGAAGACACATATTATGAGCACATCATTTATTCATGATACTGGTTGAGAAGGTGTCTCTGTCTCCAAGTGGGAGATTGTTAGAGATAGAGCTAGAAGACAGCCAAGAGATGATGCGTTGCTGAGTTTGGAATTTATTCTCTATTAATCTCTTCATTTTAAATTTCCAAATGTGATTAATTTGATTGATTCGTATTTAATTATGATGTAAATTCCAAGCCTATATAAAGAGGGTTGTGGAAAGTGTATAATAGCACAGTACAGTGCAGAGAGAGCACAGAGAAGCTCAGGAGAGCTGAGAGGAAGAAGGGAGGAAGAGAGAGAGAGAGAGAGAGAGAGAGAGAGAGAGAGAGAGAGAGAGAGAGAGAGAGAGGGAATTGTAACATTTTTCGGCGAGTTAGTGAATTTTGGTGTGTGCTTCATGGACGTAGGTCGTTATTGACCGAACCACGTAAATTTCTTGGTATCACTTTGATCTGGATGCTCACAGGTTCCTAACATTAAAGGCCTCCCAAAAAAAACACCAACGACCAACTAAAACAAGACTACAAATCCAAAAAAAGCTAAATAAGAAACAAATCTAAACAGGGCTAGAAAAAATTAAAATAATAAAATAAACTAAAATAAAAAAATCTAGACCAACCAAACAAAAATCAAGAGGATGAACTAATGACAAAAGAAAGTGAAACTCCACCTACCATCCAAAGGATACCTTTCAGAGAACGTAGTAAAAGATGTTGTTCTTCGTAGATGATATTGTGTATTAAGGATTGCTAGTTGAATAACAACTGAAATTATAATTTGTTACTGGAATTGGTTGGCCGATAGAACAATGGAAATCCTGCATAATGTGCTAGCTGGTAAAAGTGGTCAGGATATATTCATTTGGAAGCCTGCTCTTGACGGTACTTTCTCTACAAAAACGGCTTGGGAGGTAGTGAGGAGCAAAAGAGATAATTTTGATGGAATGACTGGTTTTAGCATTCTTTATTACCTAGAAGAATCTCAATGTGTTTATGGAAAGTTTGGTTTAGATGCTTGGCGGTAGATGATAGAATTTAGGTCAAACGAATATCGATGGCTTCTGCATGTGATTGTTGCATGTAGAGAAGCTAGGAAAACACTAATCACATTCTTTCTTTATGTGAGGTGGCTTCAGAGGTTTGGTGTCGGGCTAGTGTGGTGTTGGGGATTCCTTTCCGACGGTTCATTCCCTGGAAAAATAGAATTGCAAACTGGTTCCGCTATGCTCGAAAATCGTTGATTAAAGGTATTTTAATCAGACTGATTTCGTGTTTGATTACGTGGTGCCTCTAGAATCGAAGATGCAAAGCTAAAATGGAAGGAGTTTATCAAAGTGTGGATCAGATGTGGAGAAGTGTTCGATACTGGGTTAGTTCTTTAGCTAAAAGCTCTAATTCTATTCGAAAATTAAAAATGTTGGACATTACGATTTTGAAGGAGTTTCAAATTTAGCATCAGGGAGTTTGCGCTAGGCCTGGAAAAATTATTTCGTGGGTTAAACCCCCAGTACGGTAGATAAAACTTAATTATGGTGGGAGTTGTAGAGGCAATCCGGATACTTCAGGAAATGGAGGAATTATTTGGGATTGCCATGGTATGATGAAAGCGACTTTTTCAAACTATTTTGGTAATGGTACGAACAATAGTGTAGAATTAAAAGCAATTATGGAAGAAATTTGTTTATGCAAATGACTTCATTATTTTAATGTGATTATTAAAAGTGACTTGCGAATTGTTGTTGATTGTCTACGGAAAGGTAGATATGCCTTGTGGTATCATTGGGATTTTTGGGATGACGTCGTGGCAGAGTTAGAAGGAGTGAACTTCATGGTAATCCATCAATATAGGGATGGCAATAGTGTGGCTGATTTTCTCCTTGAAAACAATGTCATCTACGAAGAACAACATCTTTTACCATGTTCAACTTCTCAATTTTTATTTGATGGGTTTAGATTTGTTTAAATTAATTATTATTATTATTATTATTATTATTATTATTATTATTATTATTATTATTATTATTATCTAGGCCTGATAGATTTGTTTCTTATTTAACATTGTTTTGATTTGTAGCCCTGATTTGGTTGGTTGTTGGTGTTGTTTTTGGGAGGGATTTAATTTATTTATATGTAATCTCCCAATGGTTGTCTTGTAACCACTGTATTCCTCCACCAAAAGTAAAGACATATCAATAAAGATTGCATTTAAAAAAAAAAAATTGGATTTATATATATATATATATATATATCTATAGAGAGAGAGAGAGAGAGAGAGAGAGAGAGAGAGAGAGAAGATCTTTCTCAAATAATTGGGTTTACTATTATTATGTGCTTAATTAGCTAGCAAAGATTCATGATGGCATGTCCTAATTTTACATACGAAAGTATTTGGTGGGTAAAAATAGAATGAAATGGAACAAAATTGATAATTCTATTTCCATGCATCTGTCATATATTTTCTTCCATTTTTTTTTTCCATCCTGTTCCTTAATAGCCATTAGTTTAACTGTGATGTTAGTCATGGCCCTTCTTAAGGCTAGATGAAGATTGCATTATCTCTGCGTGTAAAAGGATGTCCTTCTTGACTTTAACTAATATAAACAATCCTTCCATTTTAGACCACATGCTTGGAATCTTGACAATCCTACCATCTCCTAGACATAAAATTGAAAGTAAAAGTTCACAAGGATGTTACATGGGTTTAAAACTACATGTTGAAATTGCAATGGGTCGATGGAAATTACAAGTTGAAGATGGTGGGATGAAGTAGATTTAATTATTTTGGATTTTGTTCAATTTGGTCTTGTAAATTAAAGCCATAATTGAGTTGAGGTCTCATTCCTCACTGTCACAAATCACAACACAACAATCAATGTTCATTTCTTTATTTGTTCCAAATTGCATTACAAGTTATGCATCTTTTTGCCAACCTTTGTTTTCATTTGGAACTTCAATCACTGAAAACCGATGGTCTAATTGCCTCTGCTAAGTGGAAAATGATTTGTTAATTTCATTGATGAAAATTGAAATGATTCATTATTAGCAAATATTACGCAATGAATTAATTTATTTCGCCAAAGGTTTCTTACCATGCGAACCAGTGAAGACACAAAGCAGTAAAGATTACCACAGCTGGTACCAGCAGATCCGCCTCTCCGTGGTTTTCCGTGTGTTTATTTAGGCTGAGATTGGTGATATATGCTACTTTATTGCTGTAATACTTTTGAAAACCAACTTGGTTTCTATTTTAGTTGCTTTGAATTGGGACGGATTATAGAACAATGGAAGGCAGACAAAAAAGGAAATATGTTTTTTTTTTTGTGTTATTTATACTTATATTTTTTTGGATCAACTAGTGAATTTGTTGATCCTCGTGTATTGTATTTTTTACATTTCATAAGAAGATTATATGCTGGTCTATCAGAAAATTTTATTGTTATCAACTCAATACTCAGCACAATATTTCAGTTGTATATTCAAATCATACATGAGAAGAATAGGAATACTCTTGAATCAATCATACGATGAGAAGCTACTAAACTGATCAACTCAATACAATATTTCATTAGTTCATTTAGAGCCATTCAGTCTAAAAATAAAAAATAAAAATAAAATAAAGAAGGTGGATCCTAAACCAATCACCATTTGCTAGTGTTGGTTTTTTTTGAGAGGGTTTTTCTGCACTCTCCCTTTTGTTTTATCTTGTAACCACGGTATTCCCCCGCCAAAAGTGAGGGTATATTAATAAACAAATGGAGCTGCCGGCCTCTTTAAAAAAAAAAAAAACAGCCCATGGCATGAGGGAGGGGAAAATGAAATTGTTGTGCTTAAAACAATAAAAGAAAAAAAAATCTGATTTTTATCTACCATCTCTCATCACTTGACTTTATCCTTTATTTTGATTGGCCTGATAAGATATTATTGTTGAGTCTATTTTTTTATGTTCTTGTTTTATTAGTTGAACTAGTGAAATTTATAGCAGTCCAAACATTTATCCATAGGCTTTTCGTCCATGGAAAGATTGTCATTTGTAACATGTCACTAAGACCATAATTTTTTTAAGAGCAAGGGGAAGTAGCTATATACTTTGGAGAGTGCTGTGTGACATACATCTTGGAACCTAAGTGAGCTTCAATTAGAATCATTCTAGTAGACCCAAATATAATAGACATCTTCGCAGCATTAAGAAAAATTTGCCTACAAGGCCAAAACATCTTCTACTGTTCTAAAACAATATGCCTAAACACTTGTATTATGACATAACTGCTTTTGGTACTGGTAACAGGTTGAAAGGAAAATGGAAGGAGCAACATCAAATCGGAAAAAAATTACAGTCATATTGATGTGCAAGCATAGATTTCCTTAAACAATATGCTTAGCCAACAGTAGTAACTTGTTTGACACTGTCCAAGGAAAAGTTTCATGTTTTGATTTTCATTACGATCATATGCAATTATTATAGCTAAATTGCATAGAAGTAAAGAACTAATAAAATTTTTCATTTTGATTCACGTTTCTTTCCATTGTATTTTCCATATTTTTTCCCCTGTGATCTTATTAGACAATAAGCTCAATGATCTTTTTAGATTGCTACAATGGCATGGGGGATTTCAGATTTGGACATTGTCTTCTTTTCCTTTTTCTTTATTTTTTTTTTCTCCAAATAAGATTCCATGGCACTCACCTACCCCTGAATCCTTTTTTTTTTTTTTCCCATCTTTCAAAAATTTTCATTGTGTTGCTTTTTGGGCTTTAATTAGAATTCTTCTCCTTGACTCAAATTTCATAAAAATGCTTTTGAAATTTCCAGTTATATGGCTTTCACATATGATAATGCACTAATTAAATTTGAATTAGTAGATCTCAAAGACAGGGCTTTGACTACCCTGGGCTTAAGCATTGGTAGGCATTACAGAGTGATAAATTTTATTGTTTTGAATGTATTATGAATATCTCTATTTTTCCTTCCAAATTGGCTCCCATGGAAATTACCAGCTCCAAAACCACTTATATGTTCTGTCTTCAAACCTCATCATGGTTGCAGCATCATTTGTTGAATTCCTGTCTTTTAATCAAAACACTTCAGGTTTCAATGAAGTAACAACTTTGTATCCTCACATTGCTTGTTTTTATATCTCAAAAAAATCATGGAAAAGTCACAACTGCATCCTTCTGATTGCCTGTAAGGGGATCCACTTCTCTTCTCCTTCCTCAAAAAGCCTAAGAAGCCTGCACATGGTAGATGGGCAATTCGTTATTCACCAGTCTGAGTGCCTGGGGTTTATGAGTGCCATGATCATAGACAATGATAAAAATAACATCAAAGGAGGTACCCAGAATATAAAATAATTAAATGCTTCTTATATTCAGTTAATTATGCCTAAAGCATTTGCTACTACTGATATTCCATAATGGTCTGCAATTATTCAATCTTAAGTCAATTCTTTAGTAATCTCTTCAAACCAACCACTCAACCAAAAGAGAAAAAAAATCTAAAAAGGAGACATTCTAAATTAATCACATTAAATGGCAGGGTCCATCATTTATCTTTACAATGACATGATCTGTTATTTTTTTAGATGAAAAAAAGAAGAAGGTAGGAATAGGAATGCAAGTCATGGCCCTTGTTTAGGGGCAATTGAAGACTCCTGCTCCGTGTGGAAAATGTAGTCTCCAAAGAGTGACTGCCTTTTTTTGGAAAGATACAAAGCAATTAGTGTCAACATGTCTTACACAAACAATTCCACATTTTTTGGAAAAACACAAAACACCAATGGTAACAACTTGTTTTATCATTTGGATGGATAGGTGGGGTCTTGTTTCCGTTCGTCGTTAGTTCATCTCTAGAGTTTCGTTTGGTGTATTTTGTTTTGTTTTTGGTTGTTTTTATATTTTTATCTCTATTGTTAGTTATATTTAATTTTGTTTGTCCTAGTTTGGTCCGTTGGTTTTAACTTGTAACCACGGTATTCCTCCGCCAAAAGTGAGGGTTTATTAATAAATAAATGGAGGTGCCCCCCTCTTTTACCAAAATAAAAATAAATTAGATAACAACTTGTTTGACACAGTATAGAATAGTTGTTTGCTAATTAGTTTCATAACCATAGTTGCTTCAAATAAGATTGAAAATGATGTGTGTGGGACAAATGTGACCTCTAAGTTACAATGAGCATTTTAGAGCAGATGCATGGCATCTTGACAATCCTATCTTAAGATTGTATTATCTGTTTATATTCAACAAAGGTTAATCATTTGATAATTGCACAATAATAAAGTAGATGTATACAATCAAACAAAACAATATAATTTTTTCCAAGTTTTGCAATAGAACCATTTAACTTAAAAAGATGGATCTCCATCATTCAATTCACATGATATATATACAAATCACCATAAACTTAAATGGGGACCCAATGACATGCTATGATTTTTCAGAAAGAAAAAAAAAATTGCAATTTAAATGTGAATGTAAGCAATGCCCCTTCTTACGGGCAAGAAGAGTGAACCTCCAGGACCAAACAAGTCTATCCCAAATCTCCTAAAGTCCTGCCCCTTCCTAAGCTCCATGTGGATTGTTCAATTTAATTCACATTTCTTTCCATTTGTCTTATATGTGAAACCCATTACCATTCAGTGTCGTCAATGATCTTTTTGGACATACGCTCGGTAACAATTTTAGATTGTGGAGGCATTGTAGGGCCGTATTGGTTTTAGATGGCATGATTTGCTCAAAAAGAAAATGCTGCTGCAAGGGCATCTTGTTCTCTATTGAACAGAGGAGATCGGTGTTTGTAGTCGTGTGATGTAGAAAAAATTTGCATTGAAAGTATCTTTCTCATTAGAAAAAAGAAAAAAATTTAAAGTGCTCGCACCTAAAGGGAAAACTGAAAACTATGAGTTGAAGTTAAGTGTAGATATGCTATGTGCTCACAACAGCCCATGGATGAGGAGCAAGAAATGAAATGTGATGCTTAAAATAATTAGTTAAAGAAAAAAATCTAATTTTATCTATTCATAGTCGAAGAAATCTTTATTTGAAACTACAAGTTAGAACTAAATTACTTTTTCATTTTTCCCATAACCCTTCTCTGCAGTTCTCAACCTTTCCGTGTTTTTGTGTGTTTTTTTTTATTTAGGCTGAGATGGTGATATATCGCTAATTTACTGTTGTTAATTTTTGTAATTGTTCATGATTCTTTTTCAGGGGAAGCGCTATGTATTTGGAGAGTTCTGTGTGAGAGTACGTCTGGAACTGAGATGCCAGCTTCAACTAGCTTCTTCTAGTCCGACCCAAATATTAATAAACATCTTAACAGCATAAGAACAATATGCCTACAAAGGCCCAAAAATCTTCTCCGTCTAAAAACACTTGCCTAAAAAAACACCGTCTTATGGCCTAATTGCTTTTGGTGATAATAAGACTGGGTAACATGTTGAAAAGGAAAATGGATGAAGCAGCCATCAACAGGAAAACAATACAGTCTATTGATGTTTGGCAAGCAAGCTTTCCTTAAAACAAAATCCTAACCACAGTAGTAACTTGTTTGACACGGTCAAGGAAAAGTTTCATATTTTGGAAAGATTAACACAACAATAGTCACTTGTTGACATGGTCAAGGTGGTTCTTTGTCACTGTCTCATAACCTTAATGCTGTAATAATGTTACTGCAAAAAGAGTTCAGGGGTGGGCTTGATACACATGGTGTGAACACCAACATGACCTAAAAGTTACGCTTAAGTGAGTCTTGGGACCAACCAGGTATAAGCACCCATCCTTTACTCTAATTTTTCTGTTGGGGGACAAGCTCATAATGGTGGAATGACCCAACACATATGCAGTGTACATGGATTGAAAATGGACTGGAACAAATGTATAATCTGAGTGTGTTGAGATGAACATTTTAGACCACAAGCAGGTCTCTTGGACATATATACTTCTATTTGCAGTGTCTATAAAAAAAAAAGCATTTTCTGTAGACAAGAAAATTGAAAAGTTGTAATAGGAAGCAAGTTATGGAGGTCATATGTGTAAAAAAGCTTTAACTGTGTGGGGAGAAAAAAAAGAAACCTAGAGGATCAATCTCAGACCAGCAAACTCACCTAAGTTGTGTTAGAGCATGAATCATTATGAGGTTTCGATTTCAGAACATTCCTCTCAGGTTTTGTCTGTGAACGACGTCATGTTGTAAGTTAGTAATTTCAAGGATAGGTTCATTCAATTAATCCACTCAATTTACTTTTGTTTATTCTGTTTACTTCTTTGTGTATACGTTGACCCTCTAACATGAGTGAGGGAATCCCTCCACATGAACTCAAATTTTATGAATATTGTAGCTTTGATTGTTTCATATTGGAATTTAACTTGAGACTCACAAATTGACCTAACTGATTACCAACATTATCCTCTGTTGCAGAATTACGAGCGGTCCAGGAATTCATAACAATGCAATGGTAAAAAAAAATGAGAATCAATCAAACATTGCATATTAACTCAAGTTAGGGGATCTGACAGACGATAGGTAAGAGAGAAGGAAAAATTATTTGAGTCCAATCCTTATTGCCGATGTGATGCTGTGTGCACGTATCATATCTACAATCAACTTACGACTCACATGCCCATTTTCTACCGTGAAACTGCAATAGAAGGAAAGAAACTAATTACACATTTTCATTTGACATGTATTCTTTCCATAGTAAATTGGACAATAAGCTCAATGATCTTTCAGATTGCTGCAATAGGCATGTGAGTGGTCATAAGGATTGGCGCAAGTGGTTTGCTATTAGATGGTTTCGTTGTTGGGGAAAGAGCAGTGATTTTCATATATTAGTTTGTTTTCTAAATGATTCATGGGTGTAACCAAGGAGAGGATTTCAGCTTCGGACATTACCTTCTTTCATTTTTTCTTTTTCTTTTTTTCCCCAAATAAAACTTCAGGGACTCAACCTGCCCCTGAAATTTTTTTTTTTTACAGTTCAAAACTCTTCAGCTGTGTAGCTTTCTGGGCTTTAATAGAATCTTTCTAATGGACTCAAAACTTCATACAAATAAAAATGACTTTTGGAAATTTCTAGTTATATGCTTCACGTCTTATAATGGACTAATTAAATTTGATTGTAGTCGTCAAAGATGCGGGCTCAAGCATTGGCCAGGATTACACAAGCATTTAGTAGCATTTTTCGAATGTATATGAATATCTTTGTTGTCCTCCCAAATGGCTTCCCATGGATTTAACAGCTCCAAAACCACTTATATGTTCCATCTTCAAACCTCATCATGGTTGCAGCATCATTTGTCGATTTCCCTTTATTGAATCAAAACACTTCAGGTTTCAATGAAGTAAAACCTTTGTATCCTCACGTTGCTTGTTTTTATATCTCAAAAAAATCATGGAAAAGTTTGGAAAGAATGAAAACACCAACGGCAGTTACTTGTTTGACACGGTCTAAGGTTTGTTGTTTGCCAATAAGTCTAATAACGATAATGATGCTACAACAGCTACTAATGAGATTGTCAATGAATGTAAGCAATGCCCCATCATAGGGGCAGAAGAGTGAACTTCCAGAACCCAACGAGTCTATCCAAAATTCTCTAAAGTCATGAAATTGACAACACTGTGTCTTTCAGAGGATAACAAGCAACTCCCCAGAAAGAACAATAATTTATTGGACACAGCCTGAGATTTGGCGTTTGCTAAGTCAAGAAGCCATAGACTATAGTGGCGCTATTATGGAAATAATCTTGGAGCCAATTGTGTACTTGGCTTTTAAAGCACAATTTCTTGACAGCCAGGCGTTAAATTGTATTAGTTTTTTACTTCTATGAAGTTGCAGCTATAGAAACTGCATGTCATAGGAAGTTGATTGTAGATATGATGTGCACACAGCCAATATGTGCACACAGCCAGAACAATATAAATAATTCTTTTTATTTACCATGTCCAAGAAATTAATCTCAAATTTGATATTACAAGTTGGACTAAATAATTTTCCTGTTTCAGTGTTCTACAAATTTACCTTTTTGGATATAAGCTGGTGGTACCAGTCTTATTATTCAACTATATATCATAAGTCACAGCTTTCCCAATCTAATATGCAACAACTTGGACTCATTAAGTTCTTTGTAGACCTCATTCAATTTAAACAGAAAATGCCCCCACAGTGAAGAGCTAAAGACCCCAAAAATTCTCCTGAATAGTTGTTCTCATCCATTATCAATCCCGAATGAGCTTCAACTGTAATCCTTTCACTGGAACCAAGTATCATACACATCCTTGCCGCATTAAAGAGTTGAGTTCAGTTCGGGGGAGAGGAATCACACACTGTAAATTTTATGTTGTTGCACTGTAATGAATAGATGTAACTCAAGTATAAGTTTGCTTGATATTTGGATATTTATCTCCAGTATGCTTTATTTGTCGATGTCACAGGAATTTATGAAAAAAATCTCATAGACCATATGAATGTCAGCTGGAGGGATCTCAACAGGATGCCAATTGATCTAAAAATTCATAATTTTTATTTTTGTTGATTGTTTCATGACTAATTCAATTTTATCAACGCGGCTGCCTTCTCAGAATGAAACAAGACCAATTAGTGGTAATTTTCTTGGCAAGGATTAGTCCTTGTTTGGTTTGTTGGATAAAATTATCTCCTTGTCCTTCTGTATCGAGCACTACTCTTGATTAATATGGTTCAAAGAAGAGCAATATTTTTTGGTAAGAAAAGAGTAAATTTATCTATTATATTTAAAATATTTACGATTGTGTGTGTACTGTTTGTTCTGTTTATGGTGAAAAGTATTAGTCAATAAGAAAAAATTGATACAATAAAGGAAAAGCTCTGTAAAATGTTGATAAAAATGTGCGTTCCAACTTATATGAGTCTCTGTGCCTAAAAATAATGAATTCATAAATACTTATAATTTTCGATTTTGTGGTACTTTTATATCATGAAATAGCATAATGAGAACAAACTCGAAATAAAAGGAGAACATTTAAGAATTAGAAAGATTTATGAATTTTATTGAAAAACTGTCATAAAATGAGAGTTCTTGCTCTTGTTCAAATAGGTGATGACAGCTCTTCCTATCCAACTCTGGCCAAATAATCTCTCTCTGTTCTTCAAAGCATGACCTTGCACAGAATAATCTATCTGGATCCATTCCAACATGCTTGGTAGATGATGCGTTTGCAATTAGTTAACAACCAAACTATTGTGTTTCCCTCACTGCACAAATCATGTGTGACAGAATCAATAACTGTTCATTTCTTATTGGCAATAGTTAACAAACTTTGTTTGGTCATTTGGACAACTTCAAATCACTGAAAGTGATGGTTAACTGCCTTTGCTTGGGGTTGGAAATATGATTTGTACATTTCATTGATGAAAATTGAAATGATTCATTATTAGCATATAATACTCAACGAATTAATTTATTTCACCAAAGGTTTCTTACCTTGTGAACCAGTGAAGACATTGTCGTGCTCTTTCAGACACAAAGTAAAGATTGCTGCAGCTGGTATCACTAAGCAATTCATCCTCTCCATGGTTTTCTATGTGTTTATTTAGGCTAAGATTGGTGATATATGCTACTTTAACTGCTGTATTAATTTTGGCATGAGTCTTTTTCGGTATGTAAATTGCTGTTATACTTTAGAAAAACCAACTTGGCACGTGGTTTATATTTAGCTACTTGAATTCGGACACTTTATAAGACAGTGGAAGGCAGACAAATATAGGAACTATGTTTTGTTTGTTTCCTGTGTTATTTCTATTTATTATTTGTTCTGAGAATCAACCAGTGAATTTTATCCTCGTGCATTAGTATTTTTTACATTATTGGAAGAAGATTATCAGCTGAGTCTAACAGAAAAATTTATAGTTACCAAACTCAATACTCAATACAATATTACAGTGTAGATTCCATTCATTACTATGATGAATTGGAATACTCTGAATCAACAACCATTGAAGAGCTACTAAAATGATCAACTCAATACCAATATTTCATTACTTTATTTAGAACCATTTAGTATTATTTAAAAAGAAACAAAGAAAAGTAAAGAAAGAAAGGTGGATGCTAAACCAATCATCATTTGCCATTTAAAGTAGTATTCATATTTTAATATTTTCTAAAGGGGGGTGGGGGGGGGGGGGGAAGCAGGAGAAATAATGTGGTGTGTAGACTGAAAAGTCTTCCTTACTCTAGACGAGAAAATTGAAACTATGAGTGATGTTAATTGTGAGATGTGATAGGGAAGAAAAAAAAAAAAGGGTATCTAGGAGGGAGGAGAAAGGAAAGCGGGGGGGGAGAAAAAAAGGAAAAGAAAAAAAACAAGTAGAGACGGGGGAGATACAAAGAGCTCTCCGGACACGGATATCTTTGAGCCCCTTCCTTCGTTAGGTTTTCTACCCTCGCCGGACATATAAGTGTGTTTTCATACCCCCGACTTTTTCCTCCTAATCAGATATAAGAGCCATACCCCTGCTTGAGAGGTTTCCGGTTCTTCTGTTCTCCCTGCTTGCTCCCTTGTTCGGGAGGGTTGCACCACCTATCCCCTTACTCCTGTCTACCTCAGGACGTTGGGGTCACCCCTGCTTCCTTTCTCTCTTTTCGTCCATTGCTTCGTGATTCCATTATCCTGCCCTTTTGCCCCTCTTCCTCCTTACTCCTCCCTTCTCACCTCCCCTCACTTCCTAATTCTCTCTCTGCCTCTGCCCCTTTATTCCTCCCCCCTTTGTCCTCTCTTCCTGTTTGCTCATCCGCTCTCCCTCCTTCCTCTTGTGCTTTGGGCCCAAACCTGTAATTACTCTTCTCCTTCTCTTCTGATTCCCGCCAAGCTGATTGAACGCCTGTGATGGAGCCTCGTCCCACCTTCTCCCCTTTTTGGAGTTTTAGCTTCTGAATCACCTCCCTTTTCCTCTGTTCCTACATCTCTGTTTTTCTCTTCGGGGGTGCATGCTTCTCTTCCTCGTGTCAGCCGGGGGAAATTTTCGTTTGTCTCCCCGCCCTCCCTCCTTTCCCCTTTGTCCTTCTTTTCTTGTCGGAATTCCGTGCCTCTCCCGGCTCCTCCCCATCCCCTTCCTTCATCCCACGTTTTTCTACTTCGCGTAGAAGCCGTTTTAGGCTCATCAATGACTTTAGTATGTTGATTTCAATTTACCCCTATTTTGATTGGCTGATAGGATATCTAGATAGATTTATTTATTGGTTCACTATTGCTTTGGTTTGGTTTTTTATGTTCTGTGAAATTGTAGGAGCATTTATTGAGAATTATTGCATTCAAAACATTTCTATAGGATTTTCATCCATAGAAAGTTGGTCATTTGAACATGCCACTAAGACCCATAAATTTTTAGCGCTTAGGGGAAGACATCATATACTTTGGAGAGTGCTGTGTGGGAAATGACATCTTGGAAACCTGATGAGATTCAATTAGAATCCTTCTAGTAAACCAGAAATATAAATAGACATCTTCCCGCATTAAGAAACAATATGCCTTACAAGGCCCGACCAACATCTTCTACCGTTCTTAAAACAATATGCCTAAACACCGTTCTTAGGCTAATTCTTTTTCGTACTGGGTAACATGTTGAAAGGAAAATGAAGGCAGCAGCATCAAATCGGGAAAAACAATACAGTTCATCATTCGAATGTGGTGATGCAAGCATAGATTCTTGAACAATGGTAACCACCAAGTAGTAACTTGATTTGACAAGGCCTCCGAAGAAGTTTAAGTATATGGATAAGGAAAAGATACACCACCAATAGTAAATGTTTTTGACATGGTCTAAGTTTTTATTTGCCAAGTCTCATAACTATAATGATGGGTTATAATTTTAGTGCTGGAGTGGAAGAGTTAGGGTGGGTGTTGAAAACACATGGTGTGAACCCCAACTTGACCATAAATTCTTAAACTTGATTGAGTCTTGGGCCAACCATGTCTATAAGCAACCCGACAGCCTTTACTCTAATTTTTCATTGTGGGACAAGGCTCATAAGTGGAATTTTCAAACACTACAGCACTAAGAGAATAAATGGACTGGGAACAAATGTAATCTGAGAGTGAAGAACATTTTAGGACCAAAAGCATGCTCTCTTGGACAATATATAACTCCCATTTTAAATTATGTTGTTATTTGATTATAAACTTATGCTTTATTATTTGTATATTTGAAGTTTGTTATTAAAAAAACAAGGCATTTTCTGCTAGACAAAAAATTGAAAAAAGTTTATAGCAAGCAAGTTATGGAGGTCATATGTGTTAGAAAATGCATATAACTCTGTGAGGGGAAAAACTGATCGGATAGAAATCTCAGATAGCAAAATCCACTAAGTTGGTTTTGTTAAGAGATGAATTCATTATAGGTTTGGATCAGAACATTCCTCTCAAGTTTTTGTCTTTGAAAGATGTCATGGTGTATGTAATTTCGGGGAGATAGGATCATTTTCAGTTGATCAATATATCCCAATTCAATTTACTTTTCTTTATTTATTTTACTTCTTTGTCTATACGTCGATCCTCTAACATGAGTGAGCTTTAATGGGAATCCATCCCCTGAACTCAAATTTCATTGACATATTTGCAGCATTTATCCTCTGCTTGCAGAATTTAAGAGATGTCCAGTGAATTCCTGAGGTGCATTAGTCAAAAAATAGAGAATCAATTCAAAATTGCATATGTAAACTCAAGTCATGGGATTGCAGACGAAAGTTAAGAGAGAAAGGAAAAATTATTTAGTCCAACCCTTGTGCCATGTGCTGCTGTCTGCACCTATCATATCTCCAATCAACTTACGATCACATGCAATTTCTATTGCAGAAAGTGCACAGAAGTAAAGAACTAATAAATTTTTCATTTTGATTCACGCTTCTTTCCATTGTAATTTCCATTTTGTTTTCCTCAGTGATCTTATTGGACAATAAGCTCAATAATCTTTTCAGATTGCTGCAATGGCATGGTTGAGTGGTCATAGGGATTGGAGTGGTTTGCTTATAGGTGTTGTTGGTGGGCAAGAAGAGCACTGATTTTCATATTACCTGGCTTTACATGATCATGGGTGTAAACTAGAGGAATTCAGATTTGTAGACATTGTCTCTTCGCTTTTTCTTAAATTTTTTCTCCAAATAAGCACTTCATGGGAATCACATGCCCCTTTATCCTTTGTTTTCCATCTTTTGAAAAACATTCATTGTGTGCTTGTTGTGAGGCTTAATTAGAATTCTTCTCCTAGACTCAAATTTCATAAAAATGCTTTTGAAATTTCAAGTTATATGGCTTTCACATCTTATAATGCACTAATTAAATTTGAATTAGTAGATCTCCAAGACAGGGCTTTAACTACCCTGGGCTTAAGCATTGGCAGGCATTACACAGTGATAAGTTTTATCATTTCGAATGTATTATGAATATCTTGATTTTTCCTTCCCAATTTGCTCCCATGGAAATCACTTATATCGTTTTATACCAGCTCCAAAACCACTTGTATCTTCCGTCTTCAACCTCATCATGGTTGCAGCATCATTGAATCAAAACACTTCAGGTTTCAACGAAGTAACAACTTTTGTATCCTCCCATTGCTTGTTTTTATATCTCAAAAAAAATCATGGAAAAGTGACAACTGCATGCTTCTGATTGCCTGCAAGGGGGGAACATCTTCTGTCCTCCCTACAAAGCCAAGAGCCTTCACATGTAGCTAGTATATCCATCTGAGGCCTTGGTATTGTATTGCCATGATCTAATAGACAATTAAAAAACATTCAAAGGGTACCAAGCAACAAAAAATAAATGCTTTGATATTTCATTATATTATGCCTAAAACATTTGCTACTTCTGATATTCCATAATAGGTCTATAATTATTCAATCATAAACCTTGAGGCACCAGTGCTTTTGATTCCCCAAGACAATATGCCCAAAAAATCTAGTTACCAATCAAGCCTCACCACTGCTGGGGTGGCATAATGCTTCGGTGCTAAACCTGTCGGACACGGAAAATAGAGGAAGCTTGCAGTGATAAGATTCCCATTAAATCAAAGTACGGATCACAATCTTAAGTTCAATTCTTTTTAGTAATCTCTTCAGACCAACATCAACAAAAGAGAAAAAAAAAAAAAACTAAAAGGCTGCATGCTAAATCATTCAATTAATGGTCGGGACAATCAATTTATTCTTTACAATGACATGATCTGTTATTTTCAGAAGAACAAAAAATGTAGGAATAGGAATGGAAGGTCATGACCCTTGTTTAGGGCAACTGAAGACTCCAGCTTCCTGTGGAAAAAGCAGTCTCACAAAGAGAGACTGCATTTGGAAAGTAGCGCAAGCGATAGTGAGTTCAATGTCCTACACAACAAAGTGCTTTTATGTAAACAATATGTCTTGAACACGGTGAATAGTTTTTTGCTAATTGTTATAACATAGTGCTTCAAAAAAGATGAAGTAACTTGATGTTTGTAGGTGCAATGTGACCTACTGAGGTTAGTTACAATGAGCAAGTGTAGACCACATGCATGCATCTTGAAAACATCTAAGCTGATTAGCTGTTTATATTCAGAAGATAAATTAATCATTTGATAATTCACAGTAATATAAGCAGATGTATACAATTGAACAAATCAAATGTGATTTTTTACCAAGTTCTCAATGAACCATTCAACTGAAAAAAGACATTCCATCAATTCAATCACATCGTGATATACCAAATCAAACTTAACTTCAAATGGGACCATGACATGCCTATGATTTTTCAGAAAGAAAGAAAAAAAAAAAATTGCCAAACACGTCTATCCCGAAATCCTATGAAGTCATGCCCCTCCTAAGATCAATGCTGATGTGGTCAATTTGAATCATGTCTAGTTCATTGTCTTACATGATAAAAACCTTCCATTGCGTATCCCAATGATTTATGGGACATTAAGGCTCGGGAAAATTTCAGATGCCTGGGGGCATTGCAGGGTCATGATGGTTTAGATGGCTATGTTGGTCAAAAAGGAAAATTGATTTCATGCTAAATTGTTTAGTTGCGTGTGTAGTCATGGTTGTAGCCCAGTTTTATCCTTACAGGAATAGTCAATAAACAATTGGACATTATCCTGCTTTTCTCCATCTAAACCTTTTCTTTATGTTGCTTTTTTGAGCTTTAGCTGGAACTCTTCTACTGGACTCAAGTTTAATAGACATTTTGCAAGATCATCTATTGAATTCCTTTAGTGGAATCAAAACAATTCAGATTTCAAGATCGAATTGTTGTTTTATTTTGGAACTTTATCTTCTCACATTGCTTGTTCATCTCACAAAGTTCATGCAAAGGCAACAATTCCATCCATCTGATTGCCTGCATGGGCATCTTGCTCTCTTATTGAACAGAGTGACAAATATTGCATTGCAAGTATCTTTCTCCATTTAAAAAATTAAAGTGTTCTCACCTAAAGGGAAAACTGAAACTATGAGCGATGTTAATTGTAGATATGCTATGTACTCACAACAGCCCATGGCATGAGGGAGCGGAAAATAAAATTTTTGTGCTTAAAATAATAAAATAAAATAAAAATCTTATTTTATCTATCATGTCATAAGAAGTCTTTATTTTGAAACTACATTAATTTTTCCTTTTTCCCATAAGCCTTTCTCTGCAGTCTCAACCCTTCACTTTTTATATGCAATTTCAAATTTAATTCACTATTTTGATTGGCCTGAGAGGATTTCTATATTAGATTTATTTATTTGTTCTGAACTTGGAGCTGAGTCTATTTTTTATTTTTATTTTTTTTGGTTAATTAGTTGGTTTTGTGAGATTTGTTCCAAGGAGTAATTGAGACCACATTAAAATTATGTAAAAATTTACTTATAAATATATTTATTTATTTATTCAAAATTTTTTACTAAAAAAAAAAAAAGCATTTGAAAGTAGAATTTCTTGTGGATAAACCATATTTTGAAATTACAAATTTAATCAGGACCTTGACTCAGAACATCAAATTAATAATTTTCTAGCAGTGGCTTCATTCCTTCCCCACCCTATATATAAATGTAAATGCAAGCTACTTCTTATCTTCAAATTCAAAGAACAAAACAGCTCCTTTGCCTAGAAGAATTGAAGTTGGATTTTGTTGGTATATCTCAATGAGATACTCAGCTGCAGTTTTGGGGATTGTTTTTACATTGATTTCTTGGGATGGAGTAAATTCAAATGCCACCCATTGTAAGGCAGAGGAGAGAGAAGCCCTTCTGCACTTTAAGCAATATCTCACCGATCCTTCCAACCGCCTCTCTTCTTGGGTTGGTGAAGATTGCTGCAGGTGGACAGGAGTTCGCTGCCACAACACCACTGGCCATGTCATCCATCTCAACCTCTCCAATCCATTCCCTCTTGATGATGATGATGATTATGATTATCAGTCATTGGTTGCTGCGACTGATGAGGGGTCCAGTTTGGGTGGGAAAATAAGCGGCTCTTTGCTGCAATTGAAACATCTTCAGCATCTGGACTTGAGTAACAATCATTTTCAGGGACTTCAGATTCCACAGTTCTTTGGTTCCCTCACCAATCTCGCTTATCTTAACCTTTCTTCTGCGGGATTTGTGGGCCCCATTCCTCCTCAACTTGGGAATCTTTCAAGCTTGCTCTCTCTTGATAGTTGCTGGAATTCTGGTTTGTACGTTACAGACGACGTAAGATGGATTTCTCATCTCTCCTCAATTGAATTCCTCGACATGAGCTCTGTCAATCTCAGCCGGGCATCTAATAATTGGCTTCAGGCAATGAACATCCTCCCTTCCTTATCCACGTTGCTCTTGAGTGATTGTTCCCTCAGCCATAATCTTCCTCTTTCTCATGTCAATTTTTCTTCCCTTGTCGCTCTTGATCTCTCCTATAACTCTTTCATGAATTCTTCCACATTTGCTTGGCTCTCCAGTCTCACTTCTCTTGTTTCACTCAATCTGCGTGGCGCCTATTTTACAGAGGGTTCAATTCCAATATATCTTCAGAACATGTCCTCTACTCTTCGATTCATGGACCTTTCATATTGCAATTTGAACTCTACCACACCCAACTGGTTTTCTGGTCTCTCTTCTATTGCTTCCCTTGATCTGAGTGAAAACCAAATTCCTGGTTTGCTTCCCGCCCCTCTACGGAACCTCACTACTCTTCGGTTCCTTAATCTTGCTAGTAACCAATTCAACTTTGCAATACCAGAGTGGTTGTATGAGATGACCGACCTCCAGAGTCTCGATCTTTCTTCCAATCATTTTCAAGGATCAATTTCTGGTGCTATTGGCAACCTGACATCACTCACAAAACTCGATCTTTCTTCCAATCATTTTCAAGGATCAATTTCTGGTGCTATTGGCAACCTGAAATCACTCACAAAACTCCGGTTATCTGGCAATGACTTTGAAGGACGGATTCCGACATCCTTGGGAAACCTCTTCAATTTGAGAGTTTTAGATTTGGCAGGGAACCAACTCAGTGGAGATATTTCTGAAATTTTTGGAGATTATTCATTTGATTCGTGCGCCAAGGAAACACTGGAGTCAGGCCAATTGCCCAAGCATTTCGGAGAATTTAAAAGTTTGTCCGTGCTTGATATTTCCCAAAACTCCATTTCAGGGCCACTTCCTGTGTCTATAGGGAAATTATCATCCTTGAGGAGCTTACAAATTTATTCCAATCTTTTCAATGGGAGTATTCCAGAAACTCTTGGGAGTCTCTCTAAATTAGAAAGTGTGGACATCTCTAACAATTCCTTGGAAGGCACTATTTCAGAAGTTCACTTCGCAAATCTGGCAAGACTGACTGTTTTCCGTGCTGATTCAAACCCATTGGCCTTCAAAATAAGCCCCAATTGGATTCCTCCATTTCAACTAAGAAAAATTTCACTGAGCTCATGTCATATGGGACCTCAATTATTTCCTTCATGGCTTCAAACAAAGAGGGAATTGGAATATTTAAACCTCATAAATGCTTCAATATTAGGTGAAATCCCAACTGGCTTTTCCAATATGTCTCAACTTTCCTATGTGGATCTATCTCAAAACCAGATCCATGGCCCGTTGCCTCCTATGCCTGCTAAACTCAGCTATTTAGATCTTTCAAATAATTACTTGAATGGATCTCTTGTTCCCTTCTTGTGCAATAAAATGGTAGATAAGGAAGCTAATTTATTATCGTTGGATCTATCAAAAAATTTTTTGTCTGGAGAAATTCCTAATTGTTGGATGAATTGGAAAAATTTATTGGTATTACGATTGGAGAAAAATAATTTGGCAGGAAAAATACCAAGTTCCATGGGTTCTCTAACTTGGCTTGGATCACTACACTTGAGCAAGAACAAGCTCTATGGAAACTTGTCTACGACATTGCCAAGTTTTCATTATTTACAAGTTTTGGATCTTAGTGAAAATAAGTTTTCTGGAAGAATACCGTTATTGATAGGAGAAAGCCTACCCCTTCTTCGAGTCCTTATTCTTCACACAAATAAGTTGAGTGGCAGTATTTCCATCCAGCTCTGTCAACTCTATTCTCTTCAAATCTTGGACCTTGCACAAAACAATCTCTCTGGAGCCATTCCAACATGCTTTGGTAATTACAGCGCAATGATTAACAAAACAAAAAATTTGAAATACTTTTTGTACAATGATACAGGATACTTTGATAAAGCAATGGTTGTGATAAAGCAATATATGTATGAATTCAGCACTTCTCTCCCTCAATTAACAAGCATTGACATTTCATGCAACAACTTGTATGGAGAGATCCCTGTAGAATTGACCCATCTTAAAGGTTTGTTATCCCTAAACCTATCCATGAACAAACTTCAAGGAAAGATCCCAGATAAAATTGGCAACATGACATCACTGGAGTCTATTGATTTATCAATGAATAAACTTTCAGGCATAATTCCTCAAAGTATGTCAAGTTTGACATTCTTGGAATATTTAAATTTGTCATACAATAACTTATCGGGCAGAATTCCTTTAAGTACCCAGATCCAAGGCTTCCCTCCGCTCAGTTTCATTGGCAACCATGAGCTCTGTGGTCTACCATTGGTAGATGAATGCACAAAAACTGAAACACCTCTAGTTCGAAAACCAAGTTGGCACAATGAAAGAGATGGATGGATTGATATGAGGTGGTTCTATTCGGGCATGCCATTTGGATTTGTTGTGGGTTTTTGGGCTGTTTTGGGTCCTTTAATGTTGAACAAGGTTTGGAGATTGGCCTATTTTCAATTCTTAGATGACTTGAAATACAAGTTGTTTGGTGGGTTTAGATTTGTTTAAAGTTTTTGTGTTTTTATCTAGGCCTGTTTAGATTTGTTTCTTATTTAGCATTGTTTAAATTTGTGGTCTTGGTTTGGTTGGTTGTTGGTGTTGTTTTTGGGAGGACTTTAATTTCTTTATCTGTAATCTCCCAATGTTTGTCTTATAACCACGGTATTCCTCCGCCAAAAGTGAGGGCATATCAATAAAGATTGCATTATTCAAAAAAAAAGATTGTATGTAAATGTTTAGTTTATAAGTTTGCACTATGCAATATTATTTGTGCAATTTTTAAAATTTATCATCATATAAATTACAACTTCATATAGTACTAGAAAGATGATCCCATAGATTTGTCTGTTAGCTATTAGGCCATTACATCTATTCGTAAAGCTATTGTGAGTCATTAGTCCATTCAGCAACAGTAAACTAGGTAGAGTAGGTGGGCACATGTATGCTTTTTAGATGTGATTGATATTTGTGTTTTCCAATTAATTTTCATAAATTCATGGATGGATCATCATGTTTGCTCCATTTGTTCCCAAATATATTATTGATGGGTGGAGAGGAACACTCAGTCACTGGTTGTGACTGAAACTCAGTGAGGATAAATTCAAGAACAATTTATTTCAATCAGAAACAATACATAGAGGAAGCAACTCTCTCTCTTTCTCTCTCACTGGCTTTACACTCTCAACACACCACACATTTACAATGCACACACACTCACCTATTTATAGCAATTACAGAAAACAAATAATCAACAATGGTGGGAAGTTTGGTAAGGTTGGTGGCCAAATTTTGCTTAACTTCAATGGAGGTGGGCTGCCCGTTGATGAAGCTTCTGCAGTCAAAATACCGTCCCACTGTTCTCAAGTTTAATCTTCAACATCCCCCCTTAAACTTGACTCTCCTAACTTTGTCATTCCGAGCATTGTCTTCAATCTTGCAAAAATATCATGTCTGAGTGACTTTATGAAAATGTCAGCAATCTGATCATATGTTCTGCAAGATATCAATTCCACTTCGTTCTTCTTTACATGCTCCCTGATAAAATGATACCGAGTATCAATATGTTTGCTTCTTTCATGGTAAACTGGATTTTTTGCAAGTGCAATCGCTGATCGGTTGTCGATGTAAACTTCTGTGGGATTATTTTCAAGAAATCCCAAATACTTCAGTATATTCCTAATCCATATACCATGACAAACAGCCGAGCTGGCAGCAACATACTCAGCTTCACATGATGACAATGTTACGATGGGTTGCTTCTTTGAAGACCATGTAAACGTTGTATCTCCCATGAAAAATGTGAATCCAGTCGTGCTTTTTCTTTCATCAAGATCTCTTCCCCAATCGCTATCTGAATAGCCAATAAGTCTGCAATCACCTCTTGATGAATAAAACATACCGTCGGTGATGGTACCCTTGACATATCGGAGTATCCTTTTTGCTGCATTCAGGTGGGACTGGTCAGGAGTCTCCATGTACTTGCTAACAAATCCAACTCCATAGAGTATTTCTGGTCTGGTGCATGTCAAATACCTCAAGCTTCCAACCAAACTCTTAAAATATGTGGGTTCAACATTTCCTTGCTCATTCTTTCTCAACTCCAATCCTATTTCAACTGGAGTTGTCACTAAGTTGCATTTGTCCATCCCAAACTTCTTCAATACTTCTTTTGCATAGTGGCTCTGGGAGATGAAAATTCCTTTCTCGCTTTGCACGACTTCTATGCCAAGGAAGTGAGCCGTCTGGCCAATATCCGTCATTTCAAATTCTTTGACCATGCTCCTCTTGAAAGCGGCAAACATCTCTGGATTGTTGCCGGTGAAGATCAGATCATCAACATATAGGCAAGCTATCAACATGCTTCCATCTGTCTCTATCTTTATGTATAGTGCATGCTCGTAGGGACACTTCTCAAATCCATTCTTCTGGAAGTAGTCATCAATCCTCATGTTCCACGCATGAGGCGCCTGCTTCAAGCCATAGAGTGCTTTCTTCAACTTGTACACTCTATCTTCTTTGCCCTTCTTTACATATCCAGGTGGTTGATCGATATAAATTCCTTCTTCCAGAAAACCGTTCAGAAAAGCTGATTTCACGTCCAGCTGGTAAATCTTCCATCCATTTTGTGCTGAAAGTGAAATAAGTAATCTGATGGTTTCAAGTCTGGCAACCGGGGCAAAGATTTTTCCATAATCAATCCCTTCTTTTTACTTGTAGCCTTTGGCGACAAGTCTTGCTTTATATCTCTAAACTTCTCCTTGAGCATTCTTTTTGGTCTTGTAGACCCATTTCACACCAATGGTTTTGTGGCCCTTCGGGAGATTTGTCAACTCCCAAGTTTTGTTCTTCTCGATGGATTGAATCTCCTCATCCATCGCTTTTCTCCATTTGTCTTCTTCATTAGCTTCCTCAAAGCTAACCGGGTCGCTGGTTAACAATAGACAGTAAAGAGTAACATACTCTTCAATTGGTTCTGTAGTTTCATACAGGTCGGCTAGATTTCGAGCTCCTCTAGGTCTCATGTTTGAGATTTCACGCTCTATTGGTGATGGAGCTTCATTCGTCTGTGGTGAACCATGTGGAGGTGTCTGCAGCTCAGGAATTTATGGCTCGATAGCCACTTCTCTTGTCTGTGTAGGTTCTTCTCCTTCAAGTGTCAATTCCACATCTTTGGAATATTCAGCCTGGTCCCATTTCCAGGATTCATTTTCTTCAAAGATGACATCCCGGCTGTGAAAGACTTTCTTGTTGATGGGATTGTAGAGTCGATATCCCATGGTGCTGTCACCGTATCCTACAAGGATACACTTCTCTCCTTTATCATCCAGCTTTGTCCTTCTTGCTTCTGGGATCTTGGCGTAGGCTATGGAGCCAAACACCCTAAGATGACTCACACTGGGCTTGTGAGTACTCCAGGCTTCATATGGTGTCTTTGTATCAAGACTCTTTGTCGGACACCTATTGAGCAGATAGACTGCACATAACACTGCTTCTGCCCAAAAACTCTTGGGCACATTTTTATCCTTTAACATGCTTCTAGCCATGTTAAGGATTGTGCGGTTCTTCCTTTCGGCTACACCATTTAACTGGGGAGTGTATGATGGTGTGAATTATTTCTGAATCCCTTGTTGTCTAAGGAATTTGAGGAAAGCTTCGTCTTTGTACTCTCCTCCTTGATCAGATCGGAGTGACTTGATGCGGAAGCCACTCTGTTTCTCCACAAGAGTTTTGAACTCTTTGAACTTGTCGAACACCTCTGACTTCCTTTTCAAGAAGTAGACCCAGGTCTTCCTACTGTAGTCGTCGATGAAGGTGAGGAAGTATCGATTCTGTCCATTTGAAAATGGTCTTAGTGGACCACACACATCTGTGTGTATTAGCTGGAGCGGCATGATTGTTCTCCAGTCGGCTTGCTTTCCAAAGCTGTTTCTATGTTGCTTGCTCAAAATACAGCTTTCACATATCACATTTGGATGATGGATATTGGGTAAGCCCTTCACCATCTTCTTGCTTCCTAATTGTTTCAAACTTTCAAAGTTTAGATGCCCATACCTTAGATGCCATAGCCAGTCTTTGTCGCTAATGATAGCGCTCAAACACCTTGGCGTATCATGTTGAATGGCAAGCGGAAACATTCGATTCTTTGCCATTTGAACTCGAGTAACAAGCTTTCCTTGAGCATCTATTATCACCATCAGCTTATCACTGAGGCTAATTCGATAGCCTCTCTCTACGAGCTGTCCGAGACTAAGTATAGTAGTCTTCATGGCTGGCACATAGTAGACGTTGGAGATGTAAGCATGATCTCCAGACTTTTGTTTGATCAAAACATCTCCTCTCCCTCGGACTGGGATTTTAGAATTATCGCCGAAAGATATCTCCCCCTGAACTTTCTCATCAAGTTCAAAGAATAGGTTCTTTCTTCCAGTCATATGGTTGCTGGCTCCAGAATCAAGGTACCAAACGCTTTGGTCTTGGGGAGTTGAATTGTGTGCCATCAGCATCAACGACTCTCCATCTGCATGATCAGTTTCGGCAAGGTTGGTCTCCTCGCTAACCTTTTCTTGTTGTCGCCCCCAACATTCATTGCTATAGTGTCCATACTTGTGACAATTGTAGCATTGAATGTTTCTTTTGTCTACATTCGAGCGATTATTATATCCTCCTCTTCTTCCTTGTCCTCTGCCTTGTGGGACATAGCTCTGTTGATTTCATCCTCCTCTAGTGGGACCTCTTCTGCCTCTGCCACCTTCTCTGGAGTTAAAATTTCCAGAATTTCTTCCACGAGATCCTCGGTCTCGTCCTCTTCCTTGTTGTGACGTCCCCCCTTTGTTGTATCTATCTGTAGTGAGGGACAACTTCGTTTGGAGAGCTTGCTCCAGTGCTTTATCATCACTTCTTCTATTGACTTTTTGCTCATGGGCTTGGAGTGAGCCCACAAGTTCTTCTACAGACATTGTTTCCAAGTCTTTTGTTTCCTCTAGGGTCACAGCTATATAATCATATTTTGGATCTAAAGATCGCAAAATTTTTTCACAAATTCTCTCGTCATTGAGAATCTCTCCATTTCTTCTCATTTGATTTGATACTACCATTACTCGTGTATAGTAGTCTGCAATGGATTCAGTAGACTTCATTTTGAGAGATTCGAACTCACCTCGCAATGTCTGAAGACGAATCTTTTTTACTTTATCTGCACCTTTGTGTGTTCGATGGAGAGAGTCCCAAACTTCTTTAGATGTCTTCGAGGAGGCGATGATTTCGAACGTGGCCTCATCAAGGCCTTGGTAGATTATGGATTTTGCCTTGCAATCTTTCTTTCAATCGGCTCGCAAGGTCGTTCTTTGAGCTTCGGGCATAGCTGCTTCGACTTCTTTTGATGGGCTTTCTCTGTACCCATCTTCAACGATGTCCATGACATCCTGAGAACCTAGAAAGGCTCTCATTTGAATCGACCAGTTGTCATAATTCTCTCGGGTCAATTTTGGAATGACCGATTGGATAGTACCGTTAGCCATCGAATTTAATATATAAAAAACAGAGAGATGGAGACTAATTTTGGTAAATCTAATGCCACCAATAAATTCAGAAGATTGAAAAACCTTAGGAACTGGTTTTGGTTTGCAAAGAACCGGTCCGAAAATCACTGAACCGGCTATAGGAAATTCTGGTGAATTTTTTTAACTAACCGGTTTAACTTAACGGCCGTTTAATGGCGTTACTTTTCCTGTTACACCACGTGGCGTTCTCTGCGCGTGCCACGTGTCGCTTCTGGAAGCGGGTCAGATGCGGGTCAAGTCTCGGGCACGGATCCGGGTTGCTGGTCGTTGGGCCTGGTTACGGGTCGCTGTCCGGGTCGGATCTCGCCAATCGGGCGAAGAAGACACGTGCGGGAGCGTGAGGCGCGTGTGGCCGTCTGCCGGAGTCTTCATCGGCGCGTGCGGCGGGTGGGAAAAACGCTATCTTCGTGGGATGCGCGTGGGAGCGCGTGAAGAGCCTTCCGGTCTCCGTTTGAGACGTGGTTTTCACCTTTGGAATCGTCTTGAATCGAATTTCAAAATGATAGGCTCAATTTTGAATTTGGAGCAACTTCAAAACTGGGAGAAAATCGGATTTCTCCTCTGTTCGCCTCTTTTTGGTGAATTCCGGCGCACCTGAACGCTCTAATACCACTGATGGGTGGAGAGGAACACTCAGTCACTGGTTGTGACTGAAACTCAGTGAGGATAAATTCAAGAACAATTTATTTCAATCAGAAACAATACACAGAGGAAGCAACTCTCTCTCTTTCTCTCTCACTAGCTTTACACTCTCAACACACCACACATTTACAATGCACACACACTCACCTATTTATAGCAATTACAGAAAACAAATAATCAACAATGGTGGGAAGTTTGGTAAGGTTGGTGGCCAAATTTTGCTTAACTTCAATGGAGGTGGGCTGCCGGTTGATGAAGCTTCTGCAGTCAAAATACCGTCCCACTGTTCTCAAGTTTAATCTTCAACAATTATCAGCTAAACTGCATAGCAGAAGTAGACAAGATATATAAACCTAAAAAAAAAAAAAAAATAGAACATAATGTATATATATTCCAATTCAAAACCCATGATATCTAATAATTCATTTGTGTTGACTTTTAAACACTTTATTCATGTTATCCTTAATATATTATAAGAAATGTAATATTGACAGTTCATTTAGACAATTAGAAGGAATATTGTCTTTTCACTTTAACTAAGCCATTTGCAAAATTGGGATAGTGTTTGAGAACAAAAAATTTTGACCTTGGATTTGGATTCAGGTCCATTTTATAAATACTTTTAATATAATTATATTCTAAGCTTTGTGCAAATCTACACAAATACATATTTATGGTCTGAAGTCCATGCTCCTAAATGCAAGATATGTAATCACTTACTTTCTTGGAGTCTAATAATTTATTTAAATTTTTTAGCAAAAATTTATTGTTCTCCTTAAAATTTTCATTGAACAAAACTCAAAAACTAGTTGAAGATATAAGATACTCCTATGCACTACTTTGAGAATAAAGCTATAAAGTTGTAAGGAGAATATAGAGACAATGTTGACTAGATGGTGTCAACTTGATACTAATGACATATGGATGTGTGATGCATTTAGGAAATTGTACCTTTTAGTTATGCTCATAATAGTAGTTTCTCACAAATTCAAGAATTCCATATTTATTTCTATCAAATTTTGGTGTCCTTTTGAGTGCGTCCATCCGTCTATGCATGTGTATGATCATTTAAAGATACTTCTAACTTTGTCTTTGATACGTGATACTATTCTTCTATTTTCTTCTTTATTTATGTTGACTTTTCATATGGTTGATGTTCATCTATTTGCCTCCTATGTTAATTTCTTGAACAAACTCTAATGATGTCTTATTACAAGTTTGTATAAAACTATTATTATTGTGTATATGTAATTATTTGTATACTTAAAAACTTATTCTCCATGTGATACTGTTTGTGGCATATGCAACATTTTTACCAAAAAAAGTACCCATAGATTTATTTTCATTGTGTTTATATAGGTCCAAGGTAATATTCATGGATAATTTTTTGAAACAAAATCATATCAATTGCTATGAAATAAAAATAAAATTGTTGGGAAAAAAAAAAGAAATATCTTATTTTCTCCAAATTGCTTTATATATAAGTTATGCATGTTTTACCCATCGTCGTTTTTATTTATTATTTCAACTTTTAAAGTGATTTGCATATTTCACTAATGAAAACCAAAATAATTTTTTGGTTATACATCAATTTTGCATTGTTAATTTTTCATGCAATCTTATTCAGAATTTTTTCCAAGTATTTAAATGCATGGTTATACTTTAGAAATCCAATTTGATTTCTATTTTAGCTCTTTGGGAGAACAATTAATAATTAATTAGAAATTGGACTTCCCAAAATATTAGAAAGAATAAATAATTTTATATAAATAATAATTTTTGAATTACATCAAATTAAATTAAATTTATGTTCTAAGGGCATGACTAATTTTGCAATAAATAAAATAAAATAAAGAAGACAGAACAGCGTCGGTTTCCCTTTCCCCCTTCGCAAGAATTGTTTTTTGTTTAAAAAGAAATTTTTGCTCCTAAAGAATCAACGAGCAGTGGGAAATTGAAAAACCAAAGGAATTCTGAAAGAATTCGATTTCAGGGTAATTTCTGATTCGATTTCAGTATCATTTCTGATACACGTAGGGTTCCAAATCAAGGGAGGGAAAAGTGAAACAATGACGCCATCATGGAAACTGCATGTCATAGGAAATTGATTGTAGATATGATACGTGCACACAGCAGCTCATGGCACGAGGGAAGGAAAAGTGAAATCACAATGCCAGAACAATATAAAAAATGATTGTAGATATGATATGTCCAAATCCTCTAAAGTCATGCCCCTTCCTAAGCTCCATGTTGATTGTTCAATTTAATTCACATTTCTTTCCATTTGTCTTATATGTAAAACCCATTTCCATTCTGTATCCTTAATGATCTTATGGACATTGTAGGGTCGTATTGGTTTTAGATGACTATGTTTGTCAAAAAGGAAAATTGATTTTCATGCTAAATTGTTTCTGCATGGTTCATGGTTGTAACCCAGTCTACCCATAGGGATATCAATAAATCATATTTGGACAATGTCATTCTTTTCTCCATCTAAACCTTTTTTTTATGTTGCTTTTTTGAGCTTTAGCTGGAGTTCTTCTACTGGACTCAAGTTTAATACACATTTTTGCAGGATCATCTATTGAACTCCTTTGGTGGAATCAAAACACTTCAGTTTCAATATCGAATTGTAGTTTAATTTTGGAACTTTATCTTCTCACATTGCTTGTTTGGTTATCTCACAAAGTTCATGCTAAAGCAACAATTCCACCCATCTGATTGCCTGCAAGGGCATCTTGTTCACTTATTGAATATAGTGAGATTAGGAGTTTGCCAGTCATGTGGGTGTAAACTAAAATTGCATTGCAAGTATCTTTCTCCATTTTTTTTTTAAAAAAAAAAATTAAAGTGTTCTCACCTAAAGAAAAACTGAAACTATCACAAAAGCATGGCATGAGGGAGCAGAAAATGAAATTGTTGTGCTTAAAATTATAAAAGAAAAAAAATCTTATTTTATCTATCATGTCCAAGAAATCTTTATTTCAAAGCTACAAGTAGAAATAAATTATTTTTCCTTTTTCCCATAACCCTTTCTCTGCAGTCTGCCGCTTCACTGTATATAAGCAATTCTGAACTAAATTCACTATTTTGATTGGCCTGAAAGGATTTCTATACTAGATTTATTTATTTGTTCCAAGCTTGGAAGTGAGTCTATTTTATTTTATTTTTTGGTTAATTAGTTGGTTTTATAAGATTTTTTGCATTCAAAATATTTATTTACAAGCTTTTCATTCGTGGAAAGATTGTTACTTGTAACATGTCACTAAGAAAATAAATTTTTTTTTAAGATCATATATACTTTGGAGAGTGCTGTGTGATATCCATCTTAAGTCAATTCTTTAGTAATCTCTTCAGACCAACCACTCAACCAAACGAGAAAAAAAAAACAAAAAAACAAAACAAAAAAGGAGACATGCTAAATCATTCACATTAAATGGCAGGGTCCATCATTTATCTTTACAATGACATGATCTGTTTTTTTCCAGAAGAAACAAAAATGATATGAATAGGAATGCAAGTCATGGCCCTTGTTTAGGGGCAAATCAAGACTCCAGCTCCGTGTGGAAAATGCAGTCTCCAAAGAGTGACTGCCTTTTTGGAAAGATACAAAGCAATTAGTGTCAACATGTCTTACACAAACAATTTCACATTTTGGAAAAAGACAAAACACCAATGCTAACAACTTGTTTGACACGGTATAGAATACTTGTTTGCTAATTTGTTTCATAACCAGAGTTGCTTCAAATAAGATTGAAAATGATGTGTGTCGGACAAATGTAACATCTGAGTTACAATGAGCATTTTAGACCACATGCATGGCATCTTGAAAATCCTATCTTAAAACTGTATTATCTGTTTATATTCAACAAAAATTAATCATTTGATAATTTCACAGTAATAAAGCAGATGTATACAATCGAACAAGTCAATATGATTTTTACCAAGTTTCTCAATAGAACCATTCAACTGAAAAAATTATATTCCATTCAATTCAATTCACATGATATATATACAAATCAACTTAAACTTAAATGGGGACCCAATGACATGTTATGATTTTTCAGAAAGAAAAAAAAAATTGCAAACAAGTCTATCCCAAATCCTCTGAAGTCATGCCCCTTCCTAAGCTCCATGCTGATTGTTCAATTTAATCATTTCTTTCCATTTGTCTTACATGTAAAACCCATTTCCATTCTGTATCCTCAATGATCTTATTGGACATAAGCTCGGTAACAATTTCAGACTGCTGGGGGCATTGCAGGGTCATACTGGTTTTAGATGGCTATGTTTGTCAAAAAGGAAAATTGATTTTCATGCTAAATTGTTTCTGCATGGTTCATGGTTGTAGCCCAGTCTACCCACAGGAATATCTATAAATCATATTTGGACATTATCCTTCTTTTCTCCATCTAAACCTTTTCTTTATGTTGCTTTTTTGAGCTTTAGCTGGAACTCTTCTACTGGACTCAAGTTTAATAGACATTTTTGCAGGATCATCTATTGAACTCCTTTGGTGGAATCAAAACACTTCAGTTTCAATATCGAATTGTAGTTTTATTTTGGAACTTTATCTTCTCACATTGCTTGTTCAGTTATCTCACAAAGTTCATGCGAAGGCAACAATTCCATCCAACTAATTGCATGCAAGTGACAAATATTGCGTTGCAAGTGTCTTTCTCCATTTGAAAAAAAAAAAAATTGAAGTTTTCTCACGTAAAGGGAAATCTGAAACTATGAGTGATGTTAATTGTAGATATGCTATGTACTCACAACAGCCCATGGCATGAGGGAGCGGAAAATAAAATTTTTGTGCTTAAAATAATAAAAGAAAAAAAAATCTTATTTAATCTGTCATGTCCCAGAAATCTTTATTTTAAAACTACATTAATTTTTCCTTTTTCCCATAACCCTTTCTCTGCAGTCTGACCACTTCACTTTTAATATGCAATTTCAAATTTAATTCACTATTTTGATTGGCCTGAGAGGATTTCTATATTAGATTTATTTATTTGTTCCAAGCTTGAAGCTGAGTCTTTTTTTTTTTTGGTTAATTAGTTGGTTTTGTGAGATTTGTTGCATTCAAAACATTTATTTACAGCCTTTTCGTCCGTGGAAAGATTGTGATTTGTAACATGTCACTAAGAAAATAAATTTTTTAAGATCATATATACAATAAAATTTTTGTGCTTAAAATAATAAAAGAAAAAAAAATCTTATTTTATCTATCACGTCGGATAAATCTTTATTTTGAAACTACATTAATTTTCCCTTTTTCCCATAACCCTTTCTCTGCAGTCACTTTTTATATGCAATTTCAAATTTAATTCACTATTTTGATAGGCCTGAGAGGATTCCTATATTAGATTTATTTATTTGTTCCAAGCTTGGAGCTGAGTCTATTTTTTATTTTTTTATTTTTTTTGTTAATTACTTGGTTTTGTGAGATTTGTTGCATTCAAAACATTTATTTATAGCTTTTTCGTCCATGGAAAGATTGTGATTTGTAATATGTCACTACGAAAATAAATTTTTTAAGATCATATATACTTTGGAGAGTGTTGTTTGACATTATAACAATAATGATGTTATGATCCTAATAATAATGATGCCATAATAGCGTCTAAGGAGTAATTGAGACCACATTAAAATTATGTAAAAATTTACTTATAAATTTATTTATTTATTTATTCAAAAAAATTTACAAAAAAAAGAATTTTTTTTTTTTTGGTAAAAGAGGGCGGCACCTCCTAACTTTATTTGAAAAACCCCTCACTTATGGCGGAGGAAAATCGTGGTTACAATTTTGAGACTTAAAAAAAAAAAAAAAACATTTGAAAGTAGAATTTCTTGTGGATAAACCATATTTTGAAATTACAAATTTAATACGGACCTTGACTCAGAACATCAAATTAATAATTTGCTAGCAGTGGCTTCATTCCTTCCCCACCCTATATATAAATGTAAATGCAAGCTACTTCTTATCTTCAAATTCAAAGAACAAAACAACTCCTTTGCCTACAAGAATTGAAGTTGGATTTTGTTGGTATATCTCAATGAGATCTCAGCTGCAGTTTTGGGGATTGTTTTGACATTGATTTCTTGGGATGGAGTAAATTCAAATGCCACCCGTTGTAAGGCAGAGGAGAGAGAAGCGCTTCTGGACTTCAAGCAATCTCTCACCGATCCTTCCAACCACCTCTCTTCCTAGGTTGGTGATGTTATGCCGGGCACCCCACTTGTGCCAAACACCAATACTACAACTATTGCTATTGAATATAAAAGAAATTAAAGTAATGCAGAAACTAATAATAAAGGAATACCTAAAACAAGACAAGAAATTTACGAGATTCGGTATAGAATTATCTACGTCCTCGGGTGCCGATGATCAATCCACTACTTCTTGACAAAGTACAACTTGGAGGTGTGTTTTACAAATGAAGAGTTGAGCTCTTTATATATGTCGCGACGTCCCGGGAGTGCGTGTGCCCTGGGTGGCGAAATTAAAATTAATTTTAATTTTCAATTAAAAATATGAATGTCGGAATCGCCACTAACCTTTAGTGTGGTTAGAACACGTGAGTACTACCCCGTTAGGGGTAGAATGAGTCTACATTACCAGAGTTGGGGTCGGGAGTTCGGTTACGCGAGGGGAAGGTACAAGCACCCCCTACGCGCCTGTTCTTACAAACGGTACCTAATTAATTTGAAATTATCCCTAAGTTAATCTAATAAGTCTTTAAATTACTCATTTTTATGAATGTATAAATACACATAAAATAAATAAATAAATAAATACAATATATACATATATATATTCCCTCTGAACTTAAGGTACGTGAAGCCCGAAAGCTCATACCCCCGCAATAAAATCATAGGGATCAAAATCAATAAAATACTTAGGAAAGTACACTCCCAAATTTTGGAAACCTTATAGGATTTTTTTATAGGAAAATACTAATATGGGAGGTTTTAATGTATGGTAATAGAGTAATAAGTAACACATACCTACTAAAATACTATGAATGTCAAAATAAGTAACAAGATACCATATTACTATATATATATTAATATACTAAGGATACTATAATAAATCTCATCACATGTAAACATAATAGAAATACTATAATGTTATCACTATATATATCAAAATACTAAAAATACCATATATGCTTAGATCCTAAAAATTCTAAAAACACCATAAACAATATGAATTAATCAAAGCCCTAAGATATATACGCAATTAACATAGCAATAGGGAAAAACCCAAGGTATACGGTAGTAATGCAACAATACTAATAATCCAAAAGATACCATATTAACAAAATCATAATAATAGTTCAAAACATACAATATTAACATGAAGTAACCGAAGCCCTAATATATTATAACAATAATACACTACTTGTAACAATAACACAACCAATATGTATATATGTATATATATCATAGCACATAATTACCAATGATAAATGCTACTAGAATAATAAGGTGTATACATCATAATATTAATAACAATATAGGCCCTATATAATTTTAATCTGATCATAAACAATAATATCCAATAATAGGGAAGAAATCAAACCCTAAAAAGGAAATCAATGTGTAACAATATGGAAACAATAAATACACATATATGATAATATAGAAATAGTCAAGTTATGGAAATCAATACGTGATAAAATGGAAACTCTGTAAATCCAAATAAAGAAACCCTAAAAATGAATATGAAATTTAATACATACCCTAAATACAACAAAAGTATAAACTTGAAGGTTAAAACAAATTCTAATTGTAACACTTCTACAAGAATAATAATGTTCATTAAATAATATGCACCACCAAAATACCAACAAGAACGTCAACTAACAAATTTTATGAACCCTACAACAATGAGAACAAATCAATTAATATTCACAATAAAAAAATATAGACATGGGTATTAAATATGAAAACAATTAAAAATATGGACATGGGTATATATATAATAATTACAACCCTAAACAAATTTAAGCCTAAAATAATCGACATCCTAAAGTAAAGAAAATCCTGCAATAAAAACAAATTGATGTTAAATATATATATATAATCTAAATTAATATTATAGCCAAAAGTGGAAAAATCCTGCAAAAAACATATTAATGTTAGATATACAAATATACAAAGCTCAATTTAAATGTACAAGAAAAATAAAAAAATAAGAAATAAATAAACTTCATGTGTATACATGCATGTGTGTGACAATGTGTGCTTGTGCTCGTGGACTACATGCAGTGGGGCTTACAGAGGGGGCCGGAGATGGCAGTCGTGGCTAGAGGGGGCTCGGTTTGCCTGGTGTGAGGCCGAATCTGCTGGTTCGTCAAGTATGGAGGCCGGGAGGTTGACTATGTCACTGGGTGGTGAGGTTGCCGTAATGGTTGTTGCGGTTCTTTTGTGATGGTCGCCGGAGATCTGGTATGGCCGGAGCTGTGCAAAGAGGGCGGCGGTCTGGTGCGGCAGGGGTACTGCTGTGGTGATGCTCTCGGGTGGTCTGCTGTGCTGTGGTGTTTCGGGTATGAGTTGCTGTGGGTGTAGACTGGATGGTGGTCGGAGTGGGGATGGCTAGATTCGGCTGTTGGGACAGTTCTGGCCGTAGCGTGGAGGATGGAACTGATTATGGGAGAGACAGAGGCAGAGGAGCAGCAGAGGGGTTTGGTGTCAGAGGTTGGCGATTGCATAGGTTGGAGCTACGAGCAACGGACTGATGGAAACCGGATTCCTGTGTGCTCTATTTTCTGTTGCTGCCCGCCGGAACTGGTGAGGGAACAGGCTGCAGGGGCTCTTCGTCGGGTGGCCGTGGGATGGATGGGAGTGTGGTGTTGGTTTGTTGCAGCAAAGGGGGTTGCTTGTGGGTGCGGGAGTCTGGCCGTGGGAAAGGGAACAGAGAGGGAGAAGCAGGAGTTGCAGAGTGGAGGGGCGGCGAAGAAGAAGAAGGAAAAGACCTAGAAGAAGAAGCAGAATGATTTTTTTTTTTTTTTTTGCTGTGCGTGCTGCTGTGCGCTGTGCCCCCCTTTGCTTTATAATAAAAAAAAATGAAAACCCTAATACAACCTTCTTTCTTTGATTTTCTTTTTTTCTTTTATTCTTTTATTCTTATGGTAATAATGAAAAAGGAAATAATAATAATAATGATAATTATCATAATAATATAAGTATCCATAAGATAATAATAATAAAAATAATACTACTATTAATAGTAAATAATAATAAATAATTATGGTAAAAATAAAAATAATAAAGATATTAATAATAATAATAATAATAATAATAATAATAATAAGGTAATAATAATAATTATAGTAAATTAATAATAACAATAATAATAAATAAAAAATAATTATAAGAGAGTAATAATAAAAATACTAATAATAATAATAAAATAATAATAAAAAGGGAACCCCTTGTTCTATTTGGCTAGGGTAAAAATAGGGTGTCTACAGTTGCCCCTCTTTGTAGGCTTAGTTACTTCAATGTAACGGTAGGAACTCTCCTACGTTTTTTGTAGTAACAAGCCTGTAAAGATAAAAGACACCTATTTTAGCCAGGCCACGCAACTGTCTGGGCTTTTCAATCAGGTATTGTTTGCTTTTGCCAATCAGGGATAATTTGCACTGAATGTAAGAATCCAAACGCCAAAGTATGTGAGAATGACTTGCACTGGGTTTGAGAACCCGAGCGCCAAAGTACATGAGAATGACTTGCACTGGGTTTGAGAACCCGAGCGCCAAAGTACATGAGACTAACTTGCACTGAGTTTGAGAACCCGAGCGCCCAAGTACATGAGAATGACTTGCACTGGGTTTGCGAACCCGAGCGCCAAAGTATATGAGAATGACTTGCACTGGGTTTGCGAACCCGAGCGCCAAAGTACAATGATGGCTTGCTTCGAATGTAAGAATCCGAGCCGTAGGGATACGATTATTAAGCCATGGGACACAATGATGGCTTGCTTCGAATGTAAGAATCCGAGCCGTAGGGACACGATGATCCAGCCATGGGACACAATGATGGCTTGCTTCGAATGTAAGAATCCGAGTCGTAGGGACACGATGATCCAGCCATAGGACACAATGATGGCTTGCTTCGAATGTAAGAATCCGAGCCGTAGGGACACGATGATCCAGCCATGGGACACAATGATGGCTTGCTTCGAATGTAAGAATCCGAGCCGTAGGGACACAATGATCCAGCCATGGGACACAATGATGGCTTGCTTCGAATGTAAGAATCCGAGCCGTAAAGACACGATGATCCAGCCATGGGACACAATTATGGCTTGCTTCGAATGTAAGAATCCGAGCCGTAGGGACACGATGATCCAGCCATGGGACACAATGATGGCTTGTTTCAAATGTAAGAATCCGAGCCGTAAGGACACGATGATCCAGCCATGGGACACAATGATGGCTTGTTTCGAATGTAAGAATCCGAGCCGTAGGGACACTATGATCCAGCCATGGGACACAATGATGGCTTGCTTCGAATGTAAGAATCCGAACCGTAGGGACACGATGATCCAGCCATGGGACACAATGATGGCTTGCTTCGAATGTAAGAATCCGAGCCGTAGGGACACGATGATCCTGCCATGGGACACAATGATGGCTTGCTTCGAATGTAAGAATTCGAGCCGTAGGGACACGATGATCCTGCCATGGGACACAATGATGGCTTGCTTCGAATGTAAGAATCCGAGCCGTTGGGACACGATGATCCAGCCATGGGACACAATGATGGCTTGCTTCGAATGTAAGAATCCGAGCCGTAGGGACACGATGATCCTACCATGGGACACAATGATGGCTTGCTTCGAATGTAAGAATTCGAGCCGTAGGGATACGATGATCCAGCCATCTCAACCAGTAACAAGGTGTGAAAGCAAAGTTTTGAAAGTTGTTACTCTATTTGGAAAATGCACTTGGGGTAAAGTCTAAATGTCAATGAATGAATCCCCTATCTTTGGGATCTGTTGCCCCAGTTCAAAATAAATCAATGTGTGTCTGGGGTCAACTTGCCCCAATTTTCCAAGTAAATCAATGTGTGCTTGGGGTCAGCTACCCCAGCTCAACATTAAACACAACTGAAATCTCTCCATCCAGGATGTCAAATAATCATTTGAAAGCTCAAAACAAGTGTGAAGGGTGCTCTATTGCTACTTGTGATGCTCAAATGCAATGATATGCTGCTATATGTATGCATGTTGCTAACTTGTGATTATATGTATGCATTTTTATTTTTTTATTTTTTTTGTGTAATATATGAAATGCATAAGATGTATGGTAGTGCATGAAATGCATGACAATGCATGAGATGCATGAGGTGTGTAGTAATGTGTGAAATATAGGATAATGCATGAAATGCAGGACAATGCATAAGATGTATGGTAATGCATAAGATGTATGGTAATGCATGGAATGCATGACAATGCATGAAATTTAGGTGATGCATGAAATACATGGCAATGTCTGGTAATGCATGGAATGCATAGCAATATATGAAATTTAGGCAGTGCATGAAATGTATGACAATGCGTGAAAAATGCATGACAATGCATGAATCTTTTCTCTCAATGCGCTTGTGATCAATGACCTCATATTTGATCTGTACTTGAAACTTGCCGCATTTGAATGGATCGTTAACTGATCTTGGCTCAATCTTTTTGATTTATCTGACCATGGAAGTGATTTACTCGGCTCAAATAAAAATCACAAAATCTGCCCCAGTTGAATGGACCTACAGCTGATCCTGACCTTGATTTCATATTCCAATCTAATAAGAAGACGCTTGAATGGGACGTGCTGAAACTAAACTCGAAATTTGCCCCGGTTAAATTCATCTGCCACTGATCTTGACTCTATAGTTGGATTCTTTTGAATAAGCAGATTCTGACATAACATTTATCCCAGTTTGACTGCTCTTTCTCCACAAGGATCTTCTTTATAGAAATTTCTGAAGATTTTGAAACTCTTTGACTATCCATCCTCTTTTAATGCTCTAAAGAATAAGAAGGGTTTCTTTTTTTTTTCTTTTTTTCTTTTAAGGAACAAGGAATGATTATGCAATTATGATATCAACTCGCTAAATCAAAAGGCCATCTGCACTAAATAAATGTTTTACTATGTTTCAATGCTATCGTAGGAAAAGTTCATACCAGTATTCAAAAGTCATGTAACATTGATTTCCCAGCCTAGCTGACTGTTATTCTCTTCAACTTTCCCGGTTCCATCAACCCATGCTTTGATCTCAAGATGGTCTTTAAGACTCGGGACGAAACGTAGGCTTAGGGATGTAGGCTTTCAGAATAAAAGGGAAACTAAGGCTCAAATATACCACCCCAAATGATGTTTTATGCCCCCGGTTCGAGTTGAGGCGCTTTGCAAGCTGTTGACCGAACTTGTTATTTAAACAAGCTGCCTACGTACCTTTTCAGGATCAGGTCATTACGTAGTTCAGACTCAACATTGAGTCTGACAAATCATTTAAGACAACAATGTATACCAATCCGGTCAGGACTTTCATTTGGACCGTAATGTAGGCTAAGGATATGGGTTAAAGAAGAAAGGAGTTACATAAGGCTCAAAATCATCAATTTCATCCAGGGTAATTTGGTCAAAGATCACATATGTAGTAAGTCCCTTATTCTTTTTCTTCTTCCTCCTGCTTTTCTCTTTCTTTCTTTCTTTTCTTTTTTTTTTCTTTCATTCTTTTACTGCAACTTTCCCTTTTCCTTTTATAAAGGAATCTTGACTTTATTTTCATTTGAACTTCAATTGGGACGAGTCTTTAAAAACTGCCCCAGTGTGGGGTGTGGTCCTTTGACGGGATAATCAAGAAATGAATCTTTCAGGCTCAAAAGGAGTTTGCAAGGGATTTCTTCTTTGACTTTCTTCTGGGTAGCAGAAAAATGGCCTGCCATCCTTTTGGTAATGACTATTGTCTCAAATGATTTGCCAAACGCTAAGGGACCCAAACTCAGGTTGGATTTTTGGTGATCTGACTTTTAAGAAAAAGCTGGTTTAACATTCAGGCTCAATTTGGTTAACAAATGGTAAATCATTGTTTGGGTTCTTTTTAGGGATAACTGGTCGGCCAAAGAGGGTCATCCATCATTTGATCAAAACATGAGTGATTAATTGATAGGAAATTATCAGAACAGCCCCGCCACTTCGTTGAATTCCTTGGAAAGTAAAAATAATGTCTGAATTCAACGATTGTTTCATCCTTTATCATCTCTTTCTAGCTCATGAACACTGGCAATGTTACTTTCCTTATTCCAGCATGAAACATAAGCAAACAAAATTTGGCAACTGGACTCATGATGCAAATGAGATAACTAAATGCATAATTCATTTTATTGAATATAGAAAATATTCCGAGGCACTGGCGTCCACGGATTACAAAAAGCAAATAACAATGGAAAACAAAAGAACATCAACTGAAAAGGATTAGATAGTCAAAAGTTCAGCACTCCATCATTTTAGCCTTGGTGGATAACGACTGAAACCATTGATTTGGGAACCTCCTGGATATGTTAACCACTTCCTTCCTCGTGTTCGGGCAAAGGATTCCCCTGGACTCCCGGTTGCTTGTCATCGAATGCTAACCATCCAGCATCTCTTAATAATTGCACCTTATGCTTGAAGGCCCAACATCTGTCAATAGTATGGCCGGGAGACTTAGCATGGTACTCACAACGAACCCCAGGATCATACCACTGTGGAAGAGGGTTCGCAACGGGCGTCCCAGGGATTGCAGATACCATCCCCCTTTCCCGCAGCTGAGGAAATAATTCGGCATATTTCATGGGAATGGGGTCCACCCTTCGAAAGTTTCTAGTCACATTCCTATCTTGTGCTTGCTGATTCGGTGGACCAGAGTGAACAATCTGCGGCCTTGTGCCTGTATGCGCCGTTTGATTTACCATGGGCTCAAAACCAAAGTTTCTCTTGGGCCATTGGTTCCCACCTCTGGTGTACTGATTCTTCCAATTAAACTGCCCCTGTATCATTTGTGCCTCTTCTTCCTTCTTCCTATTAGTCCACCTTTTGCCCGAACCAGTTTCTGTGCCACTATCCTTGACTAGGCCTGCCTTGATATCGCTTTCAATTCTTCCTCCCGCAGCCACAATATCCATAAAATCATGGGGAGTTGCTCCCCGAAGATGTGTGCGGTAGGGGTCTTTTAATGTGCTTATGAACAAGGAGATGGCCTCTCGATCACTCACCGGGGGGTCCACTTGGATTGACATATCTCTCCACCTATAAGCATATTCTCTGAATGTTTCGGTGGATTTTTTCTCCATCTCTTGTAGAGTCATTCGATCAAGCGCCATTTCCGTCACATGACGATAGTGAGTAACAAAGGCGTTGGCCAAGTCCTTCCAAGTGCGGACCCGAGCCTTATCTTGCTGAATGTACCAACGGATGGCAGACCCGGTCAAACTGCTTTGAAAGCAATGCATCATTAGTTTTTCATCGTCTGAGTATGCGGCCATTGTTTGGCAGTACATCACTAAATGTGTTCGAGGGCACCGGGTCCCGTCAAACTTCTCAAAGTCTGGCATTTTGAACTTGGGTGGCAGGGTGACTTTCGGCACCAAGCAAAGATCATTTGGATTAATTGAATTGAAAGTATTAGAACCTTCCATTGCTTTTAAGCGCTCTTCTAATACGTCACAGCGACGCTCAGCCTCAGATTTGCTGATCCCCATATCAGAAGGTACTAATTGAGGAGTTCCTACTACTGGGAACCCCTGTGCTGGCATAGCAGGGATGAAAGGAGGCATATTTGGTGGTGGACCCCCCATGACACCAGGCGGTGGAATTGATGTTTGTCCATGATCTGGGGTGAACCCTGGGGGATGAGCGGGGTCCACATCTACTTCAGGATCAACATGCACTGCCTTTCCCTTGTTCATCAGTAACTCTAGAACCTTACTTATCTTGTCATTTATCTCTTATTGTCCTTGTTCTAGACCCAGGACTCTATTTTCCATTTGTTCACTCATTTCTCTCGCTCTTCGCCTGGTATTGTACTGATGCGTGGTGGTCTCAATTATTGCTTTATATTACTCAAACCACCTCTTTGATTAGGAACTGAAAACCAACAAACTTCCTTTTAGAATCATGAATGCATAATTATGTACTACATGAGTGAATGTGTTTTGATGCATGATCAGGATATGTAATAGGTGTTTATGTATGGATGCAATCAATGTACTTATACATATAAATAAAGACATGAGCGTGCATGCAGCCTATCATGCATGACTATGGATGAGATGAAGTGCATGAATACAATGTAACCTAAATGACAACTTAGCCAGGATTCTAGAAAAATTCCACTAATGAGAGATTTCAAGATTAACATGACCACTAATGGGCCGCGATTTCAATTCAAATCTTCCCTTAACCATTCCTTTCCTAATTAACGGTCCATGAACCTCAGGTTCTATGAAGGGTCAGATTATGTTCTGAGGTTGTGGCTGACCTAGGCTAGTCAACCTGTTGGATTTATTCAATGTGGACTTGTGGACTTTAGTGCGCACTTGGATCTCAAGTATTTTAAAATATGGGCTTCGACCTATTTCATGATGGGCTGAGGCCCTAGTTGAAAAGGAATTGGGCTTAGATTACTCGAAAAAATGTTGGCCAGAATTTTTAGGTGATAGGGTTGAAGCCCATTTTTTGAAATCTGGGTTTGACCCTCTTTGGAAATCATGTCTGGGCCAAGTTTTTACTTAGGAAAATGTCGGGCCTAGATTTGTTTTTAAAGAATTGGGCCCGATTTATTTGAAAAGGGTTGGGTCGACCCATATTTCATGATGGGCTGAGGCCCTAGTTGAAAAGGAATTGGGCTTGGATTACTTGAAAAAATGTTGGCCCGAATTTTTAGGTGATAGGGCTGAAGCCCATTTTTGGAAATCTGGGTTTGACCCTCTTTGGAAATCATGTCTGGGCCAAGTTTTTACTTAGGAAAATGTCGGGCCTAGGTTTGTTTTTAAAGAATTGGGCCCGATTTATTTGAAAAGGGTTGGGTCGACCTATATTTTAAAATGCTTGGGCCAAGTGCTTCATTGTTGAAAGGATGGGCCATGGTCTCATTATTGGGCTTTTTCAAAATACTGGCTAAGTAGTATGTAAGTCTAAAATGGATGCAGAATGCATGATATAATACAAGGTATCTCACAACATATATACAATAGACGGTATGGGGATAAGGATGTCCCAACCCAGGGTAGGTATGTATATACAGGGTTCGTCATGGCACTATCCTAGTTAAGGAAAACTATATACAAGTATGTGTGGGTAGGCTCTAACCCTATTGACAAAAGGTCCCCAGTTTGGAATCCCATCCTCCCCCATTGGGGTCCGGATAAAACCCGCACTGAGCGGAGTGGTTCGCGGGTCCCATCAAGCTCTGCCACGAAAGGACTGACGCTATTACACTCCTATCTAATCCTAGTAAGGAAAGCTCGGGTATAGAGCGTGAAAGTGTGTGAATTCAAATTTCAACCTAAGCCCACTATCCCCACATTTATTCACATGCTATAAACAATATGGAAACAAGATATCTACAGTTAATATATATATTCAAAAGATAAGGAAACACAATATTTGCAATTAATATGTTTATTCACAAAAAATTTGGAAACAAAAAATAAGGAAACAAAATATTTATGATTAGTATACAAAATATTTATAATTAATATGCTTATTTAAAATATCTACAATTAATACGCTAATTCAGAATATTTGGAAACAAAATATCTACAATTAATATTCAAAAAAATTAGGAAACAAAATATTTTTTAATTAATTAAGGATATTTACAAATTATGGAAGTAAAATATTTACAATTAATCAAAGTTATTTACAAATTATAATATTCACAAAATAAGGAGTAATTAGAAGATTTATTAAATTTGAACCTAGGAAAATTTTTAATTAATTAATGGCTCGACTCTCTAATGTCCCTAGCGGAGTCGCCAAGCTGTCGTGACGTCCCGGGAGCGCGTGTGCCCCGGGTGGCGAAATTAAAATTAATTTTAATTTTCAATTAAAAATATGAATGTCGGAGTCGCCACTAACCTTTAGTGTGGTTAGAACATGTGAGTACTACCCCGTTATGGGTAGAATGAGTCTACATTACCAGAGCTGGGGTCGGGAGTTCGGTTACGCGAGGGGAAGGTACGAGCACCCCCTACGCGCCCGTTCTTACGAACGGTACCTAATTAATTTGAAATTATCCCTAAGTTAATCTAATAAGTCTTTAAATTACTCCTTTTTATGAATGTATAAATACACATAAAATAAATAAATAAATAAATACAATATATACATATATATATTCCCTCAGAGCTTAAGGTACGTGAAGCCCGAAGGCTCATACCCCCGCAATAAAATCATAGGGATCAAAATCAATAAAATACTTAGGAAAGTACACTCCCAAATTTTGGAAACCTTATAGGATTTTTTTATAGGAAAATACTAATATGGGAGGTTTTAATGTATGGTAATAGAGTAATAAGTAACACATACCTACTAAAATACTATGAATGTCAAAATAAGTAACAAGATACCATATTACTATATACATATTAATATACTAAGGATACTATAATAAATCTCATCACATGTAAACATAATAGAAATACTATAATGTTATCACTATATATATCAAAATACTTAAAATACCATATATGCTTAGATCCTAAAAATTCTAAAAACACCATAAACAATATGAATTAATCAAAGCCCTAAGATATATACGCAATTAACATAGCAATAGGGAAAAACCCAAGGTATAGGGTAGTAATGCAACAATACTAATAATCCAAAAGATACCATATTAACAAAATCATAATAATAGTTCAAAACATACAATATTAACATGAAGTAACCGAAGCCCTAATATATTATAACAATAATACGCTACTTGTAACAATAACACAACCAATATGTATATATGTATATATATCATAGCACATAATTACCAATGATAAATGCTACTAGAATAATAAGGTGTATACATCATAATATTAATAACAATATAGGCCCTATATAACTTTAATCTAATCATAAACAATAATATCCAATAATAGGGAAGAAATCAAACCCTAAAAAGGAAATCAATGTGTAACAATATGGAAACAATAAATACACATATATGATAATATAGAAATAGTCAAGCTATGGAAATCGATACGTGATAAAATGGAAACTCTGTAAATCCAAATAAGGAAACCCTAAAAATGAATATGAAATTTAATACATACCCTAAATACAACAAAAGTATAAAGGTTAAAACAAATTCTAATTGTAACACTTCTACAAGAATAATAATGTTCATTAAATAATATGCACCACCAAAATACCAACAAGAACGTCAACTAACAAATTTTACGAACCCTACAACAATGAGAACAAATCAATTAATATTCACAATAAAAAAATATAGACATGGGTATTAAATATGAAAACAATTAAAAATATGGAGATGGGTATATATATATATATATATAAATAATTACAACCCTAAACAAATTTAAGCCTAAAATAATCGACATCCTAAAGTGAAGAAAAATCCTGCAATAAAAACAAATTGATGTTAAATATATATATATATATATATATATATATATATATATATATATATAATCTGAATTAATATTATAGCCAAAGGTGGAAAAATCCTGCAAAAAACATATTAATGTTAGATATACAAATATACAAAGCTCAATTTAAATGTACAAGAAAAATAAAAAAATAAGAAATAAATAAACTTCATGTGTATACATGCATGTGTGTGACAATGTGTGCTTGTGCTCGTGGACTACATGCAGTGGGGCTTACAGAGGGGGCCGGAGATGGGAGTCGTGGCTGGAGGGGGCTCGGTTTGCCTGGTGTGAGGCCAAATCTGCTGGTTCGTCAAGTATGGAGGCCGGGAGGTTGACTATGTTACTGGGTGGTGAGGTTGCCGTAATGGTTGTTGCGGTTCTTTTGTGATGGTCGCCGGAGATCTGGTATGGCCGGAGCTGTGCAGAGAGGGCGGCGGTCTAGTGCGGCAGGGGTACTGCTGTGGTTATGCTCTCGGGTGGTCTGCTGTGCTGTGGTGTTTCGGGTATGAGTTGCTGTGGGTGTAGACTGGATGGTGATCGGAGTGGGGATGGCTGGATTCGGCTGCTGGGACGGTTCTGGCCATAGCGTGGAGGATGGAACTGATTATGGGAGAGACAGAGGCAGAGGAGCAGCAGAGGAGTCTAGTGTCAGAGGTTGGCGATTGCAGAGGTTGGAGCTACGAGCAACGGACTGACGGCAACCGGATTCCTGTGTGCTCTGTTTTCTGTTGCTGCCCGCCGGAACTGGTGAGGGAACAGGCTGCAGGGGCTCTTCGCCGGGTGGCCGTGGGATGGATGGGAGTGTGGTGTTGGTTTGTTGCAGCAAAGGGGGTTGCTTGTGGGTGTGGGAGTCTGGCCGTGAGAAAGGGAACAGAGAGGGAGAAGCAGGAGTTGCAGAGTGGAGGGGCGGCGAAGAAGAAGAAGGAAAAGACCTAGAAGAAGAAGAAGCAGAATGAATTTTTTTTTTTTTTTTGCTGTGCGTGCTGCTATGCGCTGTGCCCCCCTTTGCTTTATAATAAAAAAAATGAAAACCCTAATACAACCTTCCTTCTTTGATTTTTTTTTTTTATTCTTTTATTCTTATGGTAATAATGAAAAAGGAAATAATAATAATAATGATAATTATCATAATAATATAAGTATCCATAAGATAATAATAATAAAAATAATACTACTATTAATAGTAAATAATAATAAATAATTATGGTAAAAATAAAAATAATAAAGATATTAAAAATAATAATAATAATAATAATAATAAGGTAATAATAATAATTATAGTAAATTAATAATAACAATAATAATAAATAATAAATAATTATAAAAGAGTAATAATAAAAATACTAATAATAAAAATAAAATAATAATAAAAAGGGAACCCCTTGTTCTATTTGGTTAGGGCAAAAATAGGGTGTCTACAATATAGCTTTAACCTCAAGTCTAAAAAACACTTCTCTCCAATGTGGGACAAATAATATAAAAAATTCAAAACCACCTTTTATGGTAAGGTGGAAGTATTCTACCAGAGTGGGACAAAAACAACAACAAATCTCCACCTTGATGATAAATTCAACAAAATTTTCAATCACCAACATTTTCTAGAGTTCCACATCATCGGCGCCTTCTAAAAATACTCAGATTTGTAGGATATTGATCAAGTCCAAACAATGTTTGAACTTGATTGTTGACACAATTTTGGTCAACATATCTGCGGGATTTTCAGTTGTAGCAATCTTCTGAAGAAGTATCTTCCCTCCATCAATAATATCCCGCATAAAATGAAACCAAACGTCGATATGCTTCGTTCGTGCATGATAGACTTGGTTCTTTGCCAAATGAATAGCACTTTGACTATTACACAACACAACAATGTGCTTCTGTACAACTCCCAAATTTTCAAGTAAACCCTGCAACCAAATAGCTTCCTTAATAGCCTCTGAAGTTGCCTTGTACTCTGCTTCTGTTGTAGACAAGGCAATGGTAGACTGTAAGGTAGATCTCCAACTCACTGGACCATTAGCAAATGTAAAAATATATCCAGTAGTTGATCAACGTTTATCCAAATCACCTGCAAAATCCGAATCCACATATCCAACAACACGTTGTTCAATAGTATTATTTTTTTCAAATACTATACCAATATCAATCGTATTCATAATACATCTCAAAATCCATTTCACAGCTTGCCAGTGTCCTTTACCCAGATCATGCATATATCTGCTCACCATACTAACAGCTTGTGAAATATCAAGTCTAGTACAAACCATTGTATACATCAGACTACCAACAGCACTTGCATAAGGAACATGTGACATATACTTACGTTCCTCATCTGATTTAGGAGATAAAGCAGCACTAAATTTGAAATGAGGAGCAAAAGGAGTGCTTACTGGTTTTGACTGCTCAGGCATGCCAAAACTCTGTACTACCTTCTTCAAATACTGTTTCTGAGACAAACTAACTCTTCCTCTCATTCTGTCTCTGCGAATCTCCATACCAAGAATCTTCTTTGCTTCACCAAGATCTTTCATCTCAAACTCTTGATTTAACTGACATTTCAATTTGTTGATTTCTTCCCTATTCTTTGAAGCTATCAACATATCATCAACATACAAGAGTAAATATATAAAAGATCCGTTTTGTAGTCTACAAAAATAAACAAAATGATCATGTTTATTTTTTATGTACTTTTAACCCATCATAAACTGATGAAAACGTTTGTACCACTGTCTTGGAGACTGTTTTAAACCGTAGAACGATTTACGCAGTTTACATACCCAATTTTCTTTTCCAACAACCTGAAATCCATCTAGCTGAGTCATATAGATTTCCTCTTCCAAATCACCATGTAAAAATGTAGTTTTTACATCGAATTGAACTAGTTCAAGATCAAATTGTGCTACCAAAGCCAATAAAATTCGAATGGAAGAATGTTTAACAACTAGAGAAAATACCTCATTATAATCAATGCCTTCCTTCTATGCGTAGCCCTTAGCTACCAATCTAGCTTTGAAGCAAACATTATTTGCACCTGGAAATCCTTTACATAAACCCAATTACAACCAATTGCTTTCTTACCCTTAGGCAATTGGGCTAGCTCCCAAGTCTAATTCTGATGAAGAGACTGCATTTCTTCATCCATTGCTTTTCTCCACTTGTCTGATTCAAAGTTCCTCATTACTTCTTTGAAAGTGTAAGGAACATTATCATCCACAACTGGAAGTGCATAGGCCACCATATTAGTATACCGAGCAGGTTTTCGAATTTCTCGTCTTGGCCTTTGAGAAACAATTGATTCTTGTTGCTGTGAAGATTCTCGAATTGAAATCTCCTCTTCTTGTACACTCTTCCCCACCATAACTGGAGAGTTAACTTGTGTAGTCTCATTTCTCACTGGGTTTCCCAAAATTGTCTCAACCTACACCTATTGTTGAGTACCACGGGTCTTCTCTTTAACTCATGACTCCTTGCGTATTGTTTTCTTCATCATCGCAAGTTCATCAAAATTTACATCTCTACTTAAAATCATTTTTTTCTTCTCTAGACACCAAAGGCAGTATCCTTTGACTCCTGCACTTATCCCCAAGAATATTGCTTTCTTGGCTCTTGGGTCCAACTTAGATTCTTTAACATGATAATAAGCCATAGTACCAAATACATGTAAAGAATCATAATCACTAGCAGGCTTTCCAGACCATGCCTCATAGGGTGTTTTTCCCCCTATTGCAAATGATGGTAGACGATTGATGAGATGATACGCATATTTAACAGCCTCAGCCCAAAACCTTTTGTCTAACCCAGCATTAGACAACATACATCGAACTTTCTCCAGTAAAGTCCGATTCATGTGCTTTGCCACCCCATTCTGCTGTGGTGTATTTCGAACTGTGAAGTGTCGAGCAATACCTTCATCCTGACATACCTTCATAAATGGGTCACTTGTGTATTCACCACCATTATCTGATCTGAGCCGTTTAATCTTTTTTCTAGTTTGAGTTTCATCTAATTTTTTCCACTTAAGGGAATTATCACACACTTCATTTTTATGCTTCATAGAACACACCCAAACTCTTCTAGAAAAATCATCAACAAAAGTGACAAAATAATGCATACCACCCAACGAAGCCGTTTTTGTGGGCCCCCATACATCTGTATGGATGTAGTCTAAAATACCTTCAGTCTGGTGGATTGCGGTGCCAAATTTCACTCCAGTTTGTTTTCCCAGAATGCAATGCTCACAAAATTCAAGTTTGCACACCTTTGCACCTTTTAACAAACCTCGCTTAGCTAATTGTTGCAAAGATTTTTCCCCTATATGTGCTAATCGCATATGCCATAACTTGGTTGTATCTGAACCCGCATCTTTCTCAGAAACAACAGCTGCTGAGCCAATAACTGTACTTCCTTGTAAATAATACAAGTTATTTTTCCTTATTCCTTTCATCACCACCAGCGCACCTGATTTAATCTTTAAGGTTCCATCTTTCAAAGTGATAGTGAACCCTTAGATTCTAAGGCACCCAATGAAATCAGATTCTTCTTTAGGCTTGGAACATACCTAACATCAGTCAAGGTCTTAATAGTTCCATCTTGACGTTTCAACTATATTGATCCTATTCCAGTTGTTTTACAAGTATTATCATTTCCCATAAAAACAACCCCACCATCTAATTCTTCAAAATTAGAAAACCATTCCCTATTGGGACACATGTGATAGGAACAACCAGAATCCAAAATCCACTCACCAATATAATGTGACGAAGATGTTCCAACAAGAGAAAAATCTGACTCACTTCCATCATCATTGGCTATATTGGCATTAGAATGTGCTTTACCCTTATTCTTCTGCTGTAATTTAGGACAATCTTTCTTCCAATGCCCTCTCTCACGACAAAAGGCGCATTCATCTTTAGCAGGTCTCCCATGAGATTTACTCCTCCCATGAGATTTACTCTTCCTTCCAAGCATATGACTTTGAGAACGTCCTATTGTTAGTGCTTCTGCTATTTCCTTATGGACCCTCTGATCCTTCTTTCTGCATTCAGTACTAATCAATGCAGTACAAACAGCATCATAAGTAACTTTATCTTTCCCATACAACAAAGTGGTGGTCAAATGTTCATACTCATCTGGGAGAGAATTCAGTAACAGTATGGCTTTATCCTCATCTTTCACCTTTTCATCCAAATTTAACAAATCAGCCAAAATTTTATTGAAAGCATTTATGTGGTCATTAATCGAAATACCTGGTTGATACTGGAAGCGAAACAATTTCTTTTTCAAATAGAGCCAATTTTCCAGACTCTTGGTCATAAATATATCTTCCAATGTCTTCCACAATTTCTTTGCAGATGTCTCCCTCATAACACAATATTTCTAATTTTTGGGGAGACACAGACGAATCGTACCACATGCCTGACAATTGATATTTTCTCAATCTCTGTCACCCATATCTACCAGTTTATCATCCAAAGCAATATCTAGTTCTTGTTGATACAAGATGTTCATTACCCCACATTGCCATATACCAAAATTATTGGTACCATCAAATTTCTCCACCTCAAACCGAGCATTAGCTATTGTCTTCGATGATGATGTCGAAGCCAAAGGGGTTGGAGTTTGTGTGGACAAAGTTTCTTCTACTGCTGCACTAGTTTCTGTCATCTTCTATATATTCAATAGCAACCAACAAAACAAAAGGCCTAGGGTGAATAGTATATACCAACAGTGTCTACTCAGTTTTATCCTATGAAATTCCGCTTTGACCAGGCCGACCTCCAGGGTGCGACTGAGCCGCAATGGTATTTGAGCACTCGCTTAGACAAGGTCTTTCTTAGGCGTCAAATGTGGAATCAAGGATCCTAACAGAGGAACACCTCCGTATCAACACTATTCAACCTAGCTCTGATACCAATTGTTGTGCCAGGCACCCCACTTGTGCCAAACGCCAATACTACAACTATTGCTATTGAATATAAAAGAAATTAAAGCAATGCAGAAACTAATAATAAAGCAATACCAAAAAAAAGACAAGAAATTAACGAGATTCGGTATAGAATTACCTACGTCCTCGGGCGCCGATGATCAATTCACTACTTCTTGACAAAGTACAACTTGGAGGTGTGTTTTACAAATGAAGAGTTGAGCTCTTTATATAGCTTCAACCTCAAGTCTAAAAAACACTTCTCTCCAATGTGGGACAAATAATATAAAAAATTCAAAACCACCTTTTATACTAAGGTGGAAGTATTCTACCAATGTGGGACAAAAAAAAAAAAAAACAACAGGTGAAGATTGCTGCAAGTGGACAGGAGTTTGCTGCCACAACACCACTGGCCATGTCATCCATCTCAACCTCTCCAATCCAATATTCTATCCATCCCCTATTGGTTATTATTATTATTATTATTATTATTATTATTATTATTATTATTATTATTATTATTATTATTATTATTATTATTATTATTATTATAGGTCATTTTCTGCTGCATACATAAGGTCTTGTTTGGGTGGGAACATAAGCGGCTCTTTGCTGCAATTGAAACATCTTTAGCAACTGGACTTGAGTCTCAATGATTTTTAGGGACTTCAGATTCCACAATTCTTTGGTTCCCTCCCCAATCTCGCTTATCTTAACCTTTCTTTTGCGGGATTTGTGGGCCCCATTCCTCCTTAACTTGGGAATCTTTCAAGCTTGCATTATCTTGATCTTGGAAGGAATTACGATTTGTACGTTACAGATGACGTAAGATGGATTTCTAATCTCTGCTCAATTGAATCCCTTGACATGATCTTTGTCAATCTTAGCTGGGCATCTAATAAATGGCTTCAGGCAATGAACATCCTCCCTTACTTATCCACGTTGCTCTTGAGTGGTTGTTCCCTCGGCCATAATCTTCCTCTTTCTCATGTCAATTTTTCTTCCCTTGTCGCTCTTGATCTCTCCTATAGCATTTACATGAATTCTTCCACATGTTTGGCTCTCTAGCTTCAAAATCAGCTCTCACATGTTTTACCACTAGCTGGGAGTCACTTAAAACTTGGAGCTTTCTCACCTCAAGTTACATTGAGAGCCGCAACCTTACCAATAAGGTTTCATACTCTGCATCATTATTTGTCATTGTGATTTTCAACCGTAGTGCATACTACACCTCAAATCCTTCTAAGGATGTAGGGATCAAACCTGCTCCCCCTACCGTTCCATTCGAAGATTCGTCCACATGCAGCACCCAAACTTCTATATCTTCCAATTTTCCAATGGTTTGCTCAACGATAAAATCAACTAGAACTTGGGCTTTGATTGCGGGCCTTGGCTTTTAAAGGATGTCAAATTCTCCTAATTCGACTAACCACTTCATCATCCTTCCTGATATCTCTGATCATTGGAGGGTTTGTCTTAAAGGCATGTTGGTTAATATGGTGACTTTGTGTGCTCGAATGTAAGGCCTCAGTTTGCTAGTTGTACAAAGAACCCCAAAAGAAGCCTTCTTTGCTGGTGAGTAGTATATCTTTGCCCGTCGTAGCACCTTGTTGGTGTAGTATATAGGTTTGTGCTGCCTGTTTTCTTCTCGGACAAGTGTTGAACTCACTGTACAACGTGTAAAAGCTAGATACAAGTATAAGTCTTCTCCAGTACCTGCCTTGGTCAAGAGGGGTGGAGAGCCAAGGTACTACTTTAGCTATGTAAAGGCTTTATCTTTCTTTTCACCCCATTGAAACTTCCCTACCTTGCATAGTGCCTGGAAGAATGGAAAACATTTATCTCTAGAGTTAGAGACAAATATGCTCAAAGATTCAACCCTTCTCATTAGAATTTGCACTTCTTTCTTAGTCTATAGGGCATGCATCTCCATCAAAGCCTGTATTTTATCAAGATTCAATTCTATCCCTCTGTGGATCACCATGAATCCCAAGAATTTTCCTACTGAAACACCGAATGTACATTTGGTTGGATTCAACCTCACCACGTACTTATGTAGCAGTTCAAATGTTCTTCCCAAATCCCCTTACATGATCATCAGATTTTAAACTTTTCACCCGCATGTCATCCACATAAGCCTCCGTAGTATTCCCCAAGTGATCCTTGAAAATCTTATTCATCAGCCACTAGTAAGTTGCTTCTGCATTTTTTAAGATAAATGACATTACACCATAGCATTACAACCATTTTTCTATGATGAAAGAAGTTTTCCTTTCGTCTTACGGATGCATGTGGATTTGATTGTAGCCTGAGTATGCATCTATTAAACTTAGGATTGCATGACCGAATCTACCAGCTGAAAAATTCATGGAAGAGGGAAGCTATCCTTGGGATATGTTTTTTTCAAATCCATGAAGTCAATGCAGGTCCACCACTTGCCGTTTGACTTCTTTACTAGTACTACTTTGCTAAGCCATTCTAGGTAGCTAACTTCCCTAATAAAGTTAGTTTTCAAGAGTTTGGTTACCACCTCATCGATTATCTTGGTTCGTTCAACAGTATGTTGTGCCAGGCACCCCACTTGTGCCAAACACCAATACTACAACTATTGCTATTGAATATATATAAGAAATTAAAGCAATGCAAAAACTAATAATAAAGAAATAAAAAGAACAAGACAATAAATTTATGAGGTTCGGTATAAAATTAACTACGTCCTCGGGCGCCGATGATCAATCCACTACTTATTGACAAAGTACAACTTTGAAGTGTATTTTACAAATGAAGAGTTTAGCTCTTTATATAGTTTCAACTTCAAGTTTAAAAAACACTTCTCTCCAATGTGGGACAAATAATATAAAAAATTCAAAACAACATTTTATACTAAGATGGGAAGTATTCTACCAATGTGGGACAAAAACAACAAATCTCCATCTTGACGATAAATTCAACAAATTTTTCAGTCACCAACATTTTCTGCAGTTCCACATCATTGGCGCCTTCCAAAATTATTCAGACTTGCAGGACATTGATCAAGTCCAAACAATGTTTGAACTTGATTGTTGTCACAATCTTGGTCAACATATGTGCGAGATTTTCAGTTGTAGCAATCTTCTGAAGAAGTATCTTCCCTCCATCAATAATATCCCACATAAAATGAAACCAAACGTCTATGTGCTTCGTTCATGCATGGTAGACTTGGTTCTTTGCCAAGTGAATAGCACTATGGCAATCATAGAATACAACCATGTGCTTCTGAACAACTCCCAAATTTTCAAGTAAACCCTGGAATCAAATAGCTTCTTTAACAGCCTCTGAAGCTGCCATATACTCTGCTTCTGTTGTAGACAAAGCAATGGTAGACTATAAGGTAGACCTCCAACTCACTGGACCATTAGCAAATGTAAAAATATATCCAGTAGTTGATCGACGTTTATCCAAATCACCTGCAAAATCCGAATCCACATATCCAACAACACGTTGACCAATAGTATTATTTTTCTCAAATACTATACCAATATCAATCGTATTCATAATATATCTCAAAATCTATTTCACAGCTTGCCAATGTCCTTTACCCAGATCATGCATATACCTGCTCACCATACTAACAGCTTGTGAAATATCGGGTCTAGTGCAAACCATTGCATACATCAGACTACCAACATCACTTGCATAAGGAACCTGTGACACGTTCCTCATCTGATTTAGGAGATAAAGTAGCACTAACTTTGAAATGAGGAGCAAGAGGAGTGCTTATTGGTTTTGACTGCTCAGACATGCCAAAACTCTATACTACCTTCTTCAAATACTGTTTTTGAGACAAACTAACTCTTCCACTCATTCTGTCTCTGCGAATCTCCATGCTAAGTATCTTCTTTGCTTCACCAAGATCTTTCATCTCAAACTCTTGATTTAACTGACTTTTCAACTTGTTGATTTCTTCCCTATTCTTTGAAGCTATCAACATATCATCAACATACAAGAGTAAATATATAAAAGATCCATTTTGTAGTCTGCGAAAATAAACACAATGATCATGTTTATTTCTAATGTACTTCTAACCCATCATAAACTGATGAAATCGTTTGTACCACTGTCTTGGAGACTGTTTCAAACCATACAACGATTTACCCAGTTTACATATCCAATTTTCTTTTCCAGCAACCTAAAATCCATCTAACTGAGTCACATAGATTTCCTCTTCCAAATCACCATGTAAAAATGCAGTTTTTACATCTAGTTGGACTAGTTCAACATCAAATTATGCTACCAAAGCCAACAAAATTCGAATGGAAGAATGTTTAACGATTGGAGAAAATACCTCTTTATAATCAATGCCTTCCTTCTATGCGTATCCCTTAGCTACCAATCTAGCTTTGAAGAGAACATTATTTGCATCTGGAAATCCTTCTTTCTTTACGTAAACTCATTTACAACCAATTGCTTTCTTACCCTTAGCCAGCTGGGCTAGCTCCTAAGTCTGATTTGATGAAGAGACAGCATTTCTTCATCCATTGCTTTTTTCCACTTGTCTAATTTAGAGTTCCTCATTGCTTCTTTAAAAGTGTAAGAATCATTATCATCCACAACTAGAAGTGCATAGGCCACCATATCAATATACAGAGCAGGTTTTCGAATTTCTTGTCTTGGCCTTTGAGAAAAAATTGATTCTTGTTGCTGTGAAGATTCTCGAATTGAAATCTCCTCTCCTTGAACACTATTCCCCACCGTAACTGGAGAGTTACCTTGTGTAGTCTCATTTCTCACTGGGTTTCCCAAAATTGTCTCAACCTCCACCTGTTGTTGAGTACCACGGGTCTTCTCTTCAACACGTGACTCCTTGCGTATTGTTTTCTTCATCATCGCAAGTTCATCAAAAGTTACATCTCTACTTAAAATCATTTTTTTCATCTCTAGACATCAAAGACGGTATCCTTTGACTCCTGCACTTATCCCCAAGAATATTGCTTTCTTGGCCCTTGGATCCAACTTAGATTCTTTAACTTGATAATAAGTCATAGTACCAAATACATGTAAAGAATCATAATCACTAGCAGGCTTTCCATACCATACCTCATAGGGTGTTTTTCCCCCTATTGCAGATGATGGTAGATGATTGACAAGATGACACGCATATCTAACAGCCTCAGCCCAATACCTTTTGTCTAACCCAGCATTAGACAACATACATCAAACTTTCTCCAGCAAAGTCTGATTCATGCACTCTGCCACCCCATTCTACTGTGGTGTATTTCGAACTGTGAAGTGTCGAGCAATACCTTCATCCTGACATACCTTCATAAACGGGTCACTCGTGTATTCACCACCATTATCCGATCTGAGCCGTTTAATCTTTTTAGCAGTTTGAGTTTCAACTAATTTTTTCCACTTAAGGAAAATATCACACACTTCATTTTTATGCTTCGTAGAATACACACAAACTCTTCTGGAAAAATCATCAACAAATGTGACAAAATAATGCATACCACCCAATGAAGCGCTTTTTGTGGGCCCCCATACATCTGTATGGATGTAGTCTAGAATACCTTCATTTTGGTGATTTGTTGTGTCAAATTTCACTCTGGTTTGTTTTCCCAGAATGCAATGCTCAAAAAATTCAAGTTTGCACACCTTTGCACCCTTTAACAAACCTCGCTTAGCTAATTGTTGCAAAGATTTTTCTCCTACATGTGCTAATCGCATATGCCATAACTTGGTTGTAACTGAACCTGCATCTTTCTCAGAAACAATAATTGCTAAGCCCATAACTGTACTACCTTCTAAATAGTACAAGTTATTTTTCCTTATTCCTTTCGTCACCACTAGTGCACTTGATTTAATCTTTAAGGTTCCATCTTTCAAAGTGATAGTAAACCCTTTAGATTCTAAGGCATCCAATGAAATCAAATTCTTCTTTAGGCTTGGAACATACCTAACATCAGTCAAGGTCTTAATAGTTCCATCTTGACATTTCAACTGTATTGATCCTATTCCAATTGTTTTACATGTATTATCATTTCCCATAAAAACAACCCCACCATCTAATTCTTCAAAATTATAAAATCATTCCCTATTGGGATACATGTGATAGGAACAACCAGAATCCAAAATCCACTCGCCAAAATAATGTGACGAAGATGTTCCAATAAGAGAAAAATCTGACTCACTTCCATCATCATTGGCTATATTGGCATTAGAATGTGCTTTGCCCTTATTTTTCTGCTGTAATTTAGTGCAGTCTTTCTTCCAATGCCCTCTCTCACGACAAAAGGTGCATTCATCTTTAGCAGGTCTCTCACAAGATTTACTCCTCCCATGAGATTTACTCTTCCTTCTAGGCATACGACTCTAAGAACGTCCCCTTATTGTTAGTGCTTCTGCTGTTTCCTTATGGACCCTCTTATCCTTCTTTCTGTATTCAGTACTAATCAATGCAGTACAAACAGCATCATAAGTAACTTTATCTTTCCCATACAACAAAGTGGTGGTCAAATGTTCATACTCATCTGGGAGAGAATTCAGTAACAGTATGGCTTTATCCTCATCTTTCACCTTTTCATCCAAATTTAACAAATCAGCCAAAATTTTATTGAAAGCATTTATGTGGTTATTAATCGAAACACCTGGTTGATACTGGAAGCGAAACAATTTCTTTTTCAAATAGAGCCAATTTTCCAGACTCTTGGTCATAAATATATCTTCCAATGTCTTCCACAATTTCTTTGCAGATGTCTCCCTCATAACACAATATTTCTAATTTTTGGGGAGACACAGACGAATCGTACCACATGCCTGACAATTGATATTTTCTCAATCTCTGTCACCCATATCTACCAGTTTATCATCCAAAGCAATATCTAGTTCTTGTTGATACAAGATGTTCATTACCCCACATTGCCATATACCAAAATTATTGGTACCATCAAATTTCTCCACCTCAAACCGAGCATTAGCTATTGTCTTCGATGATGATGTCGAAGCCAAAGGGGTTGGAGTTTGTGTGGACAAAGTTTCTTCTACTGCTGCACTAGTTTCTGTCATCTTCTATATATTCAATAGCAACCAACAAAACAAAAGGCCTAGGGTGAATAGTATGTACCAACAGTGTCTACTCAGTTTTATCCTATGAAATTCCGCTTTGACCAGGCCGACCTCCAGGGTGCGACTGAGCCGCAATGGTATTTGAGCACTCGCTTAGACAAGGTCTTTCTTAGGCGTCAAATGTGGAATCAAGGATCCTAACAGAGGAACACCTCCGTATCAACACTATTCAACCTAGCTCTGATACCAATTGTTGTGCCAGGCACCCCACTTGTGCCAAACGCCAATACTACAACTATTGCTATTGAATATAAAAGAAATTAAAGCAATGCAGAAACTAATAATAAAGCAATACCAAAAAAAAGACAAGAAATTAACGAGATTCGGTATAGAATTACCTACGTCCTCGGGCGCCGATGATCAATTCACTACTTCTTGACAAAGTACAACTTGGAGGTGTGTTTTACAAATGAAGAGTTGAGCTCTTTATATAGCTTCAACCTCAAGTCTAAAAAACACTTCTCTCCAATGTGGGACAAATAATATAAAAAATTCAAAACCACCTTTTATACTAAGGTGGAAGTATTCTACCAATGTGGGACAAAAAAAAAAAAAAACAACAGGTGAAGATTGCTGCAAGTGGACAGGAGTTTGCTGCCACAACACCACTGGCCATGTCATCCATCTCAACCTCTCCAATCCAATATTCTATCCATCCCCTATTGGTTATTATTATTATTATTATTATTATTATTATTATTATTATTATTATTATTATAGGTCATTTTCTGCTGCATACATAAGGTCTTGTTTGGGTGGGAACATAAGCGGCTCTTTGCTGCAATTGAAACATCTTCAGCAACTGGACTTGAGTCTCAATGATTTTTAGGGACTTCAGATTCCACAATTCTTTGGTTCCCTCCCCAATCTCGCTTATCTTAACCTTTCTTCTGCGGGATTTGTGGGCCCCATTCCTCCTTAACTTGGGAATCTTTCAAGCTTGCATTATCTTGATCTTGGAAGGAATTACGATTTGTACGTTACAGATGACGTAAGATGGATTTCTAATCTCTGCTCAATTGAATCCCTTGACATGATCTTTGTCAATCTTAGCTGGGCATCTAATAAATGGCTTCAGGCAATGAACATCCTCCCTTACTTATCCACGTTGCTCTTGAGTGGTTGTTCCCTCGGCCATAATCTTCCTCTTTCTCATGTCAATTTTTCTTCCCTTGTCGCTCTTGATCTCTCCTATAGCATTTACATGAATTCTTCCACATGTTTGGCTCTCTAGCTTCAAAATCAGCTCTCACATGTTTTACCACTAGCTGGGAGTCACTTAAAACTTGGAGCTTTCTCACCTCAAGTTACATTGAGAGCCGCAACCTTACCAATAAGGTTTCATACTCTGCATCATTATTTGTCATTGTGATTTTCAACCGTAGTGCATACTACACCTCAAATCCTTCTAAGGATGTAGGGATCAAACCTGCTCCCCCTACCGTTCCATTCGAAGATTCGTCCACATGCAGCACCCAAACTTCTATATCTTCCAATTTTCCAATGGTTTGCTCAACGATAAAATCAACTAGAACTTGGGCTTTGATTGCGGGCCTTGGCTTTTAAAGGATGTCAAATTCTCCTAATTCGACTAACCACTTCATCATCCTTCCTGATATCTCTGATCATTGGAGGGTTTGTCTTAAAGGCATGTTGGTTAATATGGTGACTTTGTGTGCTCGAATGTAAGGCCTCAGTTTGCTAGTTGTACAAAGAACCCCAAAAGAAGCCTTCTTTGCTGGTGAGTAGTATATCTTTGCCCGTCGTAGCACCTTGTTGGTGTAGTATATAGGTTTGTGCTGCCTGTTTTCTTCTCGGACAAGTGTTGAACTCACTGTACAACGTGTAAAAGCTAGATACAAGTATAAGTCTTCTCCAGTACCTGCCTTGGTCAAGAGGGGTGGAGAGCCAAGGTACTACTTTAGCTATGTAAAGGCTTTATCTTTCTTTTCACCCCATTGAAACTTCCCTACCTTGCATAGTGCCTGGAAGAATGGAAAACATTTATCTCTAGAGTTAGAGACAAATATGCTCAAAGATTCAACCCTTCTCATTAGAATTTGCACTTCTTTCTTAGTCTATAGGGCATGCATCTCCATCAAAGCCTGTATTTTATCAAGATTCAATTCTATCCCTCTGTGGATCACCATGAATCCCAAGAATTTTCCTACTGAAACACCGAATGTACATTTGGTTGGATTCAACCTCACCACGTACTTATGTAGCAGTTCAAATGTTCTTCCCAAATCCCCTTACATGATCATCAGATTTTAAACTTTTCACCCGCATGTCATCCACATAAGCCTCCGTAGTATTCCCCAAGTGATCCTTGAAAATCTTATTCATCAGCCACTAGTAAGTTGCTTCTGCATTTTTTAAGATAAATGACATTACACCATAGCATTACAACCATTTTTCTATGATGAAAGAAGTTTTCCTTTCGTCTTACGGATGCATGTGGATTTGATTGTAGCCTGAGTATGCATCTATTAAACTTAGGATTGCATGACCGAATCTACCAGCTGAAAAATTCATGGAAGAGGGAAGCTATCCTTGGGATATGTTTTTTTCAAATCCATGAAGTCAATGCAGGTCCACCACTTGCCGTTTGACTTCTTTACTAGTACTACTTTGCTAAGCCATTCTAGGTAGCTAACTTCCCTAATAAAGTTAGTTTTCAAGAGTTTGGTTACCACCTCATCGATTATCTTGGTTCGTTCAACAGTATGTTGTGCCAGGCACCCCACTTGTGCCAAACACCAATACTACAACTATTGCTATTGAATATATATAAGAAATTAAAGCAATGCAAAAACTAATAATAAAGAAATAAAAAGAACAAGACAATAAATTTATGAGGTTCGGTATAAAATTAACTACGTCCTCGGGCGCCGATGATCAATCCACTACTTATTGACAAAGTACAACTTTGAAGTGTATTTTACAAATGAAGAGTTTAGCTCTTTATATAGTTTCAACTTCAAGTTTAAAAAACACTTCTCTCCAATGTGGGACAAATAATATAAAAAATTCAAAACAACATTTTATACTAAGATGGGAAGTATTCTACCAATGTGGGACAAAAACAACAAATCTCCATCTTGACGATAAATTCAACAAATTTTTCAGTCACCAACATTTTCTGCAGTTCCACATCATTGGCGCCTTCCAAAATTATTCAGACTTGCAGGACATTGATCAAGTCCAAACAATGTTTGAACTTGATTGTTGTCACAATCTTGGTCAACATATGTGCGAGATTTTCAGTTGTAGCAATCTTCTGAAGAAGTATCTTCCCTCCATCAATAATATCCCACATAAAATGAAACCAAACGTCTATGTGCTTCGTTCATGCATGGTAGACTTGGTTCTTTGCCAAGTGAATAGCACTATGGCAATCATAGAATACAACCATGTGCTTCTGAACAACTCCCAAATTTTCAAGTAAACCCTGGAATCAAATAGCTTCTTTAACAGCCTCTAAAGCTGCCATATACTCTGCTTCTGTTGTAGACAAAGCAATGGTAGACTATAAGGTAGACCTCCAACTCACTGGACCATTAGCAAATGTAAAAATATATCCAGTAGTTGATCGACGTTTATCCAAATCACCTGCAAAATCCGAATCCACATATCCAACAACACGTTGACCAATAGTATTATTTTTCTCAAATACTATACCAATATCAATCGTATTCATAATATATCTCAAAATCTATTTCACAGCTTGCCAATGTCCTTTACCCAGATCATGCATATACCTGCTCACCATACTAACAGCTTGTGAAATATCGGGTCTAGTGCAAACCATTGCATACATCAGACTACCAACATCACTTGCATAAGGAACCTGTGACACGTTCCTCATCTGATTTAGGAGATAAAGTAGCACTAACTTTGAAATGAGGAGCAAGAGGAGTGCTTATTGGTTTTGACTGCTCAGACATGCCAAAACTCTATACTACCTTCTTCAAATACTGTTTTTGAGACAAACTAACTCTTCCACTCATTCTGTCTCTGCGAATCTCCATGCTAAGTATCTTCTTTGCTTCACCAAGATCTTTCATCTCAAACTCTTGATTTAACTGACTTTTCAACTTGTTGATTTCTTCCCTATTCTTTGAAGCTATCAACATATCATCAACATACAAGAGTAAATATATAAAAGATCCATTTTGTAGTCTGCGAAAATAAACACAATGATCATGTTTATTTCTAATGTACTTCTAACCCATCATAAACTGATGAAATCGTTTGTACCACTGTCTTGGAGACTGTTTCAAACCATACAACGATTTACCCAGTTTACATATCCAATTTTCTTTTCCAGCAACCTAAAATCCATCTAACTGAGTCACATAGATTTCCTCTTCCAAATCACCATGTAAAAATGCAGTTTTTACATCTAGTTGGACTAGTTCAACATCAAATTATGCTACCAAAGCCAACAAAATTCGAATGGAAGAATGTTTAACGATTGGAGAAAATACCTCTTTATAATCAATGCCTTCCTTCTATGCGTATCCCTTAGCTACCAATCTAGCTTTGAAGAGAACATTATTTGCATCTGGAAATCCTTCTTTCTTTACGTAAACTCATTTACAACCAATTGCTTTCTTACCCTTAGCCAGCTGGGCTAGCTCCTAAGTCTGATTTTGATGAAGAGACAGCATTTCTTCATCCATTGCTTTTTTCCACTTGTCTAATTTAGAGTTCCTCATTGCTTCTTTAAAAGTGTAAGAATCATTATCATCCACAACTAGAAGTGCATAGGCCACCATATCAATATACAGAGCAGGTTTTCGAATTTCTTGTCTTGGCCTTTGAGAAAAAATTGATTCTTGTTGCTGTGAAGATTCTCGAATTGAAATCTCCTCTCCTTGAACACTATTCCCCACCGTAACTGGAGAGTTACCTTGTGTAGTCTCATTTCTCACTGGGTTTCCCAAAATTGTCTCAACCTCCACCTGTTGTTGAGTACCACGGGTCTTCTCTTCAACACGTGACTCCTTGCGTATTGTTTTCTTCATCATCGCAAGTTCATCAAAAGTTACATCTCTACTTAAAATCATTTTTTTCATCTCTAGACATCAAAGACGGTATCCTTTGACTCCTGCACTTATCCCCAAGAATATTGCTTTCTTGGCCCTTGGATCCAACTTAGATTCTTTAACTTGATAATAAGTCATAGTACCAAATACATGTAAAGAATCATAATCACTAGCAGGCTTTCCATACCATACCTCATAGGGTGTTTTTCCCCCTATTGCAGATGATGGTAGATGATTGACAAGATGACACGCATATCTAACAGCCTCAGCCCAATACCTTTTGTCTAACCCAGCATTAGACAACATACATCAAACTTTCTCCAGCAAAGTCTGATTCATGCACTCTGCCACCCCATTCTACTGTGGTGTATTTCGAACTGTGAAGTGTCGAGCAATACCTTCATCCTGACATACCTTCATAAACGGGTCACTCGTGTATTCACCACCATTATCCGATCTGAGCCGTTTAATCTTTTTAGCAGTTTGAGTTTCAACTAATTTTTTCCACTTAAGGAAAATATCACACACTTCATTTTTATGCTTCGTAGAATACACACAAACTCTTCTGGAAAAATCATCAACAAATGTGACAAAATAATGCATACCACCCAATGAAGCGCTTTTTGTGGGCCCCCATACATCTGTATGGATGTAGTCTAGAATACCTTCATTTTGGTGATTTGTTGTGTCAAATTTCACTCTGGTTTGTTTTCCCAGAATGCAATGCTCAAAAAATTCAAGTTTGCACACCTTTGCACCCTTTAACAAACCTCGCTTAGCTAATTATTGCAAAGATTTTTCTCCTACATGTGCTAATCGCATATGCCATAACTTGGTTGTAACTGAACCTGCATCTTTCTCAGAAACAATAATTGCTAAGCCCATAACTGTACTACCTTCTAAATAGTACAAGTTATTTTTCCTTATTCCTTTCGTCACCACTAGTGCACTTGATTTAATCTTTAAGGTTCCATCTTTCAAAGTGATAGTAAACCCTTTAGATTCTAAGGCATCCAATGAAATCAAATTCTTCTTTAGGCTTGGAACATACCTAACATCAGTCAAGGTCTTAATAGTTCCATCTTGACATTTCAACTGTATTGATCCTATTCCAATTGTTTTACATGTATTATCATTTCCCATAAAAACAACCCCACCATCTAATTCTTCAAAATTATAAAATCATTCCCTATTGGGATACATGTGATAGGAACAACCAGAATCCAAAATCCACTCGCCAAAATAATGTGACGAAGATGTTCCAATAAGAGAAAAATCTGACTCACTTCCATCATCATTGGCTATATTGGCATTAGAATGTGCTTTGCCCTTATTTTTTCTGCTGTAATTTAGTGCAGTCTTTCTTCCAATGCCCTCTCTCACGACAAAAGGTGCATTCATCTTTAGCAGGTCTCTCACAAGATTTACTCCTCCCATGAGATTTACTCTTCCTTCTAGGCATACGACTCTAAGAACGTCCCCTTATTGTTAGTGCTTCTGCTGTTTCCTTATGGACCCTCTTATCCTTCTTTCTGTATTCAGTACTAATCAATGCAGTACAAACAGCATCATAAGTAACTTTATCTTTCCCATACAACAAAGTGGTGGTCAAATGTTCATACTCATCTGGGAGAGAATTCAGTAACAGTATGGCTTTATCCTCATCTTTCACCTTTTCATCCAAATTTAACAAATCAGCCAAAATTTTATTGAAAGCATTTATGTGGTTATTAATCGAAACACCTGGTTGATACTGGAAGCGAAACAATTTCTTTTTCAAATAGAGCCAATTTTCCAGACTCTTGGTCATAAATATATCTTCCAATGTCTTCCACAATTTCTTTGCAGATGTCTCCCTCATAACACAATATTTCTAATTTTTGGGGAGACACAGACGAATCGTACCACATGCCTGACAATTGATATTTTCTCAATCTCTGTCACCCATATCTACCAGTTTATCATCCAAAGCAATATCTAGTTCTTGTTGATACAAGATGTTCATTACCCCACATTGCCATATACCAAAATTATTGGTACCATCAAATTTCTCCACCTCAAACCGAGCATTAGCTATTGTCTTCGATGATGATGTCGAAGCCAAAGGGGTTGGAGTTTGTGTGGACAAAGTTTCTTCTACTGCTGCACTAGTTTCTGTCATCTTCTATATATTCAATAGCAACCAACAAAACAAAAGGCCTAGGGTGAATAGTATGTACCAACAGTGTCTACTCAGTTTTATCCTATGAAATTCCGCTTTGACCAGGCCGACCTCCAGGGAGCGACTTAGCTGCAATGGTCTCTGAGCACTCGCTTAGACAAGGTCTTTCTTAAGCATCGAACATGGAATCAAGGATCCTAATAGAGGAACACCTTTGTATCAACACTATTCAACCTGGCTCTAATACCAATTGTTGTGCCAGGCACCCCACTTGTGCTAAACACCAATACTACAACTATTGTTATTGAATATATAAGAAATTAAAGTAATGTAGAAACTAATAATAAAGCAATAAAAAGAACAAGACAAGAAATTTACGAGGTTCGGTATAAAATTACCTACGTCCTCGGGTGCCGATGATCAATTGTTGTGCCAGGCACCCCACTTGTGCCAAATACAAATACTACAACTATTGCTATTAAATATATAAGAACTTAAAGCAATGCAGAAACTAATAATAAAGTAATAAAAAGAACAAGACAAGAAATTTACGAGGTTCAGTATAAAATTACCTACGTCCTCGGGCGCCGATGATCAATCCACTACTTCTTGACAAAGTACAACTTTGAGGTGTATTTTACAAATGAAGAGTTGAGCTTTTATATAGCTTCAACTTCAAGTCTAAAAAACACTTCTCTCCAATGTGGGACAAATAATATAAAAAATTCAAAACAACCTTTTATACTAAGGTGGAAGTATTCTACCAATATGGGACAAAAACAACAAAGCAAAGCTCATTTTCTTCTATTTTATTGGATGGTGGCTAGGGTCCACTTGTAGTCTGTGCTTGATAACTATGGGATCAATTCCTAATGTATCATCTGCATACTCACTCAACAATCTCACAAGTCCTATTTTCAATAAGTCTGGAAACTAGGCCCCGATCTGGATGCATTTTTCCTGGTTGTCTTTTTTATTGGAGTGCTGACTAACTCCTCTTCTGGTGTGCTAATCTATGGGTATTCACCCCTCACCTCTAGGTCTTCTATGGTCAAGGCCTCCCAGCCTTTTATTTTTCCCTTCAGATCCATCAGTAACCAGTTGCATGCCACCATCTGCTCTCCTTTTATTTCTCCCACTCCATTCGAGGTGGAAAATTTGACCTTCAAATGATATGTAGAAGTTACAACCCATGTTGTGTTGAGTGCAAGGCATCCCAATATTATATTATAGATCAAAGAACAGTTTACCACCAAGAAGTTCGTTATGAAGGTGACTTGCTGTGGTGGTGTCCCCATAGTTAGCGGAAGTGTGATTGTACCTAGGGGATGAATCACGTTGTTGGCCTATCAAGGCTTATGAATCTTATTTTGATGATAAAAAAAAATCAAAGGAATTTAACATGTTTTGGTTAAAGTGATGATATTTTAGGAATCAAGCATTAGAGTTCAAGATCAAGAGTACATTGATAGCCTACATTCCAAACAAGTGATCAAAAGAAAGCTACACAGATCAAAGTTTGACAAATCTTATGATAGCTTAAAGAATATTGAAGCTCAAAGTCAGGATGGACTCAAAGAAAGACATACATTAAGACTTCACATTTAGAATGTTTAAGTCTTAAAAAAGTCTTGTGTAGTACTTCATTTAAAGTCAATATGGATGCTTTGAAGCTCGTTAGGAATGATTATAGACTTAGAGACCTATTTTTAAAACCCTGGAAAATATATTTTTCAAATTTCAAATCTAATATTCTAAGATTAAAAGCTAAAAGAGTTTTCAGAAACAAAATCTTAAAAACAGTAAAAATGCATGCTTAGGGGACTGAGTGAATTTTGTCAGGCCACTGACATTTTATATGGTTTTTAAGAAATGCAAACAAAACCGTGACAGGCGCCTCACAGATCCATATCAGGCGATTGACAGGTTTATGAGGTTGAGTCAGGCGACTGACTGAACACTCTCAGGCTCCTGACAGAGTACTGACTTTTTAAAAACGCTAGATTTTTAAAGTGACAGGCGACTAACACCTTTTTATCAGGCGAATAAGCTTCGTAAATTTTGAAACAAAGCAGTGTGGGAAAGTTTCCAAAAATGTTTGCTTGGGCTCCAAACTTTGTATAAACTTGGGAAATATTACTTTTAAAACTCTATAAATACATGGAAAACCAAAGGATTATTACACAACTACTTATAATTAGCAATCAAAGTCTCTAACTCTCATACTCTTCAAAAGCTTTCTTGCTCACTCACTCTTGCTGAAGTTCTACTGAGTTTCTGCTGACACAACTACACGGTTCTTTTGTTCTTACTGAGATTTTTCAATCTAAAGAAAAACCCAGTGATTAATTTCTTGAGCTTCAAATTCATTCTTTATTTATTTTAATTTGAAGTATATTAGTGCTCTAACTTGTACTAATCAGCTCTGTTTTGAAAGTGTCTTTGTACACAAGAATTGTTCTTGTTTCTTGTTGTTTTTTATGGTTCAGGTTGTTGAATCATTGGATTACTGAGTGTGGGGTATCGCTTGGAGAGGAGGGCTCCATCCTATTTGAAGGAGTGTATAAACGGTTTGCTCCGCCCGGTTAAAGGAGTGGTATAGTGCAATCCTTGGGTGGTGTACCTAAGGCGAGGACGTAAGCGGGTATAGCTGAACCTTGTAAAAATCTCGGTGTCACTATCTTCCCTACTCTTTAAATTTCAGCACATATATACTGCATGGATGCTTATTTAATTTGCTGAAAATCATCTTTTGTTTTGGAATTGCGGAAACCTTAAAAAAGGGAGTATGTCGATTGAATCTTGCTAAAACCTTCTAAGGGAGTACGTTCATTAAATAGGTCGTTCATCAGCTATAGCTCAACATCAAAAGACCGAATCTTGGAAACTTGCTAGAATTGTTATAGCAATTCACATTGTGAAGCATTATCTTGATTGATTGAATTGTCCTATTAAGTTTTAAATAAATTTGCTGAATGAAATATTGAGAAACTTGCAAAACATTAAACTTGATATACTCGTCTATAAAGAGTTAAATTAAGTTGTGTCGTGACTGAATTTGTGATTGAAAATCAAACCATACATGTGTGATTGTTGAATCCAAAAATTAGTTGAGAAAGAATTTACAAAAAGTGCGTAAAAGAAATTTTTAAATTCCAATTCACCCCTCCTCTTGGGAATACACCTTACTTTTTACACATCTCCTCTAAGTCTGACTAAATGCATTGAGACAGACTTTAGGAAGTTCCCTTCCCATCTTCATTTCATGCAAAACCAACCAAAATATTATGTCAATCAAACTTCCATTGTCTATCAGTTTTCTTCTTACCCTAATAATTGGCAACAAGTAGTGATACCACCAAAGCATCATTGTTTGGTTGTTGTACACCTTCCATATCTTCCTCCATGACGGTAATGATCTCCTTATGCTTCTGCTTTTTTCTATTACATTGTTGATCCTCAGCTAGAAAAACCTTCTTTGCATATCTTTTCCTTACTCCCCTGTTATCCCCTCTACTAGCTGGTCCTCCAAAAATCACAGCAATTTCTCCTACAACGTGTTCTACTTTTTGCTTAACCCCTGGTTTTTTGTGGGTGTGCTTCATCTCGGCGATCACTCCTTTTTTTATAAATTTTTTTAAGTATCCCCTTCTTATTAAAGCTTCCATTTCATTTTTCAAGGGGACGCACTCTTCTGTGTCGTGCCTATCATCCCTATGGAATTTGCAAAATTTTGAGGTACTCCTTTTGTATGGTGGAGTTTGCATGGGTTCTAAGTAGAAGATATAATTGTTCTCCCCTATGTACATTAGCACATGGGTTCGAAAGAGTTAGTATCTTATGCTTTCCTTACTAGTTGCAACGATTCAACTACTTTTCAAGAGGCAGTGCATGGCCAAGAGAAAGATAGGTGGATGGGTGCGATGATTGAGAAGATGGAATCACTACATAAGAACCAAACTTGGCATTTGGTGGAGCTTTCAAATGGAAAGAGACCAATAGGTTACAAATGGGTATATAGGAAGAAAAAGGCAATTTCAGACAAGGAAGGAGAGAAATTCAAGGTACAGTTGGTGGAAAAAGGATACTCATAGAAGAAGGGTATAGATTATGCATGTGATCTTTTCTCCAGTGGTCTGACATACTTCTATCATAATTGTGTTGGGGTTGGTAGCCCATTATGATCTTCATTTGGAACAAATGGACGTGAAGACGGCATTTCTTCATGGTGACTTCGAGGAACAAATCTACATGGTACAGCCGAAGGGATTCATTGAATCGGGAAAAGAAAATTTTGTTTGTAGGTTAAAGAAATCTCTTTATGGGCTGAAACAGTCTCCAAGGCAATGATATAAACAGTTTGATTCTTACATGATCAAGATTGGCTACAAAAGGTGTGAGTATGACTGCTGCGTATATGTGAACAAGCTTGAGGATGACTCTCTTATTTTCTTGTTATTGTACGTCGATAACATGTTAATAGCTGCGAAGGATTTAACTGAGGTGAATCAGTTAAAGGACTTATTGTATAAGGAATTTGACATGAAGGATCTTGATTCAGCCAAGAAAATACTTGGGATGAAGATTTTCCTTGACAGAACTGCAGGGAGGTTATCGTTATTGTCGCGACGTCCCGGGAGCGCGTGTACCCCGGGCGGCAAAATAAAAATTAATTTTAATTTTCAAGAAAAAATAGGAAATATCAGAGTCGCCACTAACCTTTTAGTGTGGTTAGAACACATGATTACTACCCCGTTAGGGGTAGAAGGGGTCTACGTTACTAGAGCTGGGGTCGGGAGTTCGGTTACACAAGAGGAAGGTACGAGCACCCCCTACGCGCCTGTTCTTACGAACGGTACCTAATTAATTTAGAATTATCCTTAAGTTAATCTAAAAAGTTTTTAAAATTACTCATCCAGTAAATTTATTAATACACGTGCAAAGTGAATAAATAAATAAATAAATAAATAAGTAAATAAATAATACAAAAATATGTAAAATCTAAATATTTACATATTCCCTCAGAACTAAAGGTACGTGAAGCTCAAAGGCTCATACCCCAGCATTAAAATCACAGGGATAATAATTAAGAAAATACACTCCCAAATTTTGAAATTGTATATAAAAATTTTATAGGAAAATACTAGTATGGGAGGTTTTAATATATATTAATAAGATAATAAACTAAGAAATTAAATTACCATAATACATGTAATAATAATAGGGATACATATATGCTAAAAGATTACAAATATCAAAGTAAGTAATGAAATACCATGATACTATATATATTAAGACACTAAAGATACTATATAAAAATAATAATAATAATAATAATAATAATAATAATAATAATAATAATAATTAATACTAAATATATCGAGATACTAAAAGTAATTAATACTAAATATATTAAAATACCAAAAATAATTAACATAAATGTATTAAGATACTAAAAAAAATAATTAATACTAAATATATTAAGATGCTGAAAATAATTAATACTAAACACATTAAGATACCAAAAATAATTAATATTAAATGTATTAAGATATTAAAAATAATTAATACTGAATATATTAAGATACCAAAAATAATTAGTACTAAATATTTTAAGATAAAACAAAAAAAATATCACAATACATAATTATAATACCATAACAACTACATGTAATAAAGGAAACCCTAAAAATACCTAAAATAATGTAAACTGATCAAAACCCTAAAATATATATACATGGAAACACGTAAAGCCCTAAAATTAATATGTAAATATACAATACTACATATGGAAACAAATCAATCCTAAAATTAATATACCAAATACAATAATAAGTATGGGAGCAACTAATGCAATTAAGGAGACAAATCAACCCTAAAACTAATATGCAAAACCATTAATGAAATTGGGAAACAATCCAATCCTACAATTAATGTGCAAGCTATACAATATGAAGACAAATCAATTCTAAAATTAGTAGGTACTTACACGATTATGAAGATGACACCAAGATAATGAAATTATAGAATCACTTAAGATCAATATACATGTAATCTCTAAAGTTAGTATACAAGCCATATAGAAATAAATTAAATCTTAGACGTAGAAACCAATCGAAACTCTAAACATGCTTAAATAATAATAAAACATAATTACAACCCTAAATAGTAATATACTATTTATTAAATAAATATATGACAATAAGAAAATTAAAACTTTAACAATAATATTCAATCAACCATAATGTTACCTATTTAACATATGTACAATTCAAAATTTTAAAATTGAAACCAACCCCAACAAATAAAAAGGAAACCTACAAAAATGAGAGAAAACCAATTAGTATTTACAGTAATTATCACAAAAAAAAATTTAAACAAACATCACTGCGATTAAATGAGATTGTGAACATAATATTTAAAAATTTAACATATATATAACAAAAAGACTAAATGCGAATATTAACTACATACTACGACAAATAATATATTAATATAAACACCTATACAATGAAGTCTTATGCTTTAAATATTAAAACGAGTCAAAATAAGAAAAGAAAAAGAAAAATAAATAAATAAATTCATTAATTAATAAATAAACAAATGAACATCAAATATATATATAAAACGTGAATAAATATTATTACGAAAAGATGAAAAACAAAAAAAAATAATCCAATGTAAACGTGGCCGTGATGGAAGTAGATGGCCGGAGAGGGATCACTGGAGAGACTAGGAGATCAGCCAAGCGTGCCGGCAATGACAAAAACAGAGGAGGTCGTGATCTGGTTGTGCTGGCGTGAGGGTGGTTGCAGGGGATGGAGAAGATGGTTGCGGCATCATGGGGTCGTGGCCGTGAGTAGCAACGGGTGCGTTTGTAGGAGTCTGCTGTGGGGGTGATCGGTGTAGCAGGGGAGGCCACTGGTGTTGGCCGTGGGAGGCTGAGGTGGCTTGCAGGGGATGGAGAAGATGGTTGTGGCGTCGTGGAGTCGTGGCCGTGAGAGGATAAAGGTTGCAGAGGAGGGTCTCGGGTCTCGGTTGCTGATGTCTGGTGGTGCAGAGGGTGGTTATTGCTGGGATGGTGCTCAGGCTGCTGCTGAAAGCTGGCCAGAGCTGGGAGAATGAGAGATGGAAGAGGACGGGAGAGGGGAGAGAGTGACGGAGAGGGGGCGCTGCTGCGTGGAGAGGAGAGGGTTTTTTTTTTTTTATGTTTCTTTTTTTTGGTCTCCGCTGCCTATTGTGTGTGCGCCCCCCGCTTGGTTGTGGGAAGGAGCCTTTAAATAGGCTCCAACCCCAAAACCCTAGGCCAAAATAATAAATAATAAATAATAATAATTATTATTATTATTAAAAATACTAATAAAAAAATAATGATAATAATATTTAAAGATAATAAAAATATTAATAATAATAGAAAATAATAATAATAATAATAATAATAATAATAATAATAATATTTTGCCTGGGTAAAAATGGGGTGTCTACAGTTATCTCAGGGCAATTATGTACAGAAGGTGTTAGAGAGGTTTAGCATGGCTAATGCAAGACCGGTATGTACACCTCTAGCGAATCATTTCAAGTTGTCTACTGTAGATTGCCCACATACGGATGAGGAAATTCGGGACATGTCAAAGGTCTTCTATGCTAGTGCTGTGGGGAGTTTGATGTATGTCATGGTGTGTACGAGGCCAAATTCGGCTCATGAAATGAGCGTGGTAAGTTTCTTTCTAATCCAGGAAGGCAACATTGGGAAGCCGTCAAATGGATACTTAGATACTTATGGGATACATTAGGATATGGCATCATGTTCGACAAGCAACAGGAGTGTCCTTTCGTTATGGGGTTTGTTGATGCTAATTATGCTGAAGATATGAAAGACAGAAGGTCTACAACGGGATATGTGTTTACCTTTGTAGGAGGACCGGTATGTTGGAGATCCATGGTACAGTTTCTGGTAGCATTATCCACGACTGAAGCGGAATATATAGCAGTTGCCGAAGCTGCAAAGGAAGCCTTATGGCTTACTGGTTTAGTCAGAGAGCTAGGGTTGCAGTAAGATGGAGTGGTGCTACATTATGATAGTTTGAGTTTCATTTACTTGGCAAAGAATCAGATATACTATCCTAGAACCAAGCACATTGATGTGAGGTTCCATAGGGTTCGGGAATTAATTGCTTCGGGTGAGCTTGTGTTGGAGAAAGTTCACACGTCTGAAAATGCAGCAGATATTCTGACGAAATTAGTTACTTCAGAGAAGTTCAAGCATTGCTTGGACTTACTTCATGTCTCCAAGTGATAGAAGCAAGACATACCCAACCAAACGTTTTCAAGTTCAAGGTAGATAAGTTAAACATGTTTTTTAGGATTCTCCTAAGGGGCGTATAATCGCCAAGGTGGAGATTGTTGTTTGTCACTCTTATATTTTGTTTTTTTCCTAAGCAAAGAAGGAAGAAGGAAAAACATGATGGGGCAGCACAGCAGGGGTCATCGACGAGTGCCCTGTGCTCGTCAACGAGGAGATAGCAAGGACTCGTCGACGAGTGTCCTGTGTTCGTCGACGAGAAGATCCTGAAAGGCCCAAAAGTTCAGAGTATTTGAGATACCGAGAGCAGAAAAATGGGATCGTCGACGAGTGGATAGATTTGTCCATGAATATTCTTGGTCTCATCGATGAGTCCCCTGTTCTCGTTGACGAGAAGTTCTGGGCTGCAAGCAGTTCTTTGAATTTTGAATTTGAACATCAGGATGGTTGGGTAAACGGTAGGAAACATCTGAGAGAGTGTTATATATGTCATTATGGGCATGTATTGAGAGTGTGTGTGATCATTTGAGAAGTGTATTGTGTACTTTGCCGAACCACGTAAATCTTGTTGTTGTTCTTGTTCTGGTTGTGTTATTTACTTGTGTTTATTCCACTGTGCATCTTAATTATTCGATCCATATCACAACAGATGCCAGTTGGTTAAGCCAAGTCTGCAAATTAGCCCCCTATTATTGTGTCCATAATAGAAAAGAGGGAATGCTTTCACTATATGTTTGGTACATAAGAATAGAGTGGAATCTAAATTATCACTTTATTTTTCCTTCAATTTTTTCATTCCATTCCATATCTTGAACCAAACATGATAATAATGACATGATGTTTATTATTACTATTACTATAATCATTATAATTGTTATTTCCATCAACTCAATGATAGCATCGGAAGAGCCCATAGGTGGGCTTGATACACATGAGTGAACACCAATTTGACACAAAAGCTTAAGCCTATTGGATCTTGAGCCCAACCATGTATATAAGCACCCATCATCCACTCAAATTTTTCCATGTGGGACAAGCTCACAAGTGGAATTCTCAACAATCTTCCTCCCCCCTCCCCCCTTTTTATGAGTTCCAACTGCTCCCCCTTAAACGGAAACCATCTCCTTTATGAGAGTAAGTCTAATTCCCCAACAGTTGCTCAAGTGAGCCTTACCACTAGCGTACATGCCTCAGATTGCATTCCACGTGCCTCCGAACCAATCCTACCTCTCATTTCTTAACCCTATTCAAATCCATCCCAGGCCTAGATAATCATTATTGGCCTCGGTCACACACTTGGTCCTCCAACTGTTAGCATATTAGGAGAATTGGCTTCAAGTCTCGACTTTTATGATGTTACTCACTCAAAGTTACAAATTGTTGGCCCTGATACCACTCGATAGCACTAGAGGAGCTCATGAGCGGGCTTGATACACATTGGTGAATACCAACTTGACTCAAAAGTTTAAGTCTATTAGGTCATGGGCCCAACCATGTAAATATTGTATTGTGCGTGTGATTAATTTCTTTTTCTTTGGCGTGTTTTTTTCCTCTATTTTGTTTTTCACAAGTTTTGTTTTTGGAATTTCGTGATAATTTCCCTACACTCAATAGCAAGTTGCACAAGCAAAACTTGTGCTAGGGTTAGGGTGTTGCCATTTATGAATAGGCTCCTAATGCAAGTCTTTGAGTTGGTCTTTGCAACTTGCCAATGGACAAGTTGGTGTTAGATTAGAGGGTCCATGAAGTTTCATGCTTTTGGGTAGATCACTACTTAATTGGATCATCTTAGAACTCCTTCCCCTTTGGCTTCTAATTTTGATTCAAGTAGCAGTGGCTCTGGTCTTGAGTCGCCACTTGAACTTGATTCTTTCTAAGGCGTGTTGAAATTTTTTCTAAAAATAATTTATTTATAGATTTTCAAAGTCTTCCATTTATGAAATCTCTAAAGCATTCATGAGTAGTATTTAATGCTATGTGGGTTTGTCTCACATTGGAAAGAGTGGAAAAGGAAAAGTCATTAATAAATGATACGGTGGAATAATCTCTTAAAGTTGGTTAAGAGATAGTACTACTGTATACTCTAGTGCACCCTAGGACGGTGCTTCGCAGTGTCCGCATACGTGCGCGTGGCGTGGGCTGTAGGGTGCAATTAGTTGGCGCACAAGCACTTAGCAATATGCTTGTATCATTGTAAGATCATAACCATTGATCATGATCAGATGGCATAAAATTAATTTTATATTTTTTATAAGATCAAGTGGTACGATCTAAACCATATAAATAATCTAACGGTCAGAATAATTGATTTTCCAGAATGTCACGACTAAGGTGCGACCAGGAGACCTTGGAAGTGCAATCAGGTCTACTGAACACAAAGAAAGAATTAAATATATTTTAGACTGTGTCAACCAAGGCTTGACAAGGGTGGGACTAGGTTGATGCCTAGTCGACTTCAGAAATTTGCTTTGCGAATGGCTATTAATGAAACAAATTTGAACAGATGTAACCTTTCGAAAAAGGCATAATTATGTCTATTTAAAGACATAATTTACTCCTTGAATATAAAAATATTCAATCATTCTCTCTTTCTCTTATAAGGCTTTCACAAATTATATTTTATTCAATCTTGAGTTATGTTTTCTACAAAAATAGAATTAAGAAATTTGTTCAGATGACTACAAAGGTGTTTATGATCATTTTTTCGTTTGTGTATAACGCAAACTAATTACAGATTATATTTTGGGCTTCATTATATCCTAGAAACATATTTGCTGACTCAATACACACCGATATGGTGGGGGCAAATAATGTTTTAAGGAAAACGACATTGTAACTTGTCTTTAAGCGTTTTCTATTCTACAGCATTTTATACATTTGATATTCTACAGGGCGTCACAAAAAACATTCTTGTTGAAGATTTGATATTCTACAGGGCGTCACAAAAAACATTCTTGCTGAAGAGAGATTCTCTTCTCTTGTTTTTAGTATGTGACTGCCCAAATAAACTGTCATCTCTTCATGCGTGGAGATGAGACCACATGCATTCTTGCCTTCCCCAGATGGCATGGGAGCTTCGTGCTCTGACTTGAGGTAATGACGAAAAATTATTGCCATGTGATCTAGAGGTCAAAGATTTGAGGCATGGGAATAGCCTCTTGTAAAAAGGTAAGATAAGGTTGCGTCCTATAGATCCATCGTGGTTCGTCCGTTCCCCAGACCCCGCATATACGAGAGCTTTGTACACCAAGCTGCCATTTTCTTTTTCTTTTTATTTTTTTTAATTGTAATGACTGAAGGTTACAGCATCACCTGCCTTCTCATATAATCAATGGGCTGCATCACTTTTTGAATTATTGAAGCAACAACTAAGAAACTGTGAAAAAAAGAGACTTCCATATTTATCAACAAGAATTTAAGTACAAACAATTCTTCTTTGAATCTGCATTCTGAGAAATTGATGAATTTGTGAGAGGAAGCTTCTGGGTGTATTCCCTCCTGGTGAAACATCAAACTTTCTATTGTTTTGGCTCAGGTCAACTGGTAGAGGTGAGTTGGGTATCACCAAAAAAGATTGATCAAGAGCAGGTGGATTTGGAAGGTCTGAACGAGGCCTTGGCTCAGTGCCTACAGCCCAAAGAATATTTGCAGGCACACCAACATTGACCTGGAAAAGGGCAAGGTATCATTTAGTTTAAGGAAAGATGAAACCTAATAGCTAGTAACATGCTCATTTCTAAGAATGTCTTTCCCTCTTTGGGATGACTTATGTGATTTTTTTTCATTCAAATAATTTACATTTTCATTTGGATCCAAAGTCACATAAATTGCTATGAAAAATTAGTCATTTGAGTTTATAGATAACTTGTTTTTATCATATATTCATCCCAAAACCTGCTAATTTGAGGTACTTCAAATGTATTTTCTGAGGACCCTTTACAAAGTAAACAACATAAAATTTATGTTTTCATAGAATTTCTAGAAACTAAAGTTAATAATTGTGTATTGCATCTAAAAAGCACATAGCACATGGTTGAACTGTTGAACCTATTCAAAACAATTATACAGATACGTGGTTTTAGTTCTCAGTCTTGAATACCATTTATTTGTCAAATCAGAAATACATGCTTTTGAACAAAGGCAGAACATTTTTATATCGTTGCAGATTTCTTTTGGAAAGAATTTCCCAATGTTTAACCAGATCCAAAAACCAGTAACTTCTCCAGGAAAATGCTTTTTCCCCGGAAGAAATAAGGGAAGGAAGTCCAGCCAAAAAAAAAAAAGGATCGAAGCAAGCACAAACTGTTTTCAAGAAAAAGAATTGCTGCAGAGGGGTTAGCTTGCATCATAGCAAGGGTTTTTTTTTATTTGAATTAATTTGCATAAAAATTGCTCCCAACAATGCTTGTCCTGCTCTTTCCAACTACAGCAAGTGTTTCTGAGTTTGACCAATTATCCCTTCATTCATGATATTACAATCATAAAGGAAGAGATTCACACTTAAAAACTATGCAAGAAGACTACTCAAAATCTATTATCAGATATTTGTCTTTCTTGAAGTTTTAGTTGGTGTAGATGAATTTTGAGTGTATGAAATTGTTGTTCCCTGATTTTGCACAAAATATAAGTAAAACCCGGAGGATTACCTGTGCCACCACGACCAATAGCACAATCAAGCGACACATTTTCAGGTGGAAGATAATGAATCTCTGAAATTTTTCGTGGTGCTCATCAATGTACTTGGTAAGTTGCTGTCACAAGGGAGACCAAGGGAGGAAAGTAAGCTACAAAAGAATACCAACACATTTAAATGCTAAGAGGGAATGAGGGTGCATTAGGAAGCAACTTCATAAAAGAATGACTAGCAATCACCATCACTGCAGTATGTTGAGCCTTTATTCTCTTTCTTCTTCTCTTTTTGGATAAGAGGTGAATATTAATAGTTAATAAGATTGGATTAGATCATTCGAATTACTCAATTTAGGAGGAAGAGCATGCCAAAAATCAAATCTTAGTTGGATGAGATTTACCAGCAGATACAAACTTTTTGTCTCCCTCTCTCTCTTTTTTCCAAACATTACCGTAACTATTGAAAGAACTTGTTACTACATGGCTAAGATATGTTAGGTGATTTTTGGTGACTAGAATACCAATCATATGATGATTTTTTTCATCGGTGAAGGATTTAGTGGTTTTCATCCTTATTTTTTATACTCACACAAAATCTAAGGAAGCCAATCGCTCCAGGCAATAACGTTCAACATAAAAAAAAAAATTTCGAACTTGGTAATGTATTCCTTTTTAACATTTTCGTTAGAGCAGGTGGCATCTCTTTCTATTGTAGTCACTCCTAAAGAAATTTGTTTAGGGTAATTGAGCAATGATACAATCCAGAAACAAAGTTTGATAACCTTATAATCCACACTGCATTCATTCTTTTACTACTTTTATTATGATATTACCAAACAAACATAATAGATGCAACAAGCTTAAGAAGACATACTGATTCCCAGTCTATCTTGAAGAAAATTGTGACAATCACTCCGATTTGGATGAAAAGAAGGGAGTATATGGAAACAATATACTTGGAAAATGTCAAGGATTATGCCGTGAAAAATTGAAAACTAAAAAAATAAGATAAATACTATATTAAATTTAATTTTAAAAAAAAAAATTAGCTCAATTTGCCCATATGGAAATCATTTCCTGAAAATTAGTTATGCATGTTTTTATCTTCATGCTGGACCAAAATGGCGAAAGCAACTTCTGCCTTTCTTTACACCCACACACACATGCACAAAATATATGTATGCACAAAGTATAATGCAGAATTTGGCCATATTATGGGAAAGATTACTGACAAATTATTTGTTTTCCAGCAAGCTTAGCGATTCAAACACAAATTTGTTGACAGGAAATGATTTCCATATGCACCAACAAAACCTTAATGGTCAGTATGGAAATTGAAAAATATGAGAGAAAATAAAGGAAAATATATATTAAAAAAAATCCACTTTTTCATGTTTGGTTAGCAAGGAAAGTGAAAAAGAAAATAATATATATATATAATTAATTAATGAATAATTTTTTTATTTTATACATGATTTTATACTTGATAAACATTTAATTTTTCTTAATTCTTAGCTGTGCTAAAATAAATATTTATTTGTAATTCTATTTGATGCGGAGAGAAAATATAATAAAAAATATATTTCCCTCTTATTTTCCTTTCTTCAAACAAATTCCTTGATCCAAACAGTTTGTGAAGATTCTATCCTTTTCTCTTCTTAATGATGCAAAAAAGGAGGCAGTTGAGCAGTTCATTTGAAAGGATACGATGCATAGGATAGAATTACTGATACAGTTGGCAACCATGTGGCCAGAGAGTGTGCTCAGGCACACAACAATTCCCACACCTAAACATGTGTAGATGAACCTGAGGAGTAAAATCTATATATCAGTTACTCAGAAATACAATGCTAACTAGCCGAAAACCAAGTTTGACATGTCCAAAATGAAATGCAGAGGAAGTTCTCCTTGCCAGGTATGTTCTAAAAAAGAAAAGAAAACAGGAGAAAGAGGAAAGTGGAACTCTTCTTAAACATGCAATTTTGGTTGCTTTTGTTTATTTTATTTATTTATTTACATACACTACCTTCTTTCATGAACTAAAAATCAATCAAAAGTTAATCAATTGTTGTTAGGAACCTATGAGCATCCAGATCAAAGTCACACCAAGAAATTTACATGGTTCGGTCAATAACTACCTACGTCCATGGAGCACACACCAAAATTCACTAACTCACCGGAAAATGTTACAATTTTCTCTCTCTCTCTCTCTCTCTCTCTCTTCCTCCCTTCTTCCTCTCAGCTCTCCTGAGCTTCTCTGTGCTCACTTTGCACTGTAGTGTGCTATATGATACACTTTCCACAGCCCTCTTTATATAGGCTTGGAATTTACATCATAATTAAATACAAATCAATCAAATTAATCACAATTGGAAGTTTAAAATGAAGAGATTAATTGAGATATAATTCCACGCGTTTTCTGACTCAGCAACGCATCATCTCCTGGCTTTCTTCTGGCTCCATCTCTAACTATCTTCCACTTGGAGACAGAGACACCTTCTCAACCAGAGTATCATGAATAAATGATGTACTCATAATATGTGTTTTCAAGCATAAAGACCAACTGAAGTTGAACACAACTTCTACTTCTTTGTAGTCGCCATCTTCCTGTCTGCTCGATTCCTGCGGACTAATTTGATAGCTGTCATCTTCACAACTGGTGTAAAAATGTCAGTGTAGTCAATCCCTTTCTGCTCGAAGTCTTTGACTACCAACCGAGACTTGTACCTTTTGGAGCCGTCATGCTCCTCTTCAATTCTATACACCCACTTGTTGTGAAGGCCTTTAGGCAACTTCCACGTTCTGTTGGAGGTGAGGGACTTCATCTCATCCTTCATCGCAAGCTCCCACTTGCTCGTATCTACCACCCGACATGCTTCATCATAGCATTCAGGCTCTCCTCCATCTATAGGAAGTAAGTAATCAATATACCTTCTATCTGGTATATGGGACCGAGTAGATCTCCTAAGCTCCGGAGCTGGAGTAGGAGACGGTGGTGCGACAATTTGCTCCACTGGTTCCTCCACCTGAGGATTCTCGGTATTTTGCCCAACACATTTTGAGTGGACCAATTCTAGTCCCTTCTTCTTTGGAGCATAGGTGTTTATCTAGAAACTAATTCTGTTTAGTTTCCTGACTATACAATCCTCACATATGTCAACCTGCACTGACTGTAGACCACTCAATTTTTCCTTTGAGTGCATCACCCTGAGTCCCTTCTCGCTCATGTGATCAAGTCGTTGGTGCCAGATGTTACTGTCATCATTTCCTGCAGCAACTGAAATAGACATAGAGGCACTGGAGGTTAGAAAAAGTGTTCCGCTTTTCTTACCTCGCGCAATCATTAGTACACCCTTTGAGACTTTCCATTTATAGCCAATGAATTTCATTGTGTATCCCTCATTTGCTAGCTGACCAACTGAAATCAAATTCTTTCTCAGGTATGGAATATACCTGACATCCTTCAGTTTCCATACTGACCCATTTATATTGATCTTCACAACTCCCTTACCGGTTACGTCTCAAGGTTGATCGTTGCCAAGGTACACCTTACCAAAATTACCTGGTGTGTACTCCTCTAGGCAATCTCTGCAGCATGTGGCAAGAAATAAGGCTCCGAAGTCTAAGACTCAAGACTCCTGCTTGCTTTCCAAAGAGCAGATCAACATCTCATCATTCTCAGAAGCAATATTTGCTTCTGTCTTTTCCCTCGTCTCGAATTCTTTCTTCTGACTCTTGCACTGGTTCTTGTAATGACTAGTCTTTCCACAGTGCTCTGAGAACCTATGTCCTGAGTACCTCTGGGATTTCAGGATTTAGACTCTCTGGGCCTAGATCTGCCTCGGTTGTTTAATCGTCCATGCCTGTTTCCTCTGCCTCGACTCTCCATGTTCAAGGTTGAACTCGAAGTGAAACCATGGTTAGACTGCATTCTTATCTCCTCCGTCAAAATCATACTGACGACCACATCATATCCAAGTTTCGATTTTCCTACGGAGCTACTGATGACAGTAACGACACCATTCCAACTTTCAGGCAATTGACTGAGAATTAGTAAGGCCCAAATCTCATTATCAAATGTTATCCCGACTAAGGCGAGTTGATAAGACAACTTATTGAAGTTATTCAAATGCTTGCTGAAACTCTCACCTGCAAACATGTTCATCATAAATAGTCTTTTCATAAGATGTACCTTATTTGCGGCTGAAGGCTGCTCGTACATATTAGAGAGCGCATCCATTAGAGACTTTGTGGATGTTATATGCTTGATATTGAACGCCATAGATTTTGACAATGTCATTCTGATGACTCCAGGGGCTTTTCAATCAAACAGCTCCCACTTGTCCTCATTTATGGATGTGGGCTTACCCTTCAACAGTAAGTGCAATTCCTTTCCAAACAAATAGTCTTCTATCTGCATCTTCCAGAAATCGAAATTGTTCCCGTTGAACATTTCGATTTTTGGGCTCTTTTCATTCAAAATCTCGATTTGCTAATCTAGAGATGGAATTAGCTCAAATGGATAGCACGGTTGGATCCAGAATGATCAAAAATCTTAGAAATGGTTCGAGTCGCTCAAAAAACGGACCCAAAACGACTCCGAAAAGTTAAGTCAAAGTTTGATCAAACCTTGTCAAACTTGGTCAAGCTTGCTAACGTGGCACTATTGACGTGGCACCTCCGCTGACGTGATAGAGGTGGGACCTACTGCTGACATGGCAAAGTGGGACCCACCTGGTGACGTGGCCCTAACGTGGCGGGGTGGGGCCCACTGATGCCGTGGCGGATGGCGTGGTGGGACCTGCTAACGTGGCGAAGCTGCGTGGCCGGTTCTGAAAAGGCGGGTCGGATCCGGGTCGTGAAGTCGGATCTCAGGTTCACCCGGGTCTAAGAGTTTTTCCGGGTCAGGTCGAGGCGGTTTTGGCGAGGAAGACGCGTGCGGCGCGTCGCCGGCGCATGGAGAGACGTCTTTCTTCAGCAAGGCGCATGTGGGCGTGCGTAGGCTTATCTGAACTCCGTTCGAGCTCCAGCAGACACCCTTCTCTTTGTCTCGGCAAGCTGAATGAGATGGTGGCCTCAAAACACAGTTTTGATCTACTAGACAAAGCTCTAAATTTCAGGATCACTTCCAATCTGGCTTTTCTGCTCCAACCGGGCTCTGATACAACTTGTTAGGAACCTGTGAGCATCCAGATCAAAGTGACACCAAGAAATTTACGTGGTTCGGTCAATAATGACCTACGTCCACGGAGCACACACCAAAATTCACTAACTCACCGGAAAATGTTACAATTCTCTGTCTCTCTCTTCCTCCCTTCTTCCTCTCAGCTCTCCTGCTCTCCTGAGCTTCTCTGTGCTCACTCTGCACTATACTATGCTATATGATACACTTTCCACAGCTCTCTTTATATAGGCTTGGAATTTACATCATAATTAAATACAAATCAATCAAATTAATCACAATTGGAAGTTTAAAATGGAGAGATTAATTGAGATATAATTCTATGCGTTTTCTAACTCAGCAACGCGTCATCTCTTGGCTGTCTTCTAGATCCATCTCTAACAATTGCGTTGTAAACCAACATTAGCATAGCACATCACGTCATTACATGCACTGAATTCTCTCTCCGTTCTTTACAATCTGAATCCCTCAATCTCCACTTGATGATCAATAACATATACATAGAATTTCAGTCATTCATTTTTTTTTTTTACCTAACTACTTCTTTTAAGCAGTGCTTTCATCTTTTTTGCAAAAATATTTCCACGTTCCATGCAAATAATAAAATCCGTATTCCGGAGTATACCAGAAGTAGTACACAAATTCACTGGAAAACACAAATCCGAGATTTAATGAAGTTTCAAAATTTGGGTGTGTGTGTGTAGATAAAACAAGTGAATTGAGTACCATGGGTGTGGAAGAGAAAACATAGAAGGCAGCTCAGCAATCCCTTCCTTCCACTTCTTGAGGAGCCAGAGTGAGTATACTATCATTCCAACCCCAAAGACATTCACTATGAAGTTGACTGTCCTGAGAGAGCTGTGCAAGCAACACCCTGTGCGGCCCCGTGCCATTGCTACAACTCTAGCTTGTTCTACAATTCAGGATTCGGTAAACAGCTGTACTGTGTTTGAAACCACACTTTCTCGTCAAACATCTTCACCTGTTTTGAATAGACTAAAGCATGTAAATTTGTGGTTCCCCAAGGGAAGGTTGGGTGGTTTGAATTTTGCACGTGTTTAATTAATGGCCACAGGGGTGAACTCATGTGGGCAATTCCTGCATTATTGAGAGAAGAAAGGGTTGGAGCCTGTTGAATGTTCTATAGCTGGACATATTGTGCCATCACATGCTCAAGACACCTAACATTCAAGTATATAGTCACGAAAAGCATCCTTGCACTGGCAGATGTTATTTGCACCCAGAGGATAAGAATAGAAGAAAAATTGCATGTTAAAATTTAGAACGATCAGTCTCTGTTTGAATACTGGGAGGGGGGAGGAATAGGCACGAGACAGAAGTCCAATTATCTATCCTAGACTCGATCAGTAGGCATCCAATGAACCAAAAATAAAAGGGAAACAATTGCAAATATTTCACTAGGTAATGCAGTAGATTTCTGAAAATACCGGATCCGAAAATCACTCACTAGATTTCTTGTGTTAAACTGATGAGAAAAATATTTATTATCTGCAATTCAGGAACATGAATTTTAGATCTTGAATTTAAATTCAAATAAGTTTGAGTAAATATTAATATAATTTTCCATTACATTTTATCCACATCTATACCAACTCACATCCAAAGTCACAGGTCTCCAGAGCCTATGATGCATGTACCTTGTTTTAGCCTCGCACCAAGCAATAGTGTCAAATTAATTTTACTTGGGTGTTGGAAAGGCCATCAAGTAGCCTCTTCGGGCTTGGAATCTCTGAAACTTCTGGCATGTTAGGCAGGTTTATTTCAAATTAAGGACTTCAATAATGAAGAAATCAACACTTTGAGAGAAGGCTGCAACTTGTAAAAGACGTTAGCCCAGAGGGACAATTCTACTGACCCAATAGCCCCTGATTGATTAAATCGTCCCAAGTAGTTGGACTCCTTTGAATGAGTACCAACAGCTCTCTTCCATATCACAATGATCAATTATCGCTGGAGAAGTCATGTATCAAATTAATAGCATTCAATAATATCCAAAAATAATGCATAGAGACACAGAAGCTACTACCATTATAATGATAGATTTAAATTTACACAAAGAAGACGCAGAAATACAGAAGTATGTTATCCGACACTTTTGAATGAATCAGATAAATCAAGATCCAGCAGCCCAGCATCTGCAACAGTAATCCCCATCATAGATAGGCGGTGACCTCTTGACAGCAGTGCGCTTCTATTCAAGTTCACATTTCTACTGAGAAAAACAAAAATGGAAATTGCAAAACTATGCCAAGATTTCACTAACCAACAAAATGGCATAAATATTAAAAATATAATTCTCTGCTGACTACCAAACTAAACAACTGGGAAGGAGGGAAGATGATGATGATATGGGTGAATCTATGAGCGTCAAAAGAACCAACTCAGTCCAGCTTTACCCTGTCCATATCATTTATCACCCCTTCGAGCTGCAGAATAATATCATAACACAGGTTATTTAAAATTTTAAAACATGAGAAACAGCTACCTTATTAACAATAAAAGTAAATAAATATTAAATAATAAGTAAGAAGAGGCAATACCTTAACAATCTGACGCAAGAAGTAATCACCATACCGCTTAGCAGGTTTGAATTCGACTACATGAATCATGTCCTGCAACATCAACAGGGTGACTCAAATATGTTAGTGGATTGTGTTGTGGCCCATGGTGCATAAGGGCTCCCCTATTCCATATATATATATATATTACCAAAAAAAATTTTTTTTTAAAAATGAATGCTTCAAATGTGGAATTCAAATAAAAGAACAGTATGTACACAAAATTCATGAATGTTAGTAGAAATGGCTAAGGATGGCTAGGTTGCCATTTTACTCTGATGTAAGGTCAAATCTCTAATCACTAATTACCCAAACCCATGGGGTTCAGTGCTCCAAGTTGTCTAAAAATCATAATCTGATTCAAGCCAACTAACCAACTTGAGCTTGATGATGAACCTTCCAAACAAGCATTTAGGCATTGTTTTAAACTTGGAAACTGATTATGAAAGGAAAGAAAATTTCAAAGGTACGTCCTTTTTTGGATATTGAAGAAAACGAGAGATTAAATAATATATAATAAATCAATAACCAAGAGGATTTGTCCTGATGCCATTATACTTCGATTTTTCTTGACTTCTAGTCATGTTTAATTAAGTTCTCACTCTATTTGAAATAGACACAAATTGAGGAAAACGAGAAATAAAATTAATATATAATAAATCAATAACCAATAACTTTTTTTCCCACATACCATTAGCCTTTGATTTTTCTTTAACTTCTAGTCATGTTTGATTAAATTTTTGTTCTATTTGAGTTAGAAAGAAAATACATTGGAAAATTAGTCTCCTTATTTTCTTTTACTTTCCTTTCCCTCACAAAATCTGTTCAGTTGTGGAAATGAGTTTTTAAATTTCCATTTTTTCAGTTTTTGGAAGAATTACAAAACTGCCACCTTGCCCAGTTTCCCAATATTATGGTAAACTTGGAAAACCATTTTTTATTCTCTTGCAAATTATATGAATGTCAGAAGATTGGAAAACATAGTGGCATTTTTTGTGATTCTATGAAACACTGAAAGTGGAAAATGAACACTGTTTTCTACAACTGAATGGGCCATTTAGTTCTCAACAAACCTAGAAGCAAAAATCAGAATAGACATACATCATCAATGTAGAACTCAATATCAGCATTGGATATTATTTTTCCATCACTGTCAACAGAATGCGTTTTGTGCTTGTATGTCATCAAAATTGTCCTGTAACACATGAATAAGAGGAGCTCAGATGATCACTATTAAGTTTGCTGAAAAAAGAAAAAAAAAAAAATTAATACTACCAGTAAGTGGGAAAAAAATGCAAGTAAAAGATAACTCATATAAAGCCAATAACCTTAGAGTAGGTTCATCCACTTCCATGTAACTTGCAAGCTTCGCTAGTGAAATGGTTGAATAAACTTTCAAGAAGGCCCGAACACCTGATAATAACTGTTGCTGCTTGACTTCATAAAGGAACAGCTTCAACTGGAGCCTATAGGCATCCTGGAAAAGACAAATGTCATTATACAAATTATCAGAGAGAGATAGATTGTCTGCTGAAATTTATGCTAGAAATGAAGCAGTTGAATGATCACTACTGTCTCAAGGATGCACACAAACACAAAACCGAGCAAATCATGTTTACCCTGGGAAATACAAATCTCTCATTTCAAATGTTGCAAATACTGAATGAGCAATGGATATGGTACATGAAGTACTGAATAAGCTATGGAATTATCGCACATGAAAATCCTAGATGTAATAAGCATTGCTTGCTGAATACATGATCAAACTGATCCTTGTCAGCAAGCCAGCTAGGCTATAACTTGTTCAAGAATATCTGACTCCATCCCTATGAGCCATTAAATCCTCATATAATGCTCATGATAGGAGTATTACTTTATAGAGAGTTAGCAACTGAACAATGTGCTAGTTATTGGATCCAAATAATCTGGCTTCTAAAATTTCTCACTCCCTTGTATTCATAAACTTTTCATGAAACAACAGTAACAAGAAGAAAGCCTCAGGTAACACAGCATGGGATTGGCTATATAAATTATTTTCCACCATTCTACATAATTTAGGCAACATCCTACAAAAGATAAGAGGATCACAAAATCCTTCAAATTGCCTAAATCCATATTTTTCAAGGTCTGCACCTCTCCAAAAGTTGAAGCGCAATCAATTCCTTCCAACTGCCTAAATCCATATTTTTCAAGATCCACCCCCTCTCCACCCTACATCTATTTCTCAAACAAATCACTCTTTCTCAATGGTGCACCACATGTTCTACATTACAAATGCCCAAACCATCTTAGACATCTTGTTTTCTTAACATGCTTCTCATAAGTTGTGCCTAACATGTATCCTTAAATGAACACATGCTTTCCCTTTTAACATTCTCATTCCTGCCATCTCATATGCACCTGGAAGCCAGTGTTGGTGTCCGGCATGTGCTAGATAACGACACATACCCAACACTCCCCGACATGTATGCAACATGTGTCGGAAATTAGTTAACTTATTTTTAATTTCAGACACAGCTGAGACATTTTCTGAGACACAGTGAGGACACCTCTGAGACACTTTTGCACCAAAACACAGCATTTTGTTCCCACCATTAATCCTGTTAGGAAACCAAAAAGGATTAGAAGTCGAGAGACAGATAAAGAAGCTCTTTGGCATCAGAGTGGTTGGTCTTTAGCACCACAGCACCAACCTTGTAGAACACCATTGGACCTCCCAGGCCCATAATCCCCCCCCCCTCTCTCTCTCTCTCTCTCTCTCTATAGCCATAGATAGTTCGCCACTCTGTTAACCTGTTTTATTTTTCAAAAAATTCTTGATGAGCCATACCCATTTCCCACCATCAGCCATGCCCTTGAGCTGTTTCATTGTTATTGGACCAATATTCTGTAATATTAATGCAGATGATAAGTGTAGATTGTACAATGTGTAATTGATAATTTTGCATCAATGGTGTGTATATTTCAGTTTGAATCAAAATTACCACAATATTTGCCATCTAAAAGGGAGAACATGCCTGTGTGTGCCTGTGTGTGTATATATATTAATTAATGTATCCTTACCAGGTTGTATCTTCAGTTTTTAGAAATTGTTGTTTTGCTGTGTCAGAGTTATATGGTATCCACACCTCATGTTGGTACCCCTGCTTCCTAGATAGAAGATAAAAGCAGATTTATAGATAGGAGAAGAGAGGAGAAAAGAAACTATAATGCCCATTTCTTTCCCTCAAGTTTGGATCTCCTCTCCATTCATCTCAAGATTGGGGAGAAACTTAAGTCCCCTTCCTATCTATTTTCTCTCACGCCTCTCCACAGTTTTTTTCCTCCCCTTCTCACAAAGGAACCAAACAAGAGCAGTGGAGAGAAATGCCTTAAGGTGCTGTTTGGGAGCAGGGATTTCAAGGCTTGGATTTGGATTTGAGTAAATTTGAAACAAAGTCAATATAATTTATGCTACATTTTGTCCAAATCTACACAAATCCAAATCCAAGGTCCAAATTCCATGTTCCCAGACACAGGTTAAGTTTCTTTGCTCTTCTCATTAAAAAGCCAAATGAGATAAATGACTGAAGTTTCTTGTCTTTCCATTTTTCTCCAACCAAAGATAAAATCACTAGGGAGAAACCCCATCAAGAAGAATGACAAACAAGACAGAATTTTGTCTCCTATCCTATACATTGTGTGCAAAGCAAACACTAAAACAATTGAATCTATTTTCCCAATGCTTATATGTATTCTCCTTTGGGTGCTGGGCCTGTTGGTTCTTTCTAACACTACAGAAAATCTGGATTGTCCTGAGTAATTTTCTTCGTTGGCAACAAAGAAATGGATCTTTTTAATGTGATTCCTTAACTGTTGAAAGGTTACTTCAAGAAAACAAATACCCCAAAAAAAAAAATCCAGACAGAATAGTCTGATCATTTTACTTATGTTAGGAAAATTAAATAGAATGATGAAAATTTGTCCATTTTATAGGATTCTAAGATATTTAAAAAAAAAATCCATGTGTAAACAATATTCCTAAAGATGGAAGGGAGTTATTATCTCCCCCACAGTTGTTAGAATCTCATGATTCCCAATTCGATTCATACAATTCGTATCAATTCTGCACTAAATTGATTCAAACCTTACTGGTGAATGGAAAAACACTTGAAGTGTTGCCAAATCTATCAAATTTACCTCATGAATCTAATGAATCAATCCGAACACGGTTCTGGACCTATCATATCTTGACAGGCTCAACTAGGTTAAAATCCCAAAAGCAACATTTTTTTTATTGCTTTTGTTTTTACACAATTACATTCCATTCCTTGTCTGCATCAGTTTTGTGCTAGAAAAAAGGAGAAAACAGAACTTCAGGTCTAATGTTGCCTCCACAAAACCATTCTTCGCTCTTGAGGAGTAGTGTTCTACCATTGAGAAAGAGCAGAACACTCATCAGCTAAGGTGGTACTCATGTTTCATTGTGTTTTGAAGATTCAAAAGTTGGTTTTTCGAGTAGTTTGTTCATTCATTATCATTTTTTCATGTTAATTATTTCTTCTTTCAAATTCAAGAAAGAATATGAATGAAATAGTAATTTTTTTAATTGCTGATTAACAATGAAAGTTCAGAGCCTGTTTGGTAACATTGTCGTTTTCTGTCTGTGTTTCTGTTTCTCAACAGTGAAGAAACATATTATAAAAGCGTGTTTGTTTAGGGCTTATTTGGTGTTGTCGTTGTTCTCTATTTCTCCACAGAGAAAAAACAGATTATAAAAATACATTTATTTATGTTGTTAGTTTTCTGTTTCTGTTGCCAATTTTTATTTGTTTGTCAAAAAACTGAAAACCAAATTTTATGGTTTTCAATTGTCTTGGCAACATGTTGCCAAAAATTTTAATATCCAAAAAATCCAAAAATAGTTCTTTTTGGATTAAATTATTCATTTTATACACTCTAAAATTAAAATAAAAAATAAATGATCATCTGATTTTAAATATAATTAAAATAAAAATATACATAAATTTCAAAAAAATAATAATAAAACAAATTACAAACTACTTTTACTATTTTCCAACTATCAAGTCCAATAAAATTTTTATTGTAAAATATGTTTTGAAAGTAAATCAATTAAGTAAAATTATTATAATAACTTTTTTTTATTATAGTAATTTTTTTAATATGTATTGATGTATTATTTGTAAATTTATTATTTTAATTATATTCTTATAATATTAGTTGATTTAAATATGAAAATGAGCATTTTTTAATTCAATTTTTAATTTGTATTAGTTTTATAAATGTTAACCAAATAGGTTGCTGGTTTATAATTTCTAGTTTCTGCTTTTGGTTTTTGAATTTCATTTCTAGTTTTCGTTTCTCTAATTTTTGACAGTGATACCAAACGAACCCTCGTTTTTTTTGGTATTATTTCTTCTTGATTCCTTTCCCAAAACATCACAAAAGTTCATTTTTTTATTATTAATATTTCTCGACTCATTCCCTTTTTTTATTATCCAAATTTAAATGTATTTTACTATTTTGCCTGCCTTTGTAGATCAACATTCAACACATGCATGTCATTTAGAATAGAATTTGGAACTTTGTACAGACCAGTCTGAATCATACAATTCGATTCAATTAAATTCAATTCTTGAATCTGGATTCCCAAAATTGGATTTCAATTCACGATTCAAATCTTGATTTGAACTATGCTCCCCCATTCTCAGAGACCCCAATATGAGTTGGCATCCTATAAACAAAAAGACTCGAATAACATGCTACATGCATACCTGGTTGTAATTTACTAGTGGCTCCTCAAAAATTGGAGCTGAAGGGGTAATGAATTTAGGACACGCGTATGAAAAGAGCTCGTCATAGAGTGAAAATGCCTCATCATCATATCTCTGCATCCTTAGCATCTTCTCACCATACTTCTCTCGTAATTGAGAGTTCACAGTCTCCTCAACTAGCTTCACCTGGGGGCATAGAGAGAGGCAAATTGCCAGCAAGGCATACATCTGCTCATTCTTCTTTAGTATCTGCTCATACTGTGGAGACTTTTGATGATATTGTTTGGTCTTGTAGATGTATAGGAGAATCTTATTGAATTCACGAATTGCCTCCACATATCTGTAAAAGGCTAATGAATGCATTAAGCTAAGAAAATATAAGCAAACAAGATACTATCAACACAAAATATAATTTCACAGCAGTTGAATTAGCATTTATTAAATATATTTTTTTAAAAAAAAAAAAAAACAACAACAACAGTGGGTAGGGGTGAAGGGAGAGGAAGTTGAGTATAACCACCTAGTTGCAAAGAGAGATGGTACAACAACAACAACAAAACCAAGCTTTAGTCACATTAGGTGGGGTCGGCTATATAAATCTTTTTCCGCCAATTTATGCGATTATGGACCATTTCTTTTGATAGATTCAAGGATATTAAATCCTTACTCACTATCTTCTCCCAAGTTATTTTAGGTTTACCCCTACCCCTTATTGCCCCCCACAATAACTAAGTCACTCTTCCTCACAGGTGCACTATGTGGCCTACGTTGCAAGTGTCCATACTATCTGAGTCGTCCCTCCCTTATCTTATCTTCTATAGGAGCTACACCTAACTTACCACGAATATGTTCATTCCTTAATTTATCTTTTAATGTTATACCACTCATTCATCTAAGCATTCTCATCTCGATAACTTTTACTTTTTGGATATTACGTTTCTTCGTTGCCCAACATTCCGATCCATATAGCATTGCTGGTCTTATAGCTGTCCTATAAAACTTCCCTTTCAATTATAAGGGTATTTTACGATCACAGAGCACACTTGAAGCATTTCTCCATTTTACCCAACCTGCTTTAACTCTATGCATTACATCATCTTCAATTTCTCCTTCAGCATGCATAATAGATCCAAGGTATCAAAATCTACAAGTGCTATTTATTTCTTCAACATCAAGTTTAACTTTGTCCCCAATATTCCTCCTATCATTACTAAAATTAAATTTCATATATTTCGTCTTATTTCTACTTATCCTAAAGCCTCTAGATTCCAAAACTTCTCTCCATAATTCTAACTCAGCTTCTACTTTGTCCTTAGTTTCATCAATTAATACAATATCATCTGCAAACAACATACACCATGGAACCTCTTTTTGAATACTCTCAGTCAATTGGTCTATCACTAAAGCAAAAAAATAAAGACTCAAAACAGATCTTTGATCTACACCTATGGTGATTGGAAATTCTCTAGGTGCTCCATCTATAGTCCTTACACTAGTCATTACTCCATCGTACATATCCTTAATGACATCGGTATACCTACTACATACACCTATTTTTCTAAAACCCACCATAGAACTTCCCTAGGTATCCTATCATATGCTTTCTCAAGGTCAATCAAAATCATATGCAAGTCTCTCTTCTTTTCCCTAAACTTTTCTATTAATCTTCTTAAAAGATAAATAGCTTTTATGGTAGATCTCCCAGGCATAAAACCAAATTGATTTTCTGAGACCTTTGTTTCTAACCTTAATTTTTTGTTCAACTACCCTTTCCCATAATTTCATCGTATGACTCATAAGTTTAATTCCATGATAGTTATTACAATTTTGAATATCTCCTTTATTTTTGTATATAGGTATTAAAGTGTTTTTCCTTCATTCATCTGGCATTTTCTTAGTTTTTACAATTGTATTAAATGAATTAGTTAACCATATAATTTCATTATCACCTAAGCATTTCCAAACTTCAATTGGGATGCTATCTGGTCCGAAAGCTTTCCTATTTTTCATCTTTTTTAGTGCAAACTTAACTTTGTTAACTCTAATTTTGCAAATAAATCTCATATTTTTAGTCTTTTCCTTATTTAACAATTCTAAGTTTAAGTCTTCTATTTGGTTTTAATTAAACAACTTACTAAAGTAACTTCACTATCTTTCTTTAATGTCTTCATCCTTTCGCCATCTTTCTTTAATGTCTTTATCCATAACCAAAACAATATCATCCTCACTTTTTATACATTTTACATTTCCTAAGTCCTTCCTCTTCCTTTCTTTAACTTTAGCAAGTTTAAATATATCTCTTTCCCCTTCTATTGTACCTAATCTATCATACAAACTATTAAATGATCTATATTTAGCTTCACTAACGGTATTTTTTGCATCTTTTCTTGCCTCTTTATATTTTTCAAAGTTATCTTTGTTTCTACATTTTTGCCACGTTTTATACCAAATTCTTTTTGTCTTTATGATTTTTTGTACATTTTTATCCCACCACCAACTCTTGCAAAGAGAGATGGTGAAAATGAAAATTTAGACAAGGAGCACCACTACAAAATATCATAAAAATGGAGGAACTAAACTGTTGATTACCCACTTCTCCTCGTATTTCTAGGGTTGTACAAGAAGTTACCATCTTCCCTTCAATGCATATGTGTTTTACGATTTACTGTTTGTGATATATATTTTTCCAACTTCAGCTATAACTTAAATTTTCACCCAAAATTAAAGAGAAAACAAAATAAAATAAAACACTCTGCATGCACTTCCCTTCAGATATCAAATTGGACTCCTGTTGGTATAAAATTTAAATCAGTATACTGGAAAGAGTTGGAGCAAGAGCAGCAGTTGGGAAAAAAAAATAGCATACAACTTCACCTTTTTTTAGGAAAATTTGTTCCCTTGATGAAAGATTTTGTGATTGAGGAAATCTCGTCTCCCCCTTCATTGGCTAAAAATATTCTCTTCATGATCGAAATATCTTTTTCCCTTTTTTTTGGGGTGTGTGTGTGTCGGGGGAGGGTTTGGATTTGGTTCTGCACTTTCTTTAAGAACAGAACTTACCTCAAAAAAAGTACCTATTTTTTAATGCAAATCATGCATGTAAACACAGAAACTGCTGTTTTATTTTATTCACACAACCAGTAAAATAAGAAGAAATTTGTGTGTTTGTCTAACACCCAATAGCCATCATAAGCTAATAGCAAGACTTCACAAAATAACCCCAGTAATCTTAGTTAAAAGCTAAGAATTTACAAATCTACAATAGAAAGACACCTATACAAACTAAAGCAGCCTTTTTTCTCCACTAAGATAATAATAATAATAAGAAATATAACAACACTAGCCTCATCATCCACAGCAACAAAGTAGTCATTTTGACTCACCAATTCATAAACACAACAGTACGAACAACAAATTTTCATCCCAAAGTAATCATCCCGTATTTCATCCATGACAAAAGGCCTTCCAAATGAAACAACAATGCTTCTCTTGTAATGGCACACTCAATCTGACCTTCCACCGAAGGTTTATCCCCACTTTAAGCTCAAAAGATACCACAAAATTAAAAGATTCACTCTTGGAAATTCTACCAAAACTGTCCTCTAGGGCATTGAGTAAAAGAATAAAGAGTTCACACCATCTTCTTTAACAATCCTGACCTTCAGTTTTGACTCCTGCTAGCCTCCAATTTTGCCAAAATTTTCATCCAATCCCTTCAAATGTTCCTTGCTTTAAGTCTTCTCCAAAAATGTTTTGATTGCTTTTAAAATGCTCACTTAAGAGATGTTATGGCCAATTCATAGTTTTGTTGTTTAATTATAACCTTCAAAGCCACTATTCTTCACTGAAATTGAAGTCTCCCCCAAACAGACCACTTAACAGCTTTCCTCAGAGAAGTGACAGAAATTTTTAAAGGGTTCTGTTAAATAATATTAGAATTTAGAAAAGTGAGAGAAACAAACAAATGATGCATGACAAAAGTAATAATATGCCTCAAAACACTTTAAAAACAGTAGAGAAGCAAATACCTATCCAAATCCCACAGGCCTCAAAATCAAACCTTGCCAATTTCCACCAGCTCTCACAAAACACAATGTGCTGCACCCAAGTGCAGAAACAATGGAAGAAAAGATATAGTTGACTATTTATAGTATAGATATGCAAAAACGTGACAATAAAGAGTAACCAAATTTCTTAAATTTACCCAGTCAATGCTCAAAGGTATATAAGCCTAGATAGTTCTCCTGGATCTAAGTAGGAAAATCCTTAAAATATGAAGAGGAAGTGAATCTAACATGTCCACATCTAACTGAAATTCTTGTAAATTCAATCAGAAGAAGCTAAAAAAAGGATATCCATTAGATCAGAGAGCCAGAATGACAAGACATGTCAATGACTAGTAATTTTTGAGAGACATGCCAACCCTTCTCAAGAGAAGCCTAAAAAAGAAGTACATGTCTAAACACCAAGCAGAAGTTTTAGAATCAAAATAAACTTTACATATTATGACTCTTAAATACATCTTCATTGACTATTTTATACCAATCATGGCACTACTCTCTTTTCTAAATTTTTAGCAAGGCACAAAGATGGGACGAGCCCAAATACAAATACTTGGAAAGGGAAAAGAAAAAAAGATCTTAGCTAGCATGTACAAACAAGATCTTAGCTAGCATGTACATCCATATCCCACTTACAAGTATAACAAGAAGTTGAATTTTTAACCATCTTCCCTTGAGCCTAACAAGGGAGGTTTTGTCTCCTCGAAAGGCTCTTCTATTTCGCTCCTCTACACAATCCAAAAAGTAGTGAGGGGGATCGGCTGTGCAGTTTTTTCCTTTCTTTACAAGCTTCGATTCCAAACCAGGCCCACAATTCTTGAGTAATAAAACCAACCTTCATCCAAGAGAGAATCACAACAGTACTGCCTCCAAAAGTTCCTTAGCCCATTTACAATAAGGAGATGACCAACCGATTCTCCATCATGACAATATTATCAGGAAATCACTTCATGTGGGTCAAAGCACTGTAACATTAGTTAATTAAGAACCTTTGCTGAAAAGCATCCATCTTCACTAGATGAATTAAGCATCTCTCCTGAACATGAAGCTCATTCAAATTTCCAAAAGAACTCATGGTAAAAGGTGTTATTCTCGAATTTAAAAAATATGCAAATATTTTTTTCTGATATTTGATGAGAAACCCTGAAAATTCATAAACAACTTACTTTTTCATGAGTGTCTACTTAACAAAATAATGCCAGTCAATTTCCCTAACAAAAAATTTAGCTAAATGATTTAAAAACAGAAAGCAAAATGCCAATTCATTCACAAATTAAATGCAATGGATTTTCAGATTTTCCTCGTCTTTTTCCCCGCAAAGTAGTAAATGAAGATTTTCAAGCCAAGGATGTGCATGCAAAACACGAGACACACACACACACACACACACATATGTTTGCAAAACATATATATAGACTTGCACGCGTTATAAACAGTTACGGAGATAATATCACTATGGCTTTCTGAAGAATATGGGGGCAGATAATTTCACATCACAATGAAAAATGATAATAGAAAATGTCCAAACACACAGTAACCAGTCAAAGCAGCATACGTAGGCATAGTAAAGCAGCATACCTCCTCAGCATAAGATTGGCAAATCCATAATGATATATTGTGGTAATGTGGCTTCCAATAACACTTGTATAAACACCTTGTTGACTTATGTCAATAGGTAGCAAGCACTTCAGACCAGTATGGTAATCACCCAACAGACAATGAACTCGCAACAATCCCACCATGCTAAAATACCCTAAAACCTTGAGGACATTACTTCCACCATTGTAATCATACCCATCAGTGGCAGTAAACTGCTCAAGGCCTTCCTTCTCCTGCTCAAGGATTTGGATGATTGTGGACTTCTCAACAAGTGCTTGCAAGTAGTTGAGCACACCATACACATTCCAAGCCTGGAAAAGAGTAAAATAACCAAATGTTGCAATCAAATAAAACTAGAAAACATTACAGCTTGGACATGCAATTTTAGAAAAGGGAAGAGAAAATATTTGTAGGGCCAATGCAAGAGGGCGAAACAGCACCATTTTATTCATGTTTTTCAAATTTTAAAACTGAAAAATAATTAAATATTCATACCAATATATATCATTCTATAAAAACAGCAAATTAGCAGGTAAGATGTTTACTTGCCCAAGAATGCTTCGGGTGGGCACCCAACACTTTGGCTTTTGGACTTACTTTCCTGGCAGATGCATGAGTTAAAACATAAAAGCTAGGCACCTTCAGGAGGAAAATAAGCAAAAGTTGTTGCATAACAAAGCAAAAGTCCACATCCTGCTGCTCTAAATCATCATCACAGCAAAAGCTGAAATTTCTAGTTGATCAATCTGCTCACTTCTGCTTTAATTTGGCCAGTCAGGTATCATTGGGAGTGTCTATTTCTTCGATGAGAGTACATTACCCCCACCCACATCCACCCAAAATGGTGGCACGCTCCAGCCCCTGGCTCATATCATCCATTTACCTCCTTCCACTCCCTCAAACAAACTTCCCGGTTTGAGAAGTCTCTAGGGGCAGTTTGGAGCCATTTCTATTTTCTGTTTTTGCTGTAGTATATTGAAGACACATGTGGCAACAAGGCATCTGTCTGCACTGCTAGTTTCAATTTTGTTGTCGGTTCTCAGTTGTGACAAAAACTGAAAACCAAATTTCATGATTTTCAATTGTTGTGACAACTTATAGCCATAGAACAAGAATTTGCTTTTGTGTATTAAAACATTTTGTACATAATTCTTTAATGAAAAAAAAAAATTAAAATAAAATTCCGATGGATATTTAAATAGACCCTTCATAGGCTCTCCTGTTTCTTTCCTTCCAAACAAACCAGACGAAGGCTCTCCTCTCCTCTGTACTACCTCGGATAATTAATTAAAATGATTCTAATTAAATCTTATTCTGATTATAACTTTTTACTCTTTTTTTTTTTTGCATTTTCATTATTCTAATTGTATTTTTTAATTGCAATTTTCTGTATGGACAAAATTGATCACCTAATTAGCTTTTAAATTTGTTTTAGTTTTGCAAACAAAAACAAGAAGGTCGTCATTTTTCAGTCTTTAGCTTTTATTTTGGTTTTTAGGTTTTGTTTTGATAATTTTTTACAGTGATATGACCTCTCTCGTTATCTTTACTACAAGCAATGAAAATGAATTCCTCTTTCATGAGTTCATCCGTTGCATAATCCACATTCCTCTACATTGTCAAATCCATTTCCTTTTTCTCTTGATATTTTCATCGAACGGTAAGAAAAATAAATCTCTTTTTGCTTTGCTCACCTTTCTCATCGATTAAGATATTAGTATAAGATCAGAATTTAGCTCAATTTGCTTGTGAACAAGAAAAATGTTATATCAAAACACCAACCTGATCAAACTGCCTAAGAAGGGCGATCTCCTGCTCAGTTTTGCTCTTCATTTTTGCACGGTACTGACAAAATGACTGGAACTGGTACACAAATTCATCCACCATGTCCCACAGCCACTGGTTCGGCAATTGCATGTTAACAACTCCATGCAGCACCACCTGAAACAAGCTACAGTAATTGTCCCAAGAATCAATCCTCTGCTTCAACGTTGGCGACAACCTCGCATAGAGATGCCGAAACCACATCTCGCGATAAAGCAAGCAGAAGACGTGATCATTGTCCACATACTGCGCGACGGCGTCGACAGAGGGCCAGGGGCTCTCCTTGAACATGCGGTCGCTTAGGGTTTGAAAGGAGCCTTCGTACATCTGGTGAATCTCGTATACGTTCTTCTCGCGAATGTGGCGGTAGAGGTGGCCGACGAAGCTCTTGACGGAATCCGGGACGAAGTTAGGGTCGTAGCCTAGATCTTGCGTCTGCGCATGGTGGTGGTGGGAGCGGTGCGAATCGTCGTAGCCTGGGGTTTCTTCGTAATCGTACGACGCCGCCATGGCTGAAGCTTCCTCCCTCTCTCTTTCTCTCTGGTGTGTGTGTGTGAGGTCGCTGCCCTGAGCCTAGGGTTTTAGAGAAGGAGAGAGAAGGAATGAGAGGTTGTGTTAAGCCTAAGGGTTCTACTGGACTATTCGTTTTGGGTTATACGGAAATGGATCCATACTTGGATATGGATTCAAACAAACTTCAAACTTCAAAGTAGTGACATTGGATGTGCAGTTGAAAAACTAAAATACAATGGTTCCTTCAAAAACTAAAATATGGAACAAGAAATCAGTTAATTTTTTTTAGTTGACAGTTCAGTAATATATGTTCATGTATTATAAACATATGAATATATATTATATATTATATATTATATATTATATAAACAAGTGGTTACATATGAATAATGTTATATAAAATATTTTAGTAATTCTTAATAAAGTTTAAATTGTTATAAAATATGCTGAAAAATAAATAGGAAAATACATAAATAGAGACGAGACAAAAATTTACATGGTTCGGCTATGCCTACTCCACGAGCGGATGGGATCAAAACTTCATTATCACGAGAGAAATTACAATATAATATGAAACCGACCTTATACAAAATATCTTTATATTCTTTTTATCTCTTTTTCACTTTATCTCCCATCTTCTTTTATCCTCATTATATGTTTACATGAAAGCATCAAATGTGTGTCCAAAATGAGAATGGGAGGGTGTTCTTTTATAGGATAATATGGATAGTAAGCATTTATTGAAGGAAAAATCTAAGGGGTGAAAGATGGGGTGATATACGCTTTATTAGTACAAACATATGAGGCAAGTTCACATGGGACATGAATTAGTGCAGATATATGGGGCAGGTTCAAAGTAGACATAGGGGATATCCACCTATGTTTCATATCATATTTCATAATACTCCCCCTTTGGATGTCACCCATATATTAACTCATTCTGTTAAAATCTTTAAAATGTCTTATTCTGATAAAATGAACTAATTTCTTGAATGTTGTAGTAGGTAAAACTTTGGTGAACAAATCTACTAAATTATCACTTGATCGGATCTCCTGAACATCTATATCACCATTCTTCTAGAGTTCATGTGTATAGAAGAATTTTGGAGAGATATGTTTTAGTCTGTCAACTTTTGTGTATCTATCTCTTAGTTAAACTATACATGCAACATTGTCTTTGTATAAAATTATTGGAATATCCTTGATTGATTGAAGACCACAATTTGCTTGGATATGAGAAATTATTGATCTAAGTCACACACATTCTCTACTAGTTTCATGAAATTATTGATCTAATCATCTGCTTTACTGATTTCCAAGATATAACAGTTTTTCCGTAAAGAAATACATATCCAGTTTGAGATTTAGCATTGTGAAGATCAGATAGATATCCAGTATCTGCATATCCTACTAATTGAGATTTGGAATTAAATGAGTAGAATAGACTCAAATCAGATGTACCTCTTAAATAGCACAGAATGTGCTTAATTTCATTCTAGTGCCGCCGAGTAGAAGCAGAGTTGTATCTTGCTAGCAGATTTACAGAATATGTAATTTCGGATCTTGTATCATTGGCCAGATACATTAGAGAGCCGATAGCACTTAAATATGGTACTTCAAGACCAAGTAATTCCTCCCTCTCATCATGAGGTTCAAATGGATCCTTCTTAATATCAAGTGATCGCACCATCATTGGAGATCCCAAATGATGAACTTTGTCCATATAAAATTGCCTTAATACCTTTTCGGTATATTTAGATTGATGAACAAGAATTCCGCCATTTACATGTTCAATCTATAAGCCAAAACAATATTTTGTCTTTCCTAAATCTTTCATCTCAAATTCCATCACTAAATAATTAGCAACTTTAGTGAGCTTTTCAGGAGTCCCAACTAAATTCAAATTATTAACATAAATAACAATTATAGCAAATCTAAATTCTGATCCTTTAATAAAAACGCATGGACAAATTGGATCTATTGACTGTACGAGTCCAATCCAGTTTTTGATAATGACAAATCACTTGATATTTGATCTGTGCATTGAGTTTGTGACCAGGACTTGCACTGAGTATGCATGGAAAGATAACGAGTTATAGATGCCATAAATTAAAGCTTATACATGTTAGAAAGTACCATGGAACTTAAAGAGTATGAGAATCAAAATGCAAGCGGCAAAGTTCAAGAATGTCTTAGGAATGGGTATTTAGAACTCATATATCTACATTTTCGTATGATTTATCTTGAAGCTCAATATAACTTAGAATGATTTTAAAATTCATGCATTTCATGTACATCATTAGAGTACTTACATGGGCTTAGAAATGTGTTTAAAATTGTGAAAACTTGTTTTGTAAAAGGCCCAAGCAAAGAATCAAAGTAGAATTTTAAATTGGAAATGAATATGTGTGAAAAAGGGACTTCGGTAGCCTGAAGTTAACCTCAGGCGCCTGAAGAATTTCTTCGGTAGCCTAAAGATTAAGTTCGGTAGCCTGAAGAATTAAATGGGAAAGACAGAATCTGGCAGAGGTACCTCGGTCGCCTGACCTTGGAACCTCAAGCGCTTGAATTTGACACTTTAGGAGCCTGAAGTCAAGGTCGGTTGTCTGAACTTGCGGGAAAACCTAAAAATCAGTTCTTTATTAAAAAGACACGCGAGGTATCTTATTGATCCAACGGCTGAGATCAATTCTAACGATAATATACTATATATTATGAATATCTAAACCCTAGAAGAGAGAGACACACACAAGAAAGAGAAGAACACACCTTGTTGCAAGTTTGTTAATTATCTACTCTTAGTGCTATTCGTTTGCCTATACATCAATCGCATATCTTCAAGCTTGGGCAAATCAATTCCAATTTTCAAAAGGAACTTGTTTACTCTACTGTACTTTAATCTAGTATTGAGGTTTGATCTTTCAAGTTATTAGTCTTGTGATTTTTGCATATCATCTCATTGTTTGTTTCTTGATTAGTATTGAAAAGTATTGATCTTGAGTGTGCTTTTTGTACAAAAATTAATTTTCTAAGAGAACATTACTTGAGAAAGTTTATCTAACTTGGTAGATTAAATTTTGGTTCAAGAGTATATAAATATACATATATTGTCTCAAAGGGCTTCTTATTAAAAAACCTAGTTTTTGATTAAAAGAGTGATCTTGAAAGTATCTTTATATATATCAAGTTTTTTGAACTAGATCGTTATTTGTTTTATGGTGTGTGACTCATTGAAAGGTTTGATTCAAGTGTGTGGTTTCTAAAAGGATCTATCTTTAGATACATTAGAATTTGATTGAATACCCTTGATACTTATAAATATAATTTTAATTGAAGGATATTTTTCTGCAAATTAATATACTCAGTTTTGTGGTTGAGTTCTTGAAATAAAACTTTGTAATTTTGATTGAGTGTTTATTCAAGACAAAGTTTTTGCCAACAAGTTCACTTCAATTATATAAGTTTGCATTTTTGCAAAGTGAACCAAGAACCCTAAATTATTCCAAAACGTTTTGAATTTATTTTTACTTAAAAGTTTTGGTTAAAAAGGGATTTGTGTGTTGAGGCATACCATACATAAAACGATTTTATCGTTTTCATTCATTTACGAGCTTCAAGTTATATCATATGTCAATGTTTTAGGAATTTGAATTGTACTCACCAACTTTTGTTAGAAGCATTGTTTTTTAGTGTATTTTCCAGATTCTATTGTATACACCGTTTGATATGTGAACTGGTGTGAGATGAGAGAGTTGTATCTCTTGTAAGCAGCGGAGTAAAAGGAAGTTGTGCCTTTTGTAAGCAACGGATTGTAAGGGAAGCTCCGTCCCACTTTAAGGAGCAGGGTTAGTGAATCCTTGAGTGGTTGCTCAAGGCGAGGACGTAGGTTAGGTAGGCTGAACCTCGTAAAATCGTGGTTGCATTCTCTCTTCCCTTATCTTTTTATTTTCCGCATCGTATTTCAATTTCCAGCTTGCTTGTGTTTGTTGAATAATTTCAAACCAACTTGATAAGTGACTAGTTAAACTTAGATATAGGGATTGATTGGTAAATAGGTTTCAAAGAATTTTTTTTTTAAATACCCAGTTCACCCCCTCCCCCCTCCTTTTGGGATTACACCTTAATCAACAAGATCATTTATGAATCCTTCTTTCACAAGGTACTCACTTAAACAATTATACCAATGCATCTAGATTGTTTTAGTTCATATAAAGAACGTTAGAATTTAATTGAATATAAATTTATGGGTTTTGGTTCAGGAAATTTAAATCTTTAGGGATTTTCATATAAATTTCGTTATCTAATGATCCATATAAGTATGTTGTTACTATGTCCATAAGACGCATGCTCAGTCATTCAATGACTGTTAGCCCAACTAAAAATCTGAAAGTGATTCCATCCATTACATTATAGGAGAATATGTCTCATTATAATTAATTTCGGGTCCTGCAAGAAACTTTGTACCACAAGCCTTACTTTATATTGAGTATTTTCATGATTTTCATTTCACTTGGACACAAATACCCATTTGTATCCAACGGGTTAGACATCTTCTGATGTTTGTACTACAGGTTCAAAAACTTTTCTTTTTTATAAAGAGTTTAATTCTGATGTGATAGTCTCTTTCCTTTTTGGTCAATCACTTCTATTTTAACATTCATTAACTAATTTTAGTTCATGATCCTCATTACTTTTGTTAATGTCAGTAGCTACTGCATATGCAAATGTGTTGTTGACAACAACTTTATTTCTATCCCATACTTCCCCTGTGTAATGAATTGAGATCTTATTATTTTTTTCAGGTATCTGTCCCTTTTCAAGGGATGTCTTTTTAGGAGTTTTCTCTTCAAGAGATTCCTTTTTAGGAGGTTCCTCTTCAAAAGTTTCCACAATATGGATTTCATTTTCAGGAGAAACGGGTTTGTGAATGTCGAATGGATTATCCACCTCTGTAACCTCTTCTATAGTGTTTACAGATTCCAATCTTCTCCTTTTGGGAGTTTTATTTTTTGCACCACTAGGTCTTCCACACTTAACTTGTGGTTTAGGTTCATTGACCGACTGTTGTCCTTTAGGGACATTAATACATACTGGAATATTTGCAGTAAGTATATGAGATTTTATTATGGCCTTGGTATCTACAAAAGAATCTGGTAATTGATTTTCAATCCTTTGCAAATGGATAATCTTCTGAACTTCAAGTTCACTTTGATTTGTGCGAGAACCTAAATGAGATAAACTTATGGCATTCCATGTAATTTCTTGTTGTGCTTTAAGCATTAATTTTGCTCCCCCTAATGAAGGGAATATTGTTTCATCAAAATGACAATCTTGAAACTGTGTTTTAAACAAATCACCTGTTAAATGTTCAAGATATCTAATAATAGAAAGGGAATCAAAACTAACATAGATACCAAGCTTACATTGAGGACCCATTTTAGTTCTTTGTGGAGGGGCAATAGGAACATATACTGCACAACCAAAAGTTCTTAAATAAGAAATATCAGGTTGTTGCCCAGAAACTAATTATATGGGTGAAAATTTATTATAAGCAGTTGGTCTTATACGGACTAAACATACAACATGACGAATAACATGTCTCCAAACAGATAAAGGCAATTTAGTTCTCATAATCATAAATCTAGCAATGAGTTGAAGTCTTTTAATAAAAGATTCAGCTAAACCATTTTGTGTATGGTTATGAGCAACGGGATGTTCAATATCTATTCCAAGTGACATGTAATAGTTATCAAAAGTTTATGATATAAATTCACCAGCATTATCCAAACGAATTGATTTAATTGGATAATCGGGAAAATGAGCTCGTAATCTATTTAGTTGAGAAAGAAGTCTAGCAAAAGTAATATTATGAGTAGAAAGTAAAGAAACATGTGACCATCTAATTGATGCATCAATTAAGACCATAAAATATATAAATGGTCCAGATGGTGGATGTATTGGTCTGCATATATCACCATGAATTCTTTGTAAGAAACTAGGTGATTCAAGACTTACTTTTGAAACAGATGGTTTCACAATTAATTTTCCTTGAGAGCAAGGAGTACACATGAAATCATTTGATAAAAGAATCTTCTAGTTCTTTAGTGGATGACCATGTGAATTCATTATGATTTTACGCATCATTACATATCCAGGATGTCCAAGACGATCATACCAAAGTGTAAATAACTTTAGGTCATTGCATGTCACGCCCCGAACCCAAAAATGGGACCTAGGGGTGAAAATGTATCTAACCTATCCCTGTATCTTACAAATCATCCAAAGATACAGTACAATGAATGAGGGTCCAACCCCATGGGGTTCTTAAGCACCCTATACACATCTATACACAACAGAATAACTGTAGCGGAAAAAGTCATTCTATACATACATGGTACCATACCAGAGTTTATACAAAGGAGTCAAACTCCCCAAAACAGTACAATTCCAAATGGCAGTCAAAACTCTCAAAAGACAACCACGCATAAACATAGACTTACCCAGGTACCTCCCACCAATCACCAACCACTACGCTCCTACACTTAGAAGCTAGTTCTAGTTACCCGAAGGACTTGAAAAATATGTACGTATAGCAGGGGTGAGACACCGCTCAGTAAGGAAGAATATAGGTTATATCGGTGTGTGGCATTCGAGTGTTATCATGAAACACAATACATACATAGTTAAATGCAATTCCAGTACTACTTTTAACACAGTGCATACAAGCACACACACACACATGATCAAATCCGGTGTCGTCACACCCCTCGGCCCGAAGCCGGCCCGCGATACCAGGTGTCCAGCCCGTAGCCGACCCACAGTATCCGGGGTCCCCGGTACATGGCAAGTACCAAACTCCCATGGCATCATACTGGTACAATCTTGTGGATCCACACCCTTCGATGATCAGCCGGTAAGGCTCACGCCCTCGGATATATAGCTGGACACTCTTTCCAAACATGGTCTAGCGATTTCATACGCCCACAGATATAGAACCGGACACTCTCAGTACCTGGGACAACTCAGAACCCAGTTCCAATTGCATTCCACAAAACACAACTATGCATGCTCATATAACCAAACATGTCACACCTATTTGGTAATCTAAAATCATGGTTTTCCAAATGCATACAGTTTAAATAAAGTCAAGGCACGACCATCCCTATCACACAGTATAAATCAACATATACATACAATTTTTCCAACAAAACCAGGGATGCAACCCAATACCCCCTTTTTTTCCAAGCTATAATCATGAAAAACTCATATTTTTCCCCGTTAGATCCCCCTAAATGAGTAGTCAAAACACGCACAGGACCGTGGATCACAATTCCACTAAGTCTGATTTCGAAAATAACCGACATAAACTGATTTCCCTTACCTTTTCCCCAAATGACAAAACCCAAACTCCAAGGCCCCTAAATAGTGAACCAAGTTCCAAAACCTGCAACATACAGTATAGAATATACTCACGACTCCATTCTCTACAAAACTACTAAAACAGAATCGAAAATCAAGTCCTATCTCGATTTTACGCCAAAACCCAAAAATGGCCGAATCGAAAATCCGATCCATAGAACTTGTAAAGAATCCTTACACGATCCTCATGATAACCTCGGATTAACAATTCTTGCTTCCTATGGTGAAGAAATCTAGAGAGATGGAGAGCAGGTTGAGTTTCTAGAGAGATAGAGAGAAATGAGATTTCTTAGCTAAGAAGTAATGAAAATTTCTATTTATAGTACCCTTGCTTGGCAGCTCTCATTGACGAATTGCGCCCTCGTCGACAAGCCCCTGTATTCTTCTCGTCGACGAGACCATGACCTCGTCGACGAGCCTGGGATTTTCAGATTTTTGAAACCCCTCAGCTTCTCCTCATCGACGAGCCCCCTGAAACTTTTCGCCGAGTTTTCTTAAAACTTCGTTGACGAACTCTGGATTCGTCAATAAGGCCTGCTTAATTACCTTTTTCCCCCTCTCTTAATTAATTAAACCCATATTTCACGGTTCGGGTTCTTACAACCTCCCCTCCTTACAAAAATTTTGTCCTCGAAATTTGTCATCTCTCGTTCACAAACTCAACATACTAGCAAATACATATACGCAATTCCAGCAAGAAATTGACGACTGCTACAACGCAACCCCATCACAATATATACATACCCTCACTTATGGCGGAGGAACACCGTGGTTACATATACAAACTGTTTCAAGAGTTCACAAAACACACACTCCCGATGACTAACCACCTATTCCGACCCAAAGTAGGATATAATACATATACTCAGAACAACTGTGGATACTTCTGGCGTATTTCCATTTCCAGTTCCCAAGAAGCTTCCTCAACCTCGTGGTTTCGCCATAATACCTTTACTAACGGTATTTCTTTGATATGAAGCTTCTAAACTTTACAGTCCAAAATTTGAATAGGTATCTCCTCATACGCTAAAGTATCCTCAATCTCCATATCCTCGTAACTAATAACATGTGAAGGATCCAACAAATACCTTCTCAACATGGATACGTGAAACACATCGTGGATCCTCGAGAGTGCTGGGGGTAGTGCAATCCTGTAGGCTACCGAACCCACCCGTTCAAGAATCTCGAATGGTCCGGTATACCTCGGGCTCAACTTGCCCTTCTTCCCAAACCTCATCACCCCTTTCATCAGGGCGATTCTCAGAAATACTTACCCCCCACCTCAAACTCTAACTCACAGCGGCGAATATCTGTATAACTCTTCTGCCGACTCTGAGTTGATTTAATCCTCTCTCAGATTAAACCCACCTTCTCAGATGCCTACTGAACAAGTCCAGGCCCTAATACTTGACGTTCACCAACCTTATCCCAATACAAAGGAGATTGACACCTCCGACCATACAAAGCCTCGAACGGTGCCATCTCGATACTAGCCTGGATGCTGTTATTATAAGTGAACTCTACTAGTGGCATAAACTCTATCCAGATGCCACCGAAGTCTAATACACAAGCTCGCAACATATCTTCTAAGATTTGTATTGTCCTCTCTGACTGTCCATCAGTTTGGGGGTGAAACTCTGTACTAAAAGTAAGCTTTGTCCCTAATGTTTCCTGCAAGTTTGACCAGAATCGAGAAGTAAACCTCAAATCTTGTTCTAATACAATGGACACCAGTACTCTATGCATCCTCACAATCTCCTGCACATACATGTTTGCTAGCCTATTCAAAGGATAGCTAACCTTTATCGTTATGAAATGAGCAGACTTCATCAATCTATCCACGATCACCCAAATGGCATTCTGCCCGTGAAGAGCTATTGGCAATTCGGTAACGAAATCCATGGAAATATGCTCCTATTTCCACACCGAAATAGGCAAAGGCTGCAACTGCCCTACCGACCTCTAATGTTCAGTTTTCACCTACTGACACGTCAGACACTACTCCACGAACTGAGCAATTTGCCTCTTCATACCACTCCACCAGAAGGTCTCGCTCAAGTCCCGATACATCTTTGTACTACTAAGATGTACCATATACAACGAATGATGCGCTTCCTCCAGAATCGTCCTTCTGATCCCATCATCGTTCGAAACACACAACCTGGTCCCAAACCTCAATACACCTCCCTCAGAGATGTTAGACTTTGTAGTCAACTCCTGCTATACCTTCTCCATAACCTCAGCTAACTCTGCATCACTAGCCTGCACGGCTTTTATACGCTCAAACAAAGTTGGTTGGACCACCAAACTAGCAAAGAAAGTCTGATGATCCCAAGATATATACCCGAGCTCTCTAAATCCTATCTGATGTGATGCTGAGTTACAAATGCAGATACAGTCACAGGTTCCGACTTCCAACTCAATGCATCAGTCACCACATTAGCTTTTCCCAGGTGATAACTGATCATGCAATCATAGTCCTTGATCAACTCAAGTCACCGTCTCTGCCTCATATTTAACTCCTTCTGTGTGAAGAAATACCTGAGGCTTTTGTGGTCAGTATAGATCTCACACACCATACAAGTAGTGTGGTCAGATCTTCAGTGCATAAACAACAGCAGCTAACTCCAGATTGTGCATAGGGTAATTCTTCTCGTAGTCTTTTAGTTGCCAAGAAGCATAAGCAAATACCTTACCCTGCTGCATAGGCACACACCCCAGACCCTTCAAAGACGTGTTGCTATAAATCACAAACCCGCCATCCCCCGAAGGAATGGTCAAAACTGGAGCAGTAACCAGCCGGTGCTTCAATTCCTGAAAACACTGCTCGCGATCACTAGTCCACTCAAACTTCACCCCTTTCGTGGTCAATCGAGTTAGAGGCCCAGACAGTTTAGAGAACCCCTCCACGAACCCGCCAGTCCTAGAAAACTCCAAACCTCCTACACATTCTTCGGCCTTATCCAGTTAATCACAACTTCAATCTTGCTAGAATCAACTGATATACTGTCTCCAAATACCACATCACATAGGAATGCAATCTGACTCAACCAGATTCTCACTTCTTCAGTTTAGCGTACAACTTCTTTTCCCGTAGAATCTATAACACTAACCTCAGATGGCCTTCATGCTCTTCCGAACTCCTCAAGTATACTAGAATATCATCAATGAATACCACTATGAATTGGTCTAGGTACTCATGGAAAACTTTGTTTATAAGATCCATAAATACTGTCGGAGCATTCATCAACCCAAAAGGCATAACCAAGAATTCGTAGTGGCCGTATCTGGTTTGGAAAGCAGTCTTCGCAACATCCTCAGATCTGACCCTCACCTGATGATACCCTAACCGTAGGTCGATCTTCGAAAAGACTTGTGTACCCTGTTGTTGGTCAAATAGATCATCTATACGAGGCTAAGGGTAATAGTTCTTCATAGTCACCTTATTAATCTCACGATAATCAATGCACATACGCATTAACCCGTCCTTCTTCTTCATAAACAATACTAGAGCTCCTTAGGGCGAAACACTAGGTCGAATGAATTCCCTGTCTAGTAATTCTTGCAACTGCTCCTTTAACTCCTGAAGTTTTTCTAGAGCCATCTGGTACGGAGCTTTAGAGATCAGTGCCTTGCCAGGCAACAACTCTATAGTGAACTCCACCTTACGATCCAAAGGTGAACCGGGTATATCATCTGGAAACACGTTCGGGAACTCGCTGACCACCCAAATATCCTCCAGCCTCAACTTGTCCCGCGGTGGTTCCCTCATGCAAGCTAGACACCCCTGACATCCGTCTGAGAGTAATCTCCTCGCCTGCAGTGCTAATAGAATCTGTGGCGTCGAACGCACACATGATCCTATAAACTCGTACTCCTGTTCTCCAGAAGGTTTGAACACTACCACCCTTCTATGACAATCGATCACATCATAACTGGAGAATAACCAATCCATCCCCAATATAACATCGAACCCCGACATGTCGTATACCACAAGGTTTGCTGGTAGTAGCTTCCCTTAAATTACCACTAGCCGGTCCTCCAACATCCTCCTACCGAATGATACGCTCCCAGATGGTGTGGCTACCGATAGCTTTTCATCCATGACTTGGGTTTCCACCCCACACAATTTCACAAAATTTATAGAGATAAAAGAGTGGGTCACACCCGAATCAAATAAAACTACAGCTCTATTCAAAAGTAACATCAAAGTACCTATCACCACATTCCCCGCATGCTCGGCATTCACTGGAGTAAGCGAATACATGCGTGCCGGAGCTATGTTCGCCTGATACGTCCTCTGGAAAACCTGATTACTTTCCCAATTTTGACTCGAAGAAGGCGTAACCCTTTTTGGCACGTGAAAATCCCAAGCCATGTGACTTGATTGGCTACTGTTGTAATAGTTACCCCCAAATGGTGGGCACTCACCACTGTGCCATCTACGGTACCTGGTACAATGATCACTTGACTGGCTCGCCTAAGAATTATGACGCTCGGTGTTCTGACGGTAACCCGAGCCCCTATTCCTTCTTCTCCACGATCCCTGACGAGATCCAGACTGAGAACCAGAAGGTGTTGGCCTCTTCCTCAACTCCTGATCCACTGGCCTCTTCCTCAGATCCTGATCCATTGGCCCCTTCCTCGGCTCCTAATCCACCTCATCCTCTCAGATTCAAGTCTCAATCATAGTGGTTTTATCCACCAAAACTGAGAATTCGCGGATCTGAAGCATACCTACTAATCTACGGATGTTCTTCTCAGGCCCTTCTTGAATCTCCGAGTCTTCTCATACTCGGTCGAGATCAAACACAGCGCAAACTTGGACAACTCTATGTACCGAGCAGCATACCTCTACACCGTTATACTCCCCTGAGTTAGAGTAGAAAACTCATCCGCCTTAGTATCATGTACAGAAGTCGGGAAGTATTTATTGAAGAATACCTCCATAAAGTGGTTCCACGTCATCTCCACTGGACCGACTCTCTGTTTCTCCAGCAGACTCACCACAGTCCATCATCGACCTGCCTCCCCAGATAACTGGAAGGTAGCATAGAGGACTTGCTGCCTATCCATGCAGTGCAGGACCTCCAAAATCCTCTTAGTCTTCTCTACCTAGTCCTCTACTATTATTGGGTCATGTCCTCTAGAGAACGTCAGAGGATGCATACGTGTGAACCTCTCAATGGTGCACCCCGCAGGCGTAGGAGAGCATTCAAACCTCTTAACACTCCCCGATCTCTCGCAAAACCTACCTCGTCAGTCCTCAAAGCATAGTAGGAGACTTATCACTCGTAGTCTCCTCGGAGCTACTTCCCAAGTCATTATCCTTGGGCTCCATGCTGCATACTCAATAGAATTCTATCAAGACTCCTATAACATGTTCATACGTATAGTTAACACCATTATCTAGTACTAATCATGTTAACTACTCCCTACTAGGTCCAGGTCTATCCTATCACACCGACATGAAAGTTATCAATGGTCTGCCTTGCTTTTACTGAAATCGTCATTCTAGGAAAAACACAAAATACCACCGACAAGTCTCAGTCTAGCAACGGGACAACCCTTAACCAACTATACCCACATCCAACATCCTACACTCTGGTATGTACTCACAACTAAGCCTAACCAAGTCTACAAGACCTAACAACCTGGTTAGCTCTGATACCACGTTGTCATGCCCCAAACCCAAAAATGGGATCCAGGGGTGAAAATGTATCTAAACTGTCCCTGTATCTTACAAATCATCCAAAGATACAGTACAATGAATGAGGGTCCAACCTCGTGTTGTTCTCAAGAACCCTATACACATCCATACACAATAGAATAATTGCAGCGAAAAAAGTCATTCTATACATACATGATACCATACTAGAGTCTATACAAAGGAGTCAAACTCCCCAAAACAGTACAATCCCAAGTGGCAGTCAAAACTCTCAAAAGACCACCCAGCACAAATATAGACTTACCGAGGTACCTCCCGCCAATCACCGACCACTACGCTTCTACACTCAGAAGCTAGCTCCGGTTACCCGAAGGACCTGAAAAATATGTACGTACAGCAGGGGTGAGACATATACATACACAGTTATATCGGTGTATGGCATTCAAGTGTTATCATGATACACAATACATACATAGTTAAATGTAGTTCCAGTACTAATTTTAACACAGTGCGTACAAGCGCACACACACACATGATCAAATCCGGTGTCATCACATCCCTCGGCTCAAAGTCGGCCTGCGATACCCGGCGTCCAACTCATGGCCGACCCACAGTATCTGGGGTCCCTAGTACATGGCAAGTCCCAAACTCCCATGGCATCGTATCGGTACAATCTGGTCGATCCACACCCTTCGATGATCAAGCAATAAGGCTCACACCCTCAGATATAAAGCCGGACACTCTTTCCAAACATGGCCTAGCGATTTCATACGCCCACGGATATAGAGCCGGACACTCTCAGTACTTGGAACAACTTAGAACCCAATTCCAATTGCATTCCACAAAACACAATTGTGCATGCTCATATAACCAAACATACCACACCCATTTGGTAATCTAAAATCATGGTTTTCCAAACGCATACAGTTTAAATAAAGTCAAGGCACGACCATCCCTATCACACAGTAAAAATCAACATATACATATGGTTTTTCCAACAAAATCAGGGATGCAACCCAATACCCCCTTTTTTCCCAAAACTGTAATCATGAAAAACCCATAGTTTTCTCCATTAGATCCCCCCAAATGATTAGTGAAAACACACACAGGACCGTGGATCACAATTCCACCAAGTTCGATTTCGAAAATAACCGACATAAATTGATTCCCCTTAGCTTTTCCCTAAATGACAAAACTTGAACTCCAAGCTCCCTAAATAGCGAACTGAGTTCCAAAACCTACAACATACAGTACAAAGTATACTCACGACTCCATTCTCTACAAAACTACTGGAACAGAATAAAAAACAGAGCCCTACCTCAATTTTACGCCAAAACCCGAAAATGGCCGAAGCAAAAATCTGATCTGTAGAACTTGTAGAGAATCCTTCCACGATCCTCGTGGTAATCTCGGATTAATGATTCTCGCTTCCTATGACAAAGAAATCTAGAGAGATGGAGAGCAGGTTGAGTTTCTAGAGAGATAGAGAGAGAAATGAGATTTCTTAGTTGAGAAGTAATGAAAATTTCTATTTATAGTACCCTTAACTCAGCAGCTCTCATCGACGAATTGTGCCCTCGTCGATGAGCCCCTATATTTTTCTCATCGACGAGACCATGACCTCATTGATGAGCCTAAGATTTTCAAATTTCTAAAACCCCTAGGCTTCTCCTCGTCGACGAGCCCCCTGAAACTTGTCATCGAGTTTTCTTAAGATTTCGTCGACGAACTCTGGATTTGTCGACGAGGCTTGCTTAATTACCTTTTTGCCCCTCTCTTAATTAATTAAACACATATTTCATGGTTCGGGTTCTTACATTGCACTTCTGGATCAAGACAGTATATGATTCAACTACTTTAATCTTTGTATAATACAATCCAGAAGATAAAGTTGACAGTTTTTCTAAAATTTGTTTCTTCCTAGAAAAAATAGAAGTAATATAAAGGAATTCTTTACTATCTTCATTTGTAGTTTCAATGTGATATCCATTAAATCTTAAATCTTTAAAACTTAACAGATTTCTTTTGAATTTGCTAGAATATAAAGTTTCATCAATTTGTAATAAAGTACCATTAGGTAACTTTATATTAGTTCTTCCAAAACTTACAATCAAATTTGTAAAACTAGATATTGTATTAACATTTCTTGAAGATATATCCAAGTAATGGAAATATTTCCTATCTCAAAGAATTGTGTGTGTTGTAACACTATCAACTAAACAAATTTCTTCCGAAAACATATTAAAATCAATCAAAACTTTAAAACAATTCACACTACAACAAATATTTAAAAAAATTATTACTATAATTGATCATAGTAGCAATTTATCAAAATAGAATATTACTTACGATCTATCTTAAAATATTACATCATTATTTTCATCTTGTTTTACAAGAAAATTAGCAACATCAAAATAAACAGAGTTTGATGGTCCAACATTAAAATCTTTTGGAACAACATTATCGGTAAAATTTGTTTCAACTTCTTTAGTCTTTTCCTTTTCTTTTATAAATGCTTGGTATAGATCTACCAAGTGCTTGGGCATAGGCATACGACCAATGACCTTTATCCTCCGCATCTGTAACATTCAGTTTCATGCTGCATGGGTCGTTAATTTTGATCATTAACCCGATTCTGGGGGTCATCTCTCTTTTGGGGGATTACAACCTCATGTTGATGCCAGTGATTATTTCGATCATGGCCACGACCATGTTGATGACCATGCCTGCGGCCTCCTCCTCGACCACGAGATGTATTTATATTCACTTCAAGGAATGGGGTCAAACTAGTTAGACGAGTATGGTGATTTTTCATCAAAAACTTATTATTTTACTCAGTGACAAGAAGACATGATATTAATTCAGAAAATTTAGTAAATTTTCTCTCCCTATATTGCTGCTGCAGGAGCACATTAGAGAGATGGAAAGTAGAAAAAGTTTTTTCTAACATGTCTTCATCAATAATATTTTCTCCACATAATTTTAGCTTCGAGCTAATCTTATGGATGACTGAGTTATATTCACCGGCTGTTTTAAAATCTTGCAACCTCAGGTGCAACCATTCATATCGAACTTTTGAAAAAATCACAGTTTTTTGGTGGTCAAATATATCATTTAAATTTTTCCATAGGATACGTGAATCTTTAACAATGACATATTCAGTTTTTAATTCTTCATCTAAATGATGACGGAGGAAGATCATAGCTTTTGCGCAATCCTACAGGAATGCAGTATTTCCATCTAAAATAGTATCTCCCAATTTCATTGCATTTAGATGGATATCAACATCAAGAATCCATGATAAATAATTGTTGCCTTTGATGTCAAGGGAAGCAAATTCAACTTTACTTAGGTTCGACATCTAAATAAATTTACAATAATAAAGCAATTTAGAAAACAAAATGTAAAAGTTGAAATAAAATTGAGATAATAATATAATATTATTTCCACCCTTCTAGGGTACTTAAATATGTTTCTTCAGGAACATTATTTTATTTTCCTCAATTTATACTCTTCAGGAGTATGATTCCATTTTTTCAATATCAAATTGGATAATAATTTACCACCTCTTTCGAAGGTTAAATATACTACCTCATTTGGAGGATAAATGTTTCACCTCTTTAGGAGGTCGAATTTAACATCTTTTTGGGAGGTTAAAAAATATACCCTCTTCAGGAGGTAAATATTTATCATCTCTTCTGGAAATTTGATACATAGCCTCTTCAGGAGGTCTATCATTTCGGGAGATTAAATATGTAGACGAGAAATTTAAATATATTGTCTCTTCAGGAGGACTTTCTCTTCGGGAGATATATATATACGAAAAATTTAAATATATATATATATATATATATATATATATATATATATATATATATATATATATATAGGTGGTACAGAAATAAAATCGTTCATTAAGGTGGTATAAATATACAAAAATATATCAGTCAGTTAGAATCTCATAAATTAAATAAGAATTAAAGAAATATGTTAGTTGGTTAGAATCTTGTGCTGATAATGTGTTATAAAATATACTAAAAAATAAATAGGAAAATAAATAAATAGAAACGTGACAGAAATTTACGTGATTTGACTATGCCTACTTCATGGTCGGATGAGATCAAAACTTCACTGTCATGGGAGGAATTACAATATGATATGAAATTGGCCTTGTACAAGATATCTCTATTTTCTCTTTATCCCTTCTTCACTTTATCTCTCCTCTTCTCTTATCCTCACTATATGTCTACTTACATGAAAGCATCAAATGTGTGTCCAAAATGAGGAGAGGAGGGTGCCCTTTTCTAAGACAATATGGATAGCTAAGCAATAATTGGGGAAAAAGTCTAAGAGGTGGAAGATGGGGTGACATACACTTGATTAGTACAAACATATGGGGTAGGTTCACATAGGACATGAATTAGTATAGATATATGAGGCAGGTTCAAAGTAGACATGGGGGACATCCACCTATATTTCATAACAAATTTCATAACATAAATATATATTTAAAAAAATAACAATAGAATCTCATAATTTAGTTTATGAATGTCTATACTATACATTAAAATTGAACCTTGGTGGGATACGTGTCTTCACCAAGTTTTTTTTACCTGATTTTTTTTCTTTTCCTTTTCCTCCTTTCTATCTCTTCGCCACAACCCCCTCCTTCCAGAATGGACCACTCCCTCTCTCTAGGGTGTGGATGGTCCCTCTTCTCTCTCTCTCTCTCTCTCTCTCTCTCTCTTGGTTTCAATTTCCCCATCCCTTCTTCCACCTTCCCTACTTATTCCCTACACTTGTCCTCTATACCCTAAGACAACCTAAAAACCTAGGCTTGGGGTGATTTACCTGCTCCTAAATTCAACCATGCCCTCTTTCTTTTATGCTTCTCAAATATTGGTTCAATGGCAAGGAGTGATAAACAAGTGAAATGAGCTTGTGAGGACAGCGAGTAGTGGTGGTTGATCTCTTTTGCATCTCATCTTGACATGTGTCGTTTGGAACGCGAGCTTGTAGGAACGAGTATTGTTTGGTTAGGTGGTTTTACAGCCATTTGCAATTTACCTGCTTTGATTTCCCGATAGGTTCAATTTGTGAGCTGCTTCCATAATTGCATGTTCTGTGAGCTAATTTGAGTATTTACTTTTGTTGTGAAGCATGTGGCAATTATGATGAATAGTATAGAAAAACAAAGAGATAGATAAAGCAACAAAAACACACATATTTAACATGATTCGGTAGTATGCCTACATCCATAGGAGCAAGCGGTGACTGAATTTCACTATATCAAACTAGGGTTACATTATATGTATTTATACTAACCCTAGTCGTACAGAGGTATTAGAAAAATTTCTCAAATACCTCTGCATCGAACCGCAAGGGCGTTGCCCCCGTACCCCCAACCTATTAATCGTCCCAACCAATAAAACAATAAATTACAAGCCCAAAAGGTAGATGTCGTCATTCCACTCGATACGCTACGCTCCCCTCACTCTGCTTTGCTTCACTTCCCGCATCAACCTGCTTTCTTTCTACACGTGTTCTACACGATATAAGCCACATACTACAACAATCTCTACCTTGGCAAATATTCAACCCTTAGGAGAAAAATAAAACATAACCTAGAACTCCACCTGGGACAAATAGGTTGGGTCGCCTTCCATCTAGCATTTAGAAACGTTAATCAAGTCCAAGCAGTGCTTGAACTTATCTATGGTAACAAACTTTGTCAACATGTCTACTACATTCTTAGAAGTGTGAACTTTCTCAAATAGTAGTTCACCAGAAGAAACCAATTCCCTAATCTTGTGAAACCTCACATATATGTGCTTGGTACTCACATAATACACCCGATTCTTTGCCAAATAAATAGCACTATGACTATTACAATGCAACTAAACTCCAACTTACTAGATACCCAGCTCCTTGACCAACCCTATAAGCTACAAAGCTTCCTTGATAGCCTTAGCCACTACTATATACTCTGACTCAGTAGTAGATAGTGAAACTAGAGACTAAACCTGTAATGCCCCGACCCTCTACGTGGGCCCGGAGTGCTACTAATCCATTCATTTACCTGATAATCCACATACTAATATCATGTACACAATAGAAAATATAAATATAATCTCCATAATTATAATACCGGAGTTTACTATTCCTATCCATAATCCAAATTAACTATTCACCACCTGTAATTACATATATACATGTCTCCAAAACATAATCCTCAAATATCAGTATTCACAACTATTCACCTATCTGAAGACTTCAATACATAAAACATAAAACATAAAATATACATCTCAAAATTAACATAAAAATATACCCTTTTTTTTTTCTATTTCCCAAAAATGCTATAAAACCTCGAGCTCTCTAAGCTCAATCTCAAGGAAATCTTGAAAAAGATAAATTCATATTCGGGTGAGACACATATCAGTAAGGGAAGAAACAATATATTAAAACAGCGTGTGGCTAACATGAGTTTATATAACAACATAATATTTAACATTTCAAAATTGTTAACATAATTTCTGAAATCATTCTCTGAACCTAATCAAACACATGCAAAAGATTTAATCCACGAGATTACCCAAGGATAGGGGTGATTACCTGCCCATACAAGTAGCACCCCTCTACTCTAATACATTTGACAACTCGAAGGTCACAACTGAAGCATACCAGGGCACTCACCTTACTCAGTAAGTCCTTAAGTATTAGATTGATCTTGTACTCACAAAGTTCAAACAAAGGTTTACCAGCGAAAGCCCCAAGGGTAGGGAAATCTACCCGCCCATATAAGTAGGTTCTCTCTACCCTAGCACGTTATGCAACTACTACTACATCTAAAGTTACTAGCGCACTCACCTTTCTTAGTAAGCCCTCAGGAGAAGAGTACGCCCCGCCCAATCGTAACATGTTCTACGAACATAGATACTTCTAGTATCATAATACATTGTTCTTTCTATCATTATTCAAACATTCACATATGTTCATGTTCATAACTTTAACATTTCATTTCATTTCACTTTAAGTGACTCTTTCCCATTTTACTATTCACATTTTACATTTCATTTTTTTTTCATTCATTTCTATTTTCATTTCATTTCATTACATACCTAGCATCTTTCAACTGTTTTACCCAGCATCTTTTAATTGTTTTATCCAACATTTTTCAACTGTTTTACCCAACATCTTTCAACTGTTTCACATGGTTGCATTAACACTCACAAGCAGCATGGTTCATATCATATTTCATTCTTAATGCTTTACTTAAATAACCTACATCTCATACATTTAACATATATCTGCACAGAATGTACATTTACTTATGTCACAAAATTTAGCAATAAAATTCATATATTGCCTGTAAAATAAGCCAGCCAACATTTAACGTTTATATACTTAAAGTACTTTTCATTTCGTACATAATTATCTTGAAAATATTTCCACTTTCATCAGTTCATTTTCGCATATACGTATATAATAAACAGTCCTAAACTTGAAAAACATAATTTAAATGATTGGCATTTTAAACACATACCGAAACATATACACGTATATATAACACAATTCATTTTCCATGAAATTCATAAAAATTCTGGTTTAATATATATTTTTTCCCTTATCTGGTTTCTTGAACTATGCCAATAAGGACCCCAAAAAATACTTGCGGCGCTCACCCGGACCTTGAATCAAAAATCCTAATTCTATTAAATCAACCCTAAATAAAATACTATTTTAACATTTCCTAGAACTATAAATTCTAAAGAAATAATTATACCCTCAAATATAACCAATTTACCTAATTTCCCAAATCTCACTTTCGCTTTAAAGTGGGGTCTAGAAAACTCCAATTGAAAATTTACTCACACCAAAATGATGACGATCACGACTAGGACCCCATAATGGTGTCTGATCGTTGATTTAACGGCAGATTTAAGGAGAAATTAAGGATTTAGAGGAAATATACCTTTCCTCAGGAGTGGTACGTACGCCGCTCTCGCGACAAATCCGTTCCAGTAGAAATGTCAGTGGCGGAGTTAGAAATCCAACGGCACATTCCGTTTCCTGATCAGTCGAATATCGATTGAGAAATTGAGAAGAAAGAGAGATGGAAACGAAGGAGTGGACGGACATAAAGAGAAGCCAATGGAGAGCATGTTGATCTTCCTGAGGAAGAAAGGAAGTTTTTACTTCCTATAAAAAAATAATATATATTATTATATTATTAAATCTTATATATATATATACTTTAACTTATATAAACATATTATAATAAACTTATATATATATATATATATATATATATCTTTATTCCAAATTTTTTTAACTATTTGTTTTTATTTTTTTATTTATTTTATTTAATAATATTTAATTAATTAATAATTACTCTTAACTCTTTTTTTATACTATTTCTTTTTACTTGTTTATTTAATACATTAATTTAATAATGTTTAACTAATTAATTGATTAATAATCTTAACTAATTTATTTATTTATTATTTAAAAAAAAATTTCCCGGGTTATTACAAAACCATGGACCTCCAACAAGTGGCACCCCCCACAAGAGTGAATACATAACTTGTGGCAGACATCCTGTCATCCAAGTCCCCTACATAGTCTGCATCCATATATCCCACAACTAAAGCATCACCCTATTTTTTGCTAAATATGATGTCATAGTTTATAGGACCCCTCAAGTATATGAAAATCCACTTGATTGCATTCCAATGCTGTTGTAAAGACCCAAAAATTATAGTGATTAAATAATTAGGGAAATAATAAATGGGATAGATAAATAAAGAATAAGGGAAGAAGGAAGATTTAAAAAATGAAGAACAACAGACCTCGTCGACAAATATCATGTCTTCGTCGACGAGTGTTCTTTTAGAGATCATTCACGAAGTTCAATCCCTCGTCGACGAAGAGATCCCGAGTAAGTAAATTTCAAATTTTAAGTTTTTTCGATGAATGCATCCTCTCGTCAACGAAGTCCCTTTTGCGGTTTGTCGATGAAGCCAGTCTTCTCGTCGATGAAGCCACTCGCGTGTATAAAAGGATCCAAGGAAGTTCCTTTATGAATAAATCTATTTTTCCTCCATTTCTCTCTCTCTAAAAATGCCTCTCTACCTTCTCTCTTCAAATCTGGCCCGGATTCAGCCCAAATCGACAAATGGAGACCACTACGGTGTTCTAGGGAAGATTCTCTACTCATCTAGCGGAGTAGATTTCTAAATTGGGCTTTTCAGGAAATGCTCCAAAGTTGAGGTAAGGGTTAACATTCTTAGTTTTGGGGTTTTAAATGTTTATTTGAGGTTTATAGGTTGAGAAAATGTAGAAATAGTAGGTTGATTAAATTAGGATTTTTGATCCAGGATTCGGGTGAGCGCCACAGGCATCATTTGGGGTTCCTGTTGGCGTTGTTCAAGAAAGTAGGTAAGGGGGAATATATATTAAACCAAGTTTTATAAATTAAATAGACAAATGGATTATGTTATGTATATATGTATATGTTTCCGTATGGATTTAAAATGATAACCGTTTAAATTATAATTTCTGAACCTAAGGTTGTTTTATTATATATGTATTTGTGAAAATGGACTGATGAAAGTGAAAGATTTTTCAGGATAATTATGTAGGAAATTAAAGGTATACTTTTAGAATATGAATGATAAATGAGGGTTGACTTATTTTACATAAAATGTTTGAAATATATCGCTAAATTGTGTGGCATGAGTAAAATGAAATTCTGTGTTGAATTATGTTATATGTATAAGATACATGTTACACAAGGAATACAATGAGAATGAAAATGTGATATGAATTATGCTACATGTGATTGTTAATGTAACCATGGAAACAAATGAACAGTCAAAAGGAGCTGCAGACTAACTGATGAATAATTGAAAAGAGTTGTAGTAGCAGAATAGCGCATATCTATATGAACTAACTGATGTACAGCTGAAAGAAGTTGTAGTAGGAATGCACGAAATGAAATGGAAATGAGGATGAAATGAAATATGAATGAAATGGAAATGAAATGTGAAATGCGAACAATGTAAAATGGGAAAGAACCATGTAAAGTGAAATGCTACGAAATGTCGAAGTTGAGAACATGAACATGTGAGAAATACAGAATAAATGATAGACAAAGTAATGTATTATTGCAGTATCAGTATTCATGCTAGTATGATATGTATTTATATGGGCGGGTCAAACTCTTCGCCCGAAGGCTTGCTAAGAAAGACGAGTGCCCTAGTGGGTATCAAATGTAGTAGTAGGTTGTATAACATATTAGAGTAGAGGGAAATTACTTGTATGGGTGGGTAAATTTCCTTATTGTCGGAAGCCTTTCTTAGTAAACTTTTGTATAAACTGTGTGAGTACAAGATTACTTTTTCACCTGAGGGCTTACTGTAATGACCTAATTTTACATGCCATTTTTCTTCTTTATAAACATAACTATAAAATTTCTCTACTATGATACCTTCTAATAAAACCAAGTCATCATCACGGATTAGATAGGGACCATGGAATATGGAACCCAATAAACTACCTAAGCAGCGAAAGCAAAATACATACAACCATATCAATATATACAATAACAAAGTGTCAGAATTCTTCCCAAAATACATATACATAACCATTTTCAAAACACTCTCATATGAACCTAGCGACTATTCAAAAATGACTACACAAAATACTTACCCTACATACAGGGCAGTATTGTAGTCCACTCTATTTGCAAGCCTGATCTGCTCGCCTGGCTAGATCACCTGAAAAATATTAAATTACTGGGATAAAACAACGCTCAGTAAGATGAAATATATTATTGCTAGTGTGTGGCAGGTGAGTTTACATATTTGTAAAATATGATTTAGAAATACCATAAATAACTGAATCTGAGAAAAACGTATAAATAATGTGTAGTATAGCTCATACTTATGTTATTTATCATAAACTATTTTTCTAAATTTTATATTCATTATACTTCTAATATTCATAGGTATGTCTACGGTTTCTGCAAATATGGATATATAGGCGGGACCTATGACTGGCTAGCCGACCAGGATAAGTCAACTGAACTCCAAAAGTCAAATCGGCCTCCTCAACCCTAACTGACGGGGAGCCTATCCACAACATAGGCATAATCGACTGCTAATATCCACATACTATTTGAGTTATGTGGTTGCATTCTGAATTGAAAATAGCTATGGTATCATGCTCTGCTGACTGAATCTGGTCCATCAGGGTCTGATACTATATATGTAACTAATATATCTATATTACTGTTTTACCATGATTTTGATATAACCATAACACTGTATAACTGATCTGAATAATTTGAAAATCTAAATAGCTGACTGAATATTTAATTTCTGTATAATTGAATATCTTTCTGAATATCTGAGTATCTGGGTGTTTTGGTTCTGAAATTATGATATTCTAAAATTTTTGAAATTATATGTTTCTATACATATATTGTAAATCATACTATTTCCGAAATATTATAAATCATGTTTCTGAATATATTGTATAATTTCTATCTGTGTGTTTACTAAAAGGTCATCATTTTATAAAACATGCATATCCCATAATATTTTCTGCTAATATACCGTAAAATATGGTATTTTTAAACTGTATAAATATTGTACTACTCTATTACTAACTCATGCCACACAATTAAATAATTGGATTCACATGCTCTGAAATCTGTATTTTCTATTATACTAATATTTTATAATCTGAATAATAATCTGGTAAAACATATATTTTATACTGAAAACCATATTAAAACCTCCTAGCAAAGCATATTTTCCTTACCTGACTATCTGCTATTTACAATCTCACATATGTTGTATTTATAATTTCAACATCCTAAAATAACACACATATAATTTCCCAATCAAACAACTGAATTCACCTAGATAATTATCATATACATATTCCTCAAATCTACATACGCACAATTCCTAAACTATAATCCATATATCATTTTACCTGGGTTCTTGAAATACCACCCACTAGGGTCCTCAACCCTTGTCTATAGGGTCCCAAAACACCTTATTTCTGAAAATATAATACCCTAATTTTACTTCACAAAATCCTAGTATATTCTTATATAATACAAAATCGGGGCTCAAATGAACTTGGTAAAACTAGCAATATCCAAATATTCTACTTACCTTGGTTTTGGGATGGTTCCCAAACTACTTAAATCAAATTTCCGCTCTTGTTAGGTTGTAGAGAATCTCCCCAGGATTACCTTGGTAGCTTCTGATCATCGAACCGGGGACAATTAGAGCTGAAAACCTAGAGAGAAGGAGGGAGCACCGACTTTTAGAGATATAAAGTGAATTGGACGAAACTCTGCGCTGAAAATGAATTTTTTGCTATATATAGGTGGTTGACCATGTGGCCTCGTCGACGAGTCCAAGCAGTAGTCTCGTCGACGAATGCCTACTCCTCGTCGATGAGATTCAGGCCCTGAAAATGGCCCTCTCGGTAACTTCTTGTTGACGAGATGAATGTCCTTGTCAACGAACCCAAGAAGGATGCTCGTCGACGAGCGCCCTACGTTTGTCGACAAGACCCTGTAAGTCCCCTTTTAAATTTTCTCGTTTCTCTCCTTTCTTTTATTATTTAATTGCTATAAATTCTCCAGGTATCTACATCCTCTCCTCCTTATAAAATTTTGTCTTCGAAATTTACTATTTGTATTGACCCTATCCTTTAAAGAAAATGGGCTACGTATTTTATTACTAACCCTCACTTATGACGGAGGAATACCGTGGTTACATAAATAGTTTTGGGAGATAACAAATATACTCATAAAAGAAAATTCTCCCAAAACCAAAACACTACCTATCCTATATTCCAAATTACAATTATACCTTCATTACTCTGTACTAAACAAAATAAAACTGTCATTATTTAAACTATATAGACTACTATTGTAACAGGTGTGGGTATTTTTGTCTGATTTCCTCCTCAAACTCCCAAGAAGCTTCTTCCACCGCATGATTCCTCCATAGGACTTTTACTAGTGGTATTTTCTTACTGCGCAATTCCTGTTTCTTTTTGTTTAAGATCTGTATTGGAGCTTCCTCATATGCTAGAGCATCACTGAATTCTAATTCTGCATAACTGATGACATGGGAAGGATCTGGGACTTGAAATATGTCATGTATTTTGAACAGATTTGGTGGTAGCCCAGTAATAAAATCCATGGATATCTGACTTCCACTCAGGGATGTAAAGTGGCTGCAACTGCCCTGCCGGCCTCTGGTGCTTAGCCTTGACCTGCTGGCACGTCAAACACTGCTGCACAAATTCAGCAATCTCCCTCTTCATGCCACTCCACCAGAAACACTCTCACAGATCCCTATACATTTTAGCACTGCCAAGATGAACTATATATAGAGATTTGTGAGCCTTCTCTAAAATTGTTCTCCTAATATCATCATCTGCAAGCACACACAACCTGGGTCATTTCCCTGAGCGGCTTTAATCTTTTCATAAAGCGTAGGCTGCATAACCAGGCTGGCAATAAATGTCTGGTGACCATCCTCTACTAACTCCACACCGAGCCTTTCCAAATCCATCTAAATTGGGTGCTGAATTACTGCTACTAACTGCATTGTACCCTCTGACTTATGGCTTAGTGCATCAACCACCACGTTTTCTTTACTTAGGTGGTAGCTAATGGTGCAATCATAATCCTTGATGGGCTCTAACCATCTCTTTTGCCGCATGTTCAACTTTTTTTGCGTAAAGGAGTACTTTAAACTTTTATGATCAAAGAATATCTCGTATCTCTCACCATACAAGTAATGCATCTAAATCTTTAGTGCGTGTACCACTGCAGCCAATTCCAAGTCGTGGGTAGGGTAGTTCTTTTCATACTCTTTCAACTATCGGAAAGCATAAGCTACAACCCTACCATGTTGTATCAACATACAGCCAAGCCCTTTTAAAGACATGTCATTGTAAATTACATAACCATCACCTCTAGATGGAATCGTCAGTATTAGTGCAGTGATGAGCCGTTGCTTTAATTCCTGAAAGCTCTATTCGTATTCATCATCCCATACAAATCTAGCATTCTTCCTAGTCATTCACATCAAAAGTCCCGATAATCTTGAGAATCCCTCTACAAACCGACGGTAATATCACGTCAATCCCAAGAAACTCCTAATCTCCTGATCATTCCTTGGCCTTTCCTAATTTACCACAGCCTCTATCTTACTAGGATTCATTGAAATTTCATCTCTTGATACAACATGCCCCAGAAATGCAACTTTCTCTAACAAGAATTCACATTTACAAAACTTGACATACAATTTCTTTTCCCTAAGCATCTGAAGTACTAGCCATAAGTGTGTCTTATGCTCCTTAAAACTCCTTAAGTAGACCAGTATATCATCAACCACAACGAACTAGTCTAGATATTGATGAAACACCCGATTCATTAGATCTGTAAATACTATTGGTGCATTAGTCAACCCGAATGACATCACCAAAAACTCGTATCTGGTTCGAAATGCTGTCTTTGATATGTCCTCTGCCATGACCTTCACCTGGTGATAACCTGATCTAAGGCCAGTCTTAGAATAGACCCACATACCCTGAAGCTGATCAAATAAATCATCTATATAAGGTAGAGGATATTTGTCCTTAATGGTTACCTTGTTTATTTCTTTGTAATCTATGCACATCCTCATGGACCCATCTTTCTTCTTTACGAATAGCACTGGTGCTCCCCAGGGCGATACGCTAGGTCTGATAAACCCTTTATTCAATAGATCATGTAGCTGGTCTTTTAATTCTCCCAATTCAGTTGGATCCATACGATAAGGAGCTCTAGAAATTGGCACTGTCCCTGGAGGTAAATCTATAGCAAAATCTACCTTGCGATCAAGAGGCAACCCAGGTAGCTCTTTTGGAAAAAAAAAATTTGGAAATTCCTTCACCACTGGTGTACTGTCAAGTTTCAATTCATTTTCTGACATCTCTTTTATAAAATCCATAAACCCCTGACATCCTTTCAGGAACAGTATTTTTGCCTACATGGCTGACACTAACTGAGACGGGAAACACACCTGCAATCCCATAAATTTAAATTCTTGCTTGCCTGGTAGTCTGAATATCACCTTTTTCAGATAACAATCGATACTAGCATAGTTAGTTGTCAACCAATCCATACCCAATATCACATCAAATCCATGCATGTCTAGTACAATCAGGTCATCTGGTAACATCCTTCCCTAAATTTCTATTGGATAATCCCTGAGCACTCTATGACACTTCATTACTAATCCTGATGGTGTAGCTACTGACAATTCTACATCTAATATCTAAGTCTCGTTTCTAGAAAATTTAACATAGGCCGCAGAGACAAAGGAATAAGTAGCACCTGAATCAAATAAAAAAATAACTTGATACAGTAAAACAGTAAAGGTACCTGTCACTACATCTGTGGCAGTCTCAGCATCACCCGACGTCAAAGCATAAACCCTCGTTGGGGCTGTATTCCTCTGCTGGCCACCACGAGGTGCCTGATAACCTCCCTGGTAGGGTCTAGGATCTAGCACCTAGATCGGTAGTCCTAGGCATGCTCGTGCCATGTGGCTGGGTTTCTTATAATGATAACAGACGTCTCTCCTAGCCCGGCACTCTCCCAGATGTCTCCTCCCTCACATCTGACACACAAGGTAGATCTGTACACCCTAATTCTCATAAGGTCTCGTCATCTGCCTCTTACCTCCCCTATAACGATCTCCTCTCCATGGGGTCCGATTGGAACCCGCTTGAAAACCCTAAGGTGTGAGCCTCTTTCTCTGACTCTGAGCTGTGATGCCCCTTTGCTTGCCATTCTCAATAATCGCAGCTCTATCCACAACCTCCACAAATGTCTGAGGCCGAAAACTAATAACCTGCTCAAATAAATTCTATCTCAGACCTTCTTCAAACTTCCTCGCTTTCTTTTCCTCATCTGGGGCCAAATTTGGGGCAAACCGAGACAACTCAATAAATCAATCTACGTACTGTGATACTATCATCTGCCCCTAAGTGAAGTACATGAACTCTGCTGCCTTTACGCTCCGAATGATAGCAGGGAAATATCGCTCGAAGAATAGCTCCTTAAACCAACTCCACGTCACTGGCACAAGATCTGGTCTCTGCTCCTCAATCAACCTCATTGATCTCCACCAGCGTTTTGCCCCTCCTATCAGTTTGAATGTCGCAAATACTACTTTCTATTCGTTTAAACATAGAAGCACTGTCAACATTTCCTTAATGTCCTAGACCCAATTTTTAGCCACAACCGGGTCAGCTCGTTTAGCAAAAGATGGGGGTTTCATCTGCGTAAACTGCTCGATTGTACATCTATGCTCCTCTAAGCTCCTGGCCATCTCAGGCATCACCTGCTGGGTGATGCTGCGCAATACTTCCTTAGTATCTCCACCCCCCCATACTGGAAGGTCCCACTCCATCACCCCCAGCATTCATACCACTGCTTCCTGGGTTCATCCTGAAAAGTTAAAAAACACAATTTAAGGACCCTATCTCCCATATAGATCTAATTTAATTCATCTAATCATATTCTCATATTCACGATTAACTATCCTCTTGGATCTTAGTTCATAATCAAATCCTGTAACCTAGACACACGACCCGACAATAGTTTACTATGACTTTTCTGAAATCGTCACCCCAGGAAAGACACAAAAACTAACATGGAAATCTTATACCTAGACCACAGAACAAAACCTCAAATCCTTTCATATACTCTGGTATTGCTTCCGCTGCACTCTAAAGTCTACAAAACCTAGCAACCTAGGCTCTAATACCAACTGTAATGACTTGATTTTACATGCCATTTTTCTTCTTTATAAACATAACTATAAAATTTCTCTACTCTGATACCTTCTAATAAAACCAAATCATTGTCACGGACCAGATAGGGACCATGGAATCTGGAACCCAATAAACTACCTAAGTAGTGAAAAGTAGAATACATACAACTATATCAATATATATAATACCAGAGTATTAGAATTCCCAAAATACACATACATAACCATTTTCAAAATACTCTCATATGAACCTAGGGACTACTCAAAACTGACTACACAAAATACTCACCCTACAGACAAGGTAGTATTGTAGTTCCCTCTATCTGCGAACTTGATCTCCTCGCTTGACTAGATCACCTGAAAAATGTTAAATCACTGGCATGAGACAATGCTCAATAAGACGAAATATGCTATTGCTAGTTTGTGGCAGATGAGTTTACATATTTGTAAAATCTGATTTAGAAATACCATAAATAACTGAATCTGAGAAAACATGTATAAATAATGTATAGCATAGCTCATACCTATGTTATTTAGCATAAACTATTTTTATAAATTTTCTATTTTTCCAAATATGGATATATAGTAACTAATAAAATTCCTTGGATGGATAACTGAAAGTCGTGATTTAACCACTCAAGACTGGGTTGTGTGGCCTGAAGGCGGGACCTATCACTAGCTGGCTGACCAGGATAAGTCAACTGAATTCCGAAAGTCATATCGGCCTCCTCAACCCTAATTGATGAGGAGCTTGTCCACAACATAGGCACGATCGACTGTTGATATCCACATACTATCTGAATTATGTGGTTGCACTCTGAATTGAAAATAGATGCGATACCGTGCTCTGCTGATTGAATCTGGTCCATTAGGGTCTGATATTATATATGTAACTGATACATCTATATTACTATTTTACCATGATTTTGAAATAACCATAACACTGTAAAACCGATCTGAATAATCTGAAAATCTAAATAGCTAACTGAATATTTAATTTCTATATAACTGAATATCTGTTTGAATATCTGAGTATTTGGGTGTTATGGTTCTGAAATCATGAAATTATGAAATTGTTGAAATTATATGTTTCTGTACATATATTGTAAACCATGCTATTTTCGAAATATTATAAATCGTGTTTCTGAATATATTGTATAATTTCTATCTGTGTTTACTGAAAAGTCATCGTTTTATAAAACATGCATATCCCATAAGATTTTCTGCTAATATACTGTAAAACATGGTATTTGTAAACTGTATAAATATTGTACTACTCTATTACTAACTCATGCCACACAATTAAATAATTGGATTCACATGCTCTAAAATCCATATTTTCTATTATACTAATATTTTATAATCTGAATAATAATCTGGTAAAACGTATATTTTATACTGAAAACCATACTAAAATATCCTAGCATAGCATATTTCCTTTACCTGACTATCTAAGCACTAACTGCTATTTACAATCTCACGTGTGTAGCATGCATAATTTCAACATCCTAAAATAACACACGTATAATTTCTCAATCAAATAACCGAATTCACCTAGTTAATTATCATATACATATTCCCCAAATCCACATATGCACAATTCCTAAACTATAATCCATATATCATTTTACCTAAGTTCCTGAAATATCACCCACTGGGATCCTCAACCCTTGTCTACAGGGTCCCAAAACACCCTATTTTTGAAAATATAATACCTTAATTTTACTTCACAAAACCCTAGTATATTCTCATATAATACAAAATTGGGGCTTAGATGAACTTGGTAAAACTAACAATATGCAAATATTCTACTTACCCTGGTTTTGGGATGGTTCCCAAAGTGCTCAAATCGAATTTCCGCTTAAGTTAGGTTGTAGAGAATCTCCCCAGGATTACCGTGGTAGCTTCTGATTGTCCAACCGGGGAGAATCGAAGCCGAAAACCTAGTAAGAAGGTGGGAGCACCAACTTTTAGAGAGAGAAAGTAAATTGGACAAAATTCTGTGCTAAAAAATGAATTTTTTGCTATATATAGGTGGTTGACCATGCAGCCTCGTCGACGAGTCCAAGTAGTAGTCTATTTGACGAATGCCTACTCCTCATCGACAAGATTTAGGCCCTGAAAATGGCCCTCTCAGTAACTTCTCGTCAATGATACGAATGTCCCTGTCAACGAACCCAAGAAGGATGCTCATCGACAAGTGCCCTACGTTCATCGACGAGACCCTATAAGTCCCCTGGTTGCCTAAAGTATCAAAGCAGAGGGGTGCTACTTGTATGGGCGGGTAATCACCCCATTCCTTAGGTATTCTTGTGAGTAAAATACCTTGCATGTGTTTGATCAGGTTTAGGAAAATATTTTATAAATTATGATAATGATATGAAAATGATGAATACATATACATATGTTATTTACAAACCTCATATTGGCCACACACTGATTTAATATATATTGTTTCTTCCCCTTACTGAGATGTGTCTCACCTGAATACAAATTTATCTTTTTTAGAATTTCCACGTGATCAAGCTTAGAGAGCTTGGGTCATTATAGCATTTTTGGTTATAGAAAGAAAAAGGATATAAACTTTGATGATACTGTTGACCTCATAGGTAATTCCCAATTTTCATAATGACAAATACTCAGGTATTTGATGGATATCTAGTTTGTGTGCAAGTTTATATTAGAAGATCAATTGATGGCACATGAAGTAAAGCCTAGAAACCCTAAAGATTATTTTACGTTGTAATTCATTTTATGGCACTATTCGGGTCTGTAATAGTAAATATAGGAAAAAGTCTATAATAATCTCTGCATATCATGCATGTAGGTTATTGTAAGCTTAAAGACCTTAGAAGGCCCTTAGGTCCCTACAAAAATGCACAAAATAGTTCCCATAATCACTTACTTTATTAGGGGAATCAATTGAAATGAATTGGACTTAATAGGAAAAATCTGTGAGAGGTCGGATGACCAAACCCGTGGTGTTAAAAACACCTCGGGCACCCAAACCGTGGACCGGTCAACATGTTGACCTGAGTTCGACAAACCGAACTAAAATACACGTATCATTTACGGTCGAACGAACTGTTGATTCGGCAACCCGAACCTCAAATTTCGCTTATTTTAATTTCGTCATAAATATTTCAAAACCCCTAAGATTTCGAATTTGAATCATGTTCAATAAATTGTCTTCTTATTTTCTTTGCCTGTTTCGCGTTAGTTTAAAAATAATCTACATTCCCTGAGGAAACGATCTGACCTATCTGGACTAATTATTACGCGATGTGGCTCCTACACTTAGGATAGCTTCTGAGCTACTCATTTTTAGAAGTGAGTCAAGTTTTTGGCGCCACCGTCGGGGAATGTTAGTTTTAATTTCAAACTAGTGTTTCTCGTTATTTTAATTTTTCTCATAAAAAATAAAAAGAAAAAAAAAGAAAAAAAAAAGAAAAAAAAAAATGAGTTTTGAATAAAATATGGCTGCACCTACACAACACAATCTTATGGATTTTTGCAGCCTACATGCACCACTGCACCATCTTACACTATTTTATCTGATAATGCACTTAATTTCATGACTCAGTGTGGGAGGACGTCATTGATACATCAATTCTACGGGATGGAATCTGAGTGTCTTTATCGAGACCTGACAGAGTTTGAGTTGACTTACAATATTTTTTTCCCTAGTGCTAGAACAGATGAATTTACTAGACTTCGTTTATTTACTTCCTCTTTGAAGGATAGGGCGAAGATGTGGTTTAGTTCTTTCATGCCTTATTTTGTCTCTAATTGGGCTGATATGGAATGTGAATTTCTGCATAAATTTTCTCCCTCACAGAAAACTCAATTTTTGTAGGAACAGATCAATCAATTCAAGTATGCACCCCTTTATCAGTCGTCATATCATCAGGCTGTTTTTTAGCATCAATATCAGTCACAAAAGATCTCTCAGAGTTATGCATCTCAAAGATTTCAATCTAATGTAACACCTGCTCCACTGGAGAAGTCTCTTGAGGATACACTTTAGCAATATATGCAAACTGTAAATGAATTAGGGGGCACCATTAATGAGATGAGCACGAAGTTGAATATCTTAAAAAAAAGGAAAATTTTCGGTAAAACCTCAGCCTAATAATCCTCAAGAATACCAACAGTAGCAAAAACAACTATATAATATTTCTCTTGAGACAGCAGAGGCCGTTGTTACTTTGAGAAGTGGAAAAAAAGTTTTCCAACCTGAAATACTCATCGACAGACAAACAGTTGTCTCGGCACCTAAAGTTACAACTGAAATAGACGAAGTCAAAGAAAAAGCAGAGCAAGCAAACCCAGAAGTGAAGAAGTCAGTTAATGAGGAGGCTGAGACTAATAAGGAGTACCAACCTGTGGTGCCTTATTCTCAAAGATTGGCAGCCATGGACCGTCTCTCCTGACTAGAGTAAATGTCAAGGAGTGCAATGCTGAAAAAAATCTTTGTAGTGGTAAGGTGACTGGTACACTAGATAAAGAGGATGAGCAGAATGGTGAGAGCTTAAATTTCAAAAAATCAAGTAAAAATTTTAATGTTGATGTTTCTGAAGAACTGAAGGTAACTATTCTAACACTTTTTCCTCAAAAACTGGTTCTTAAAGAATTGAATTTCCTAGAAAATATACTGAATAAATATCCTTTCTTATTAAAACAAGGAAGGCAATTTGCGCATGTTTTGTCTGGTACCTTAGAACGCATTGAATTTTTTGAGGCTAACTTTCGTGCAGGTGACAAGATTACTTCATTGTGGGGACTCAAATTTGGAGACTCGATGGTTCAATTTATAGAACTGCACCCACCAGATGAAATTCTCCCAGAGCCTCCGCCAAACATATTGTGATGTTTTTATTTCCTTTGTTTTTCATTTTTTTTATTTTGTCTTATTTTAGTTTATTAGCGGGTACATTTTTTTTTTAGTTTCTATTTTTATTTGCCCTTACTGCTCTGCCCAGGTACTCTTCTACTTCCTTTATTATCATTCTTTTGCTTCTTTGTTCAAACATTGAGAACAATGCAATATTTTAGTTGGGGGGAGAGAATTTGCATGTGCAATTGTGTGCTTCCATATGATAGAATTTCAATGTAAAAATTGCATGTGATGTTTTCATGTTGGTTAGGTCCACCTTTTGGGAAATACTGATATTAAGCTTAGAGCATGTTGAATTCCTTATTTGAGAACGTTACATGCCCAAATTTTTTCTTTCTTTCTTTTTGAGGACATGGAACATGTAGGATATAGTGCAAATAAGAGTTTAAATCAAAAGAGAGTTTTATCCATTTCATTTATTTGTAACCAAAGGAAGGATGTTAAGAGTCTAACTACACACACTACACAGGTTAGAAGACTTAGAAAGACTACCTTAGATCATTTATAGTTGACGTTCGCTTCAGTTGTTTGGGACTCTAATGAACCATATCTTAGTGGCTTAGAAAAAAAAGGGGGGTTAAAGCAAATGAAAACAAGAAACAAGCCAAGGAATAGTTGCGAAAAGAAGAAAAAGAAAAAAAAAAAAAAAAAAGGAATAAAAAGAGGGAAATAATTGTGTATTGGAAAGGGCTACCTATTACTGGGGTCCTAACTAAACAAAAAGTGGGCACCTTAGTGTAGTAGTGTAACCTACTACCGGGGTCCTAACTAATCAAGAAAGTGGGTGCCTTTTAAAGTGTAATAGTGTGAAAACCGCCAATACAATGGTTTTGAATTAGAGTAAGACCATGCAATTGTCTCAGATTAATTGGTGTGTTTGAAACCGTTAATGTTTGCTGGTGGTCAACCTTGGAATTCTGATCCTCTCTTGTACACGTGAGCTTTGTTACACTCCATTATCTTGGTTGTTTTACTAAATGGTGTATAAATTCTTCAGTTGAGACGTAACTTGGATTAATCTGTATCTTGTGTTCCTAAACTCATTAAACATATTTCATGGCAAGTAATTTTCAGAAGTATTGGAATTTTAGTTGCTATTCCCTTGGTTTAAATGCATTCACGTTATTTCTAGGAACTAGCAAAACGTTAGTTGGGGGGAGTGTGATTACGTGTCAAAGATGTGTAATTGGGCATTTAATTCATGCATTAAAGATATAATTTTAACTAAATGTCCGTTTATGTTTGATATTTTAATCTGTGAGCTCGTTTGATAATTTTACGATAATTATCCTATTTTACCATGAATTTACATATATTCGTGTTTTATTGTTACGGGATAATTTTTGGAAATTGGAGTCGAGATAAAAATGAAAGAAACTGAGCATCGAATGAAGAACCATGGGCGTGCATGGGGCTTAATAAAGACGTGAGCTTCATGGAAAGACTCTGAAAATTAAATTTGAAATTAAATGCACGTGACCGTATGAATGAACACGTATCCGCGTCGAAGTGTGTATACTTGAAGGTCGAATGGTGGGCGTGAGACAACCGAATACACTACAAAGGAATTGGGCATGCACGTGATGGAGTGGGCTTGCGTGCGTGCATTTGGAGGCCCATGGCCATGTGTGAGCGGGCTTGAAGCAAGAAAAGTGGGCTAGAAAAAAAAAATAACCCATGTGTAGCCGTGTATGTGTGTGAGGAGTGGGTAGCTAGAGAAAAGAAAAAAAAAAAAACAAGGGAATAGGTGCTAGGTTGGCAGTGTGTGTGAGGTGCAAACCAAATGAAAAAAAAAAAAAAAGGAGAGTGGGCCAGGTCTTTGATGTGATCCGGCCATGCAAACTACAAAAGGTGCCTTGTGTGTGTGTGTGTGTGTTTGCTGGAAGTTTTTTTTTTTAATGCAAAAGATATGAAGTCGTGTAGTGAAGTGAGGTGCTGGGTATAGCTAGCAGTAGGTAAAGGAGGAGGGAAATAAAAAGATAAAAAAGTAAAAAAACAAAAAAAAAAAAGGAGAGAAAAGGCTAAGGCATAAAGGAGGCTAGGGTTACTTTTGAGGAATAGGGGTTTTTGGTGGAGTGGTGCTGCATGTGGGGTTTTGGCTTTCAAACCTTGGGAGCTGCGCCGCCCTACTGTGCATGGAGACCCGAGCAGATCTTCCTCTCTAGCTCTCTTCACGGCAGCCTCTCTCCATCTCCATTGATCTCTCTCTCTCTCTCTCCTTGTTAGAGTTATATATATATATTTTTTTTTATTGCTAAGCTTTTAGTTTGTTCCATTTAAAGCTAGGAATAACATTTGTCTAAGAGAACTTGTTTAGATTAAGTGCTATTTATTAGATTAATGTTTGTTTAGTCTCTCTTTCTCTTCAGTTTAAACACTTGCTTAGATTATTAAAGTGGTTAGATTCAATTTATTCTTCTTGTAGTTGATTGAATTTAAATTCCATTGGATTCTTTATATTATTAAGTTCAGTTTATTTATTTTATTTCGAGCTCATTGCAGGAATTAACACTTATTGGACATTTTTATTCTTTTGTTTACCTTACTGTTATTATATTGAAGTTAAGTATTCGATTAGGAGCTATTGTTTACCTTGTAGGAGTTAATATTTGTTGGACATTTTTATTAGTCTAAATCTGGTTATTTTTTTAAGGAAATGTTTGAGTCTTTCTATTGTCGGGTTTAGTTTTTTTATTTAGTCTAGTTTTATTTATCGTTTAGCTTAATTTATTTTCTTTTAATTGAGTCATTGTTAGGTTCAGTTTATTCATTACTTTTAGGTCTTTGTCGAGTCTGATTTTAGCTATCCTTGTTTTACTATTTGAATATTTAATTAGTGAATGTTTGGTTGGTTCTATGCATGCTAGGTTCATAGTTTAGGTTTCACATCATTTCAATTTCACCACAAATTTTCAAAACCCCCAAGATTTCGAATCTGAACCATGTTCAGTAAATTGTCTTGTTATTTTATTTTCTTGTTTCGCATTAGTTTAAAACTGATCTGCATTCCCTGAGGAGACGATATAGCCTATCTGGGCTAATTGTTACACGACGTAGTTCCTACACTTAGGATAGCTTCTAAGCTACTCATTTTTAGAAGTGAGTCATCGAACACTTAAGTTTGGTTAACCGAACTTTAGATCGAGCACCCAAATCTCAGACTATGTGGAAATCCCCTTGGTTCAGCAAATCGAACCCATGCTCAGGTGACTGAACTTCAAAAACTAACTTTTTTCATTGTCTCTATTCGGGCGACCGAACCGTGGTTCAACCACCCGAAAACTCTTGGGTTGTTTTATTTTTACCGCGATTAAGCACGGTTAAACAGGGTTAATATTTCTTAATGGTTTTAAAACAATATTAATAATTCCCCTCATGTCCTTAATGGTTATAATTTGGCCTACTTCTATATATAGGGCCCCATTTGTGAAAATTAGCATTAGATTAGCAAGATCATTAGTGAAAAATCCTCCCAAACTCAAAAAGTTTATTTTGCTTATACTACTTCAAATACTCTCATACACTCATTCCTTTAATCAATCATAGTATTGTGAGAGTTTCTATTGTGATATTGCTTCATTGTTAATTGCTTAATACTCTCATTATTTTGCTAATTGATTGTTATTGATTTTAGAGAGTTAAGCAAGAGTTATCCCACAAATTTAATTTGATAAATCTAGTGTTGGGAAAAAATCATTAGCTTGAGGATCTTAGCATTGTTATTGCAAGATTCCTATAGTTATAATTTTTTTGTACAAAGTATTTTACAAGCTATATTTTTCAAACAACTCTTGTGCTTATGTCATTGAGGAAAATATTTTGAGTTACTTTGAATATTTGATCAGCATCTTTAAAACCCTAATTTATTATTGAGATTTGTTATATCTTGTTTCAAAGAAATAGCTTGTTAGAACACTATTGAGCATATTTGAGATTATACATTGTTGAGTGTTGTTTGCACAAACTCACAACACCAAGCTTATAATTCCTATATTGTTGATGTGTGGTTGATTTATTATTATTGGTACATATCTGCTTGTTTGAGAAGCATATTTTCGTGTACGCAAATCTATATACATTTGTTGTATTCCAAGTGGGCCTGAAGAAGGAGACTAGCACTATTGAATAGTCCTGGATTGGCTTAGATCTGGTTAGGAAAGTTAGGTGCACCATCCTAGTAAAGTGTAGGTTGAGGTCAGCCCCATGAATTGACCTAGTTGTAAACGGTTCTGCTCCACCCGTTAAGTGAGCCATAGTGGAATCCTTGTGCTGGTGAGCCAAGGCGGGGACGTAGGCACTTTGGTCGAACCTCGGTAACATATAGCTTGTGCTATTTATTTTTTTTGAACTTTATATTACCGCACGTGTTTGTTTTATTTATGATTGCATAGACATACCCTAGGTTGTGTAATACTACTGCTAGACTGGTTGACCTAGGGATACATTTTTAAATCTCCAATTCACCCCTCTCTTGGGATTGAACCAAAGCTAACAGATACTTTTGAGATGTATAAGTTTTATGTTTTATGTTTTAAGTCTTTTGAGTTGTGAATATTGGAAGTTGTAGATTATGTTTTTGGAGATATGTATATATATAGATACAGGTGGATGAATGGTTTATTTTGGAATGTAGATAGATGTAGAAAACTCTGGTATTATATTGTTGGAGGATTATATTTATGTTTTCCGCTGTATAAATGATAATAGAATGTCAGGTATCAAGTGAATGAATGGATGACATGGCACCCGGGTCCCACCAAGCGAGTTTAGGGTGTTATGAAGCACGGTTTATTTAGGTATAATGCACCGGACCAGGTTTTCGAGTTCGGGGCATTACAATTTGGTATCAGAGCAATAGGTTTTGGGTTCTGCAAACTTAGAGATGATTTATACCAGAGTATAAGAATCAGTTTGGATGAGGATACTAGATGAATAGGCTAGGTGTTGAGAAGTATAGGATTTTGTTTTGTAGTTTAGAGGCGGAAACACATCGATGATTTCCTGTGATTTTTCTGAAGCAGTCGTCGACCACAGAAAAGCCATGGTAAACCTTAGATGTTTCATTTCTAAGTTATGAGACTGGTCCTTATATGGAGAATTTGGATGTATAGTGGATTTAAATTTAATGATTGTGTTGTATGGGGTTATGATATGGAATTCTCACTCTTTGCTGTCCTATTTTCAAGATAGATCCTAGGGATGAGGATGTAGAGGTTGAACGAAGACATAATGCGAAGACTTCCGGTGAGGAGGACTTGGACACCTCCATGATGCTAAGGGGTATAGCCCGACAGGTCAAGGTAGAAATGAGGAAGGATACTAGAGGGTAGAACTATCCACCTGCAGATCAGGGTTGCAACATCAAGGAGTTCATGAGAATGAACCCTTCAGCCTTCATAGGAGGACCTGATCTAGTGGCTGCAAAGAATTGGGTGCAGGATATAGAGGAGATCATGGCTGTACTCGACTGCACAGATGAATAGAAGGTCCGTTATGTCGCTTTTAAGATAACTGGAGATATAAAACGTTGGTAGCTTTCTATGAAGCTATTAGAGGAGCAAAGGCTGGTAAAGATAGCACTTACTTGAGAGCGATTTAAAGAGTTGTTCTTTGATAGATATTTCCCCTTATCTATTAGAGAGGAAAATATTGAAGAGTTTACTAACCTGACCTAGGGGAATATGACTGTTGGGGAGTATGCAACGAAATCTGTGGAGATATCTCATTTCACACCATTTCTAATCCCAAACGAGGTAAGGAAGGTCAAGAAATTTGAAAAAGGCCTGAGATGCAAAATTTATGAGTTGGTGGTGGGATTTTAGGTTCGGAATTTCTCAGACTTGGTTGATAAGGTTTCGATGCTAGAAAAGAGCATCCAGGGCAGTACAGAGCCTACAGAGCAAAAGAATAGGCCTGCACCATCCAATATTCAGGTTGAGGTCAATCAGGGATCGAGGAAGAAAGGGAAAGATGCTATGGGCTCGAGATAAGAGACAAGAGATTGGGGTTATCTTGGATATCAAGGTAATCAGTCTTACTCCGTATACTAGAAATGTAACAAGAGGCATAGGAGTGAATGCTGATTTGGGACTACTAATTGTTTCAGGTGCGGTAAACCGGGGCATATCAAGAAGAATTGTCAAGAACCATTTCCTATTGTATCTGTACCAAACCAGGACCGAGGGAAGCAGCAAGTACCACTCAGAAGAGGTGGTCCAACACGAGTTTACTCATTGATTCATCTTGAGCTAGATAATGCCAGGAAGGAAGGTATGGGTTTATATTTAAGATAAATATGATTCAATTTAGTTATGGATGATTTGGAAGTTTATAGGATGATTTTACTTAGTTATGGATGATGCAAAAGTTTATCTGGTGATAATACTGAATTGTATGTGATATAGTGGAATGTAGAAATGAATCACTAGCAAAATTTTGAGGATAAAATTTTTAAAAGAGAGGAGAATGTAAAGACCCGGAAAATTATAGTGACTAAATAATTAGGGAAAATAATAAATGGGATAGATAAATAAAGAATAAGGGAAGAAGGAAGATTTTAAAGAGAAAGAACAGCAGACCTTGTTGACAAATATCCTGTCTTCGTCGACGAGTGTTCTTCTAGAGATCGTCAACGAAGTTCAGTCCCTCGTCAACAAAGAGATCTCGAGTTAGTGAATTTTAGATTTTAAGTTTCATCTACGAATGCATCCTCTCATTGACGAAGTCCCTTCTATGGTTGGTTGACGAAGCCACGTGGCAACATCGTGTATAAAAGGATCCAAGGAAGCTTCTTAGCAAAGAAATATATTTTTCCTCCATTTTTCTCCCTCTAAAAATGCCTCTCAACCTTCTCTCTTCAAATCCGGCTCGGATTCAGCCTGAATCGACAAACGGAGACCGCTATGGTGTTCTAGGGAAAATTCTCTACACATCTAGCGGAGCAGATTTCTAAACTAGGTTTTTCGGGAAACGCTCCAAAGTTGAGGTAAGGGTTGAGATTCTTAGTTTTAGGGTTTTAAATGTTTATTTAAGGTTTATAGGTTGAGAAAATGCAAAAATAGTAGGTTATTTGGGGTTTACCTGTTTAAACTAGGGTTTTTGATTTAGGGTTCGGGTGAGCGCTACATGCATCATTTGGGGTTCGTGTTGGTGTAGTTCAAGAAAGCAAGTAAGAGGGAATATATATTAAACCAGGTTTTATGAATTAAATGGATTATGTTATGTATATATGTATATGTTTTTGTATGAGTTTAAAATACCAACCATTTAAATAATAATTTATGAGCCTAGGGTTGTTTTATTAGATATGTGTTTGTTAAAATGGACTTATAAAAGTGAAAGATTTTTCATGATAATTGTGTAGGAAATTAAAGGTATACTTTTATAATATGAATGATAAATGAGGGTTGACTTATTTTACATAAAATGTTTGAAATATATCGCTAAATTGTGAAGCATGAGTAAAATGGAAATTCTGTGTTGAATTATGTTATATGTATAAGATACAGGCTATGCAAGGAATGCAATAAGAATGAAAATGTTATATGAATTATATTGCATGTGATTGTTAATGTAACCAAGGAAACAGATACACAGCCGAAATGAGCTGTAGACTAACTGATGAACAATTGAAATGAGCTGTAGTAGCAAAATAGCGCATATCTATATGGACTAACTGAAATTGAAATGAGGATGAAATGAAATATGTATGAAATGGAAATGAAATGTGAAATGTGAACAATGTAAAATGGAAAAGAGCCATGTAAAGTGAAATGCTATAAAATGTCAAAGCTGAGAACATAAACAGATGACAAATACAGAATGAATGACAGATAGAGTAATGTATTATTGTAGCATTAGTATTCACGCTAGTATGATATGTATGTATATGGGCGGGGCAAACTCTTCATCCAAGGGCTTGCTGAGAAAGGCAAGTGCCCTAGTAGGTATCAGATGTAGTAGTAAGCTGCATAACGTATTAGGGCAGAGGAAAATTACTTGTATGGGCGAGTAAATTTTCTCATTCTCGGGAGCCTTTGCTGGTAAAATTTTCTATGAACTGTGTGAGTACGAGACTACTTTTCACTAGAGGGCTTACTGAGTAAAGTAAGTGCCCTGATATGCCTCAATTGTGACCATTGGTTGCCTAAAGTATTAGAGTAGAGGAGTGCTACTTGTATGGGCAGGTAATCACCCCAATCCTTACGTATTCTCATGGGTAAAATACCTTGCATGTGTTTGATCAGGTTCAGGAAAGGATTTTAGAAATTATGATAATGATATGCAAATTATGAATACATATACAAGTGTTATTTACAAACCTCATGTTGGCCACACGCTGATTTAATATATATTGTTTCTTCCCTTATTGAGATGCGTCTCACCCAAATACAAATTTATTTTTTTCAAGACCTCCACGTGATCGAGCTTAGAGAGCTCGGGGGTGTTATAGCATTTTGGATATAGAAAGAAAAAGGATATAAACTTTGATGATACTTTTGGAATGTATAAGTTTTATGTTTTATGTTTTGTGTTTTAAGTCTTTTAAGTAGTGAATACTGGAAGTTGTAGATTATGTTTTTGGAGATATGTATATATGTAGATACAGGTAGATGAATGATTTATTTTGGAATGTAGATAGATGTAGAAAACTCTAGTATTATATTGTTAAAGGATTATATTTATGTTTTCTGCTGCATAAATGATAATAGAATGTTAGGTATCAAGTGAATGAATAGATGGCATGGTACCCGGGCCCTCCCAGGCGGGTTCGGGGCCCTATGAAGCACGGTTTATTCAGGTATAATGCACCAAAACGGGTTTTCGGGTTCAGAGCATTACAATTTGGTATCAAAGCGGTAGATTTTGGGTTCTGCAAACTTAGAGATGATTTATATCAGAGTATAGGAATCAGTTAGGATGAGGATACTAGTTGGATAGATTAGGTGTTGAGAAGTATAGGATTTTGTTTCGTAGTTTAGAGGTGGAAATCATCGACGATTTCCTATGATTTCCCTAAAGCAGTCGACGACCTCAGAAAAGCCACAGTAAACCTTAGATGATTTTGTTTCTGAGTTATGAGACTGGTCCTTATATGGAGAATTCCGATGTATAGTGGATTTAAATTTAATGATTGTGTTGTTTGGGGGTTATGATATGGAATTCTCACTCTTTGCTATCCTATTTTCAGGATGGATCCTAGGGATGAGGATGTAGAAACTGAAGGAAGAGATGATGCGAAGACTTCTAGTGAGGAGGACTTAGACACCTCTATGATGCTAAGGGAGTTCATGAGAATGAACCCTCCGACCTTCATAGGAGAACCTGATCCAGTGGCTGTAGAGAATTAAGTATAGGAGATAGAGGAGATCATGATTGTACTCGACTCTACAGATGGGCAGAAGGTCCGTTATGCCGCTTTTAAGATGACTGGAGATATAAAACGCTGGTGGCTTTCTGTGAAGCTACTAGAGGAGCAGAGGCTGGTAAAGATAGCACTAACCTGGGAGCGATTTAAAGAGCTTTTCTTTGATAGGTATTTCCGATTTTCTATCAAAGAGGAAAAGATTGAAGAGTTTACTAACCTGACCCAAGGGAATATGACCGTTGGGGAGTATGCAGCAAAATCTATGGAGCTATCTCGCTTTGCACCATTTCTAATCCCAAACGAGGTAATGAAGGTCAAGAAATTTGAAAAAGGCTTGAGACACAGAATTTATGAGCTGGTGGTGGGATTCCAGGTCCAGAATGTCTTAGACTTGGTTGATAAGGTTTTGGTGCTGGAAAAGAGCATCCAGGGCAGTATAGAGCCTACAGAGCAGAAGAAGAGACCTGCACCATCTAGTATTCAAGCTGAGGTCAGTTAGGGATTTAGGAAGAAAGGGAAAGATGCTATGGTCTCGAGACAGGAGACAAGAGATTGGAGTTATCCTTGTTATCAGGGTAATAAGTCTTACTCTGTACGCTAGAAATGTAACAAGAGGCATAGGGTGAATACTGGTTTGGGACCCCTAATTGTTTCAAGTGTGGAAAATTGAGGCATATCAAAAGGAATTGTCAAGAACCGTTTCCTATTTTTTCTGTACCAAACCAGGACCGAGGGAAGCAGCAAGTACCACTAGGAAGAGGTTGTCTAGCACGAGTTTACTCGTTGATTCAGCCTGAGCCAGATAATGCCAGGAATGCAGGTATGAGTTTATATTTAAGATAATTATGATTCAATTCAGTTATGGATGATTTGGAAGTTTATATGATGATTTTACTTAGTTATGGATGATGCAAAAGTTTATCTGGTGATAATATTGAATTGTATGTGATATAGTGGAATGTAGAAATGAATAATTAGCAAAATTTTGAGGATGAAATTTTTAAAAGAGGGGAGAATGTAAAGACCCAAAAAATTATAGTGATTAATAATTAGGGAAAATAATAAATGGGATAGATAAATAAAAAATAAAGGAAGAAGGAAGATTTAAAAGAGGAAGAACAACAGACCTCGTGGACGAATATCCTGTCTTCGTCGACGAGTGTTCTTCTAAAGATCGTCGATGAAGTTCAGTCCCTCATCGACAAAGAGATCTCGAGTGAGTGAATTTCAGATTTTAAGTTTCGTCTACAAATGCATCCTCTTGTCGACGAAGTCCCTTCTGTGGTTCATCGACGAAGCCTGTCTTCTCGTCGACGAAGCCATGTGGCAACATCGTGCATAAAAGGATCCAAGGAAGCTTCTTTGCAAAAAAATCTATTTTTCCTTAGTTTCTCTCTCTCTAAAAATGTCTCTCAACCTTCTCTCTTCAAATCTAACTCGTATTTAGCCTCGAATCGAAAAACAGAGACCGCTACGATGTTCTAGGGAAGATTCTCTACATATCTAGTGGAGCAAATTTCTAAACTGGGTTTTTTCGAGAAATGCTCCGAAGTTGAGGTAAGGGTTAAGATTCTTAGTTTTGGGGTTTTAAATGTTTATTTAAGGTTTATAGGTTGAAGAAATGCCGAAATAGTAGGTTATTTGGGGTTTATCTGATTAAACTAGGGTTTTTTATTTAGGGTTCAGGTGAGCGCCACAAGCATAATTTGGGGTTCCTGTTGTCGTAGTTCAAGAAAGCAGGTAAGAGGGAATATATATTAAACCATGTTTTATGAATTAAACAAATAAATGGATTATGTTGTGTATATATGTATATGTTTTCGTATGGGTTTAAAATGTCAACCGTTTAAATTATAGTTTCTGAGCTTAGGGCTGTTTTATTAGATATATATTTGTGAAAATGGACTCATGAAAGTGAAAGATTTTTTAGGATAATTGTGTAGGAAATTAAAGGTATACTTTTAGAATATGAATGATAAATGAGGGTTGACATATTTTACATAAAATGTTTGAAATATATCATTAAATTGTGTGGCATGAGTAAAATGGAAATTCAGTGTTGAATTATGTTATATGTACAAGATACAGGTTATACAAGGAATGCAATGAGAATTAAAATGTTATATGAATTATGTTGCATGTGATTATTAATGTAACCATGGAAACAGATGAACAGCCGAAAGGAGCTGTAAACTAATTGATGAACAACTGAAAGGGGCTGTAGTAGTAGAATAGTGCATATCTATGTGGACTAACTAATGTACAGCTGAAAGGAGTTGTAGTACAAATGTAGGAAATGAAATGGAAATGAAGATGGAATGAAATGGAAATGAAATGTGAAATATGAACAATGTAAAATGGGAAAGAGTCATATAAAGTGAAATGCTACGAATTGTCAAAGCTAAAAACATGAACAGATGAGAAATACAGAATAAATGACAGATATGGTAATGTATTATTGTAGTATTAGTATTCACGCTAGTATGATATGTATTTATATGGGGAGGGCAAACTCTACGTCTGAGGTCTTACTGAAAAAGGCGGGTGCCCTAGTAGGTATCAGATGTAGTAGTAGGCTACATAACATATTAGGACAGAGGGAAATTACTTGTATGGGCAGGTAAATTTCCTCATTCTTGGGAGCCTTTGCTAGTAAAATTTTGTATGAACTGTGTGAGTACGAAATTACTTTTTCACTAGAAGGCTTACTGAGTAGGTAAGTGCCCTAATATGCTTCAATTGTGACCATTGGTTGCCTAAAGTATCAGAGCAGAGGAGTGCTACTTGTATGGGCAGGTAATCATCCCCATCCTTACGTATTCTTGTGGGTAAAATGCCTTGCATGTGTTTGATCAGGTTTAAGAAAGGATTTTAGAAATTATGATAATGATATGCAAATGATGAATACATATGCATATGTCATTTACAAACCTTATGTCGGTCACACGCTAATTTAATATATATTTTTTCTTCCCTTATTGAGATGTGTCTCACCTGAATACAAATTTATCTTTTTCAAGACCTCCATGTGATCGAGCTTAGAGAGCTCGGGGTTTTTATAGCATTTTTGGATATAGAAAGAAAAAGGATATAAACTTTGATTATACTTTTGGGATGTATAAGTTTTATATTTTATGTTTTGTGTTTTAAGTCTTATGAGTTGTGAATATTGGAAGTTGTAGATTATGTTTTTGGATATATGTATATATGTAGATATAGGTGGATGAATGGTTTATTTTGGAACTTAGATAGATGTAGAAAAATCTGGTATTATATTGTTGGAGGATTATATTTATGTTGTCCACTGCGTAAATGATAATAGAATGTCATGTATCAGGTGAATGAATGGATGACATGGCACCAGAGTCCCACCAAATGAGTTCGGGGTGCTACAAAGCACGGTTTATTCAGGTATAAAGCACTGGATCGAGTTTTTGGGTTCAGGGCGTTACAACTTTCGTCCTGGATTTGATAGAAACTTGCTCACCACACTGACAACTTATACCAAATCCGATTTTGTACAAACCATAGCATACATCAAACACCCCATTGTACTAGCATATGGAACCTTTGACATATCTTGAACTTCATCATTTGTCTTTGGGCACTGAGCGATAGATAATCTAAAATGATTCGCCAAAGCTGTACTCACTGGTTTTGCATTATCCATACTGAACCTCTCTAACACCCTCTCAACATAGCTATGTTGAGATAACCATAATCTCTTAGAAGCTCCGTCCTTGTGAATCTCCATCCCATGAATTGTCTTGGCCACACCCAAATCCTTCATGTCAAATTCTTTGCTCAACAAACTCTTTAACTTTTTAACCTCACTCATACGCTTTGCAGCAATCAACATATCATCCACATAAAGTAATAGAAAAATAAATGAATCATCATCAAGGCTCTTCATATAAACACAAAAATCATACTCACATTTCATGTAGCCAATTCGGATCATGTAAGAGTCAAATCGCTTATACCACAACCTCGGAGACTACTTCAGCCCATAAAGTGATTTCCCTAATTTAAAGACCAAGTGTTCATGTCCACACTTACTGAACCCTTCTGGATGTACCATGTAAATTAGCTCCTCCAAATCACTATGAAGAAAAGTTGTCTTTACATCCATCTACTCCAACTGCATATCAAAATGCGCTACCAAATCCAACACTGCCCTAATGGAAGTCTATCTGGCCATAGAGGAGAAGATCTAATCATAGTCAACCCCTTTCCTCTATAAGTAATCCTTTGTTACTAGATAAGCCTTGAACTTTTCTACCTCTTTTTCTAATACTACTTCTTTCTTCTTATACACCCATTTGCATCTTATCGCCTTCTTCCCCTCTAAAATCTCCACCAACTCCTATGTCTAGTTCTTATGTATAGACTCCATCTCCTCCACCTTAGCACCCATCCATCTACTCTTCTATTGGTTGTGTACTGCCTCTTGAAAATTAATAGGATCCCTACCACTAGTAATTAGTGCATAAGAAACCAAATCTTCAAAACCATACCTGGTGGGTGGCCTAATACTATGTTTGGGCCTAACTATAGCTATATTGTGATGTTGCTAATCTCTTGAGCTAGAACTACCTACATTATGAACATAGTCTTCTTTACCATGAGTCTCTAGCTCCACCTGCACCACATACTCATTGCTACTGAAATTTTCTAGCACATATTTTTCTTCTTCCTAAGTATGTTGCAATATGTCTTTCTCATCAAAAATCACATCTCTACAAATCACCACCTTGTTTGTCTTCAAATCCTAGAGCTTGAAGCCTTTTCACCCTTTATCTAATACCCCAAAAGGATACACCATCTAAACTTCATATCACGCTTCAATCTCTCTTCACTAGAAACATGCACGTAGGCTGGACATCCAAACACTCTCAAACCAGAGTAGTTTACTGCACTGCCTATCCACACCTCCTCTGTTACTTTCCAAATCTAGTGCTACACTAGGTGACTTGTTAATTAAGAAACATGTCATATTCACTACTTCTACCTAGAAATTCTTTGCAAGCCTTGCATTTAACCTGAGACACCATGCTTTTTTAGCTATTGTTCTATTCATCCTTTCTGATACACCGTGTTCATTAAGATGTAATCCCAAGAGGGGGTTGAATTGGATATATATATAAAAAAAAAATTAAGCCACTTAGTTTCCTTTTACACACTTCTTATCAATTTAACAACTACTTCTTATTACTCCATTATGTATGTGCGTGGCAATCCTATCTATGCATGCAATATACTCAATTTAATATAACGCGGAAAATAAAGAGTAGAGGGAAGAGAGAAGACAAACACGATTTTACGAGGTTCAGCCGACTTGGCATACATCCTCGCCTTGAGCAACCACTCAAGGATTCACTAAAAACCCTGCTCCTTAAAGTGGGACGGAGCTTCCCTTACAAACCGCTGCTTACAAGAGGTACAGCTCCCTTCTTATCTGCTGCTCACAAGAGGTACAGCTTCCTCCTCACACCCGGTTCACAACCCGAACCGTATTTACAATGAAATCTGAAAATAACACTCAAAATAATGCTTCTAACAAAAGCTTGTGAGTACAATTCAAATTCCTAACACATTAACATATGATATAACTTGAAGCTCATGAATGTATGAATACAATAACCTTGTTTTATATATGATATGCTTGAGCACAAAAATCCCTATTTAATCAAAACTCTCAAGTAAAATATATTTGAAATGCCTTGGAGTTAACTAGGGTTCTTGGTTCACTTTGTAAAAATGTAAAAGTATGTTTGAAGTAAACTTGTTAACAAAATATTTGTGTTGAATACAAACTCAATCAAAATCACAAAACTTTATTTCATGTATTCAATCACAAACTGAGAATATTAATTTTCAGAAAATATCCCTCAATTAAATGTATAGTTGTAAGTACCAAGGATATTTAATCAAGTAGTAATATGACTAAAATATATATATCCTTTAGAAAATACACACTTGAATCAAAAGAAAATCAATCAAGCAAGTTAAATAAGTTTTCTCAAGTAATGATCTTCTCAAAAATATATTTTATATGAATAGGCACACTCAAGATCAAAACTTTTCAATACTTAGTCAAGAACAAGCAATGAGATGAGATGAAAAGTCACAACACTAATAACTTGAAAGATCAAACCTCAATATTGGATTGATGTCCAGTAGAGTAAACAAGTTCCCTTTGAAAATCTGATTTGATTTGCCTAAGCTTGAAGATTTTAGATTGATGTCTAGGCAATCGTATAACACTTTTCAATGATCTTGCAACAAGGTGTGTTTCTCTCTTTCTTGTGTGTCTCACTTCCTTCTAGGGTTTAGACATTTAGTATATATAGTAAATGACCCTTAGGATTGATCTCAGCCGTTGGATCAATCAGATGGCTCGCGAGTTCACTTAATAAAAATCTGGTTTTTAGCAGCCCCGCGACTTCAGGCACCTGAGGGTAAAGGTCCAGGCAACCGAAGTTCCTTAAGCCTTGAAAAAATCATGTTGGAATACAGGATCAGGCGACCGAAGTGGTGACTTCAGGTGCCTGAGGTTCCAAGGTCAGGCAACCGAAGTGCCTCGGTCAGGTTCTGTCTTCTCCATTTAATTTTCAAGCTACCGAACTTAATCTTCAAGCAACCGAAGAAATTCTTCAAGCGCTTGAGGTTTGAGTTCAGGCGACCGAAGTCCCCATTTTCTCAAATTTTCATTTCTAATTAAAAATCTGCTTGGCTCCTTTTCTTGGGTGTTTCATAAAACATATTTTTCATGATTTTGAAAACATTTCAAGGTCCATGAGATTTTCCTAATGATGTACATGAAATGCATAAATCCAAAAACCATTCTAAGTTATAATGAGCCTCAAATTAAATCATACGAAAATGTAAGTACATGAGTTCTAAATACCCTTTCCCAAGATATTCTTGAACTTTGTCGCTTGCATCTTGATTCTCGTACTCTTTGAGTTCCATGGTACTTTCCAAAATGTATCAGCTTTACTTTATGGCTTCCATGACTCATTATCTTTCCGTGCATGCTTAGTGTAAGTCCTGTTCACAAACTCAATGCACAGATCAAATATCAAGTGATTTGTCATTATCAAAACAAGATTGGACTCGTAGAGTCAACATACCGTTCTGTTGTGGTGTCTTGCATACTATGAAGTGTCACTTAATCCCATACTGCTCACATAACTCTGTGAACTTTGAATTTGTGTACTCAGTACGATTGTCAAACCTGAGGCATTTGATCTTCCTTCTTGTCTAGTTTCCTACTTCAGCTTTCCATAACTTGTACTTGGCAAATGTTTCTAACTTGTGCCACATGAAGTACACCCAAAACTTTCATGAGTATTCATCAATAAAACTCACGAAATACATATGTCCTCCCCATGATGCTACCCTTATTAGCCTCGAAACATCTGTATAAACATAGTCGAAAATTCTCTCTATCTTGTGTGTGGTTGTCTTGAACTGCACCCAAATTTGTTTCCCAAGAACACAATAGCTACAAAAATCAAACTTGCATGTTTTGACACCCTTCAATAGATTTCTTTTATGAAATTGCATCATCCCACACTCACCCATATGACCTAACCGCATATGCCACAAGGCTGTACTATTTGACTCTGACTTTGCAGTTGCAACTTCACCTACAACTGTGGTACCTAGCAGTGTATAAATATTTCCTGCTAGTTTCTGCCCTTTCATCACTGCTAAGACACCTTTACCCACCTTCATTACTCCACTTACAGACTTGTAATTAAACCCATTACAATCTAAAGTGTCCAATGAAACCATATTCTTCCTTAAATCTGGGATGTCTAAAATCACACAACATTCTAACAACACCATCAAACATTTTAATTCTAATATTTCTCATTCCAATAACTTTGCATGATGCATCATTACCCATCAGAACAAAACCAAAATTTACCAACTTATAGGTGTCAAACCAATATTTATTGGGTGTCATGTGATAGGAGCATGCTAAATCTAGAATCCAAGAATCTGTGAGATGGTCTGAATTGGATGAAACAGAAAGCATGTCCCCGTCACCGCTCTCTCAGTCATCTTCTTCCACTACATTCGCAGACTTTGATGGACTCTCTTTATTATTTGTATTCCTCTTGTTTTTCTCTAGACAATCTCATTTTATGTGCCCCTTTTTCCCACACTTATAACATTGTATGTCCTTCCTCTTCATGGATTTAGACCAAGATTTATTGTTACTCGATCCACTCTAGGACTTGTTTCTCCCAAGTTCTCAGTTACCCCTCACCACAAGCCCTTCACCTTGTAAATTCTCATCACTGACTTTTTTCCTCTGATGAAAACCTAATAGAGCACTTGTGATCTCCTTCAATTCGAGAGTTTCTTTCCCCCACATCAGAGTTGTAACCAAATTTTCGTACGTAGGAGAAGCAGGTAAGGAATTTAGTAACATCAACGCCTTGTTTCTTCTTTGAACTTCACATCAACTCGCTTCAAATCACTGATGATTTGGTTGAACACGTTAACATGTTGGTTCAGATCTGAGCCCTCTGACATCTTAAGACCATACAATTTCTACTTAAAATAAAATTTGTTCGTCAACAACTTGGACATATACTGACTTTTCAGTTTCAACCAAATTGCCACCGGTGATTCCTCATCCATGACATGATACATCACGTCATCAGCTAGACAAAGTTTGATATTTGCCACAGCCTTCGCTTCCCGTTCCTTCTAATTTATGTCATCCATGTCTTTCGGCTGCTTTTTGTATAGTGCCTTCACCATGCCTTGTTGCACTAACAAATCCTTGACCCTCTTATTCCATAATCCCAAATTTCCAAATCCATATAACTTGACCATGTCAAACTTCGCAAAAGAAATCCTAAGCATCATGACCTGAGCTCTGGTACCAATTGTTGTGAAACGTGCAGCAATTATGATGAGTAATACGAAAAAACAAAGAGATGGATAAAGCAACAAAAACACACGGATTTAACATGATTCGGTAGTATGCCTACATCCACCGGAGCGAGCGGTGGCTGAATTTCATTATATCAAAGTAGGATTAAATCATATGTATTTATACTAACCCTTCATACAAAAGTATTAGAAAAATTCCTCAAATACCCTTGTACCGAACCGTGGGGACGCTGCCCCCCGCACCCCCAACCAATTAATTGTTCCAGCCAATAAAATAAGTATGCTTTCTCGGTACACATGTTTCACTCGATATGAGCCGCACACTACAACAATTTCTCTTTGGAAGTTGTAAAATTTCAATTGAGGACTTTCTTTGGGTTTGATGGTTTCTCATCTGTGAATGGATTCCTTATGAAGAATGAGGTTATTATTCTTTTCTTATTGTTATTTGATTTTTAATGTCATTCTTATATTAATTATTTTGGAGTTAGATTTCAGACTGTTTTATGGACTTCCAATCATCCAGTTTGAATCTGTTCTGGTGTTTGACGACTGTGGAGTCCGACTCTTGCTTCCTTTTTATTCAGCTAAAGAAGAAGGTTAGCCCAAATGATGCTTCATAATTCTATTCAGATTTTTTTTTTTTTTGAATCTTTTAAAATGGATGCTAAAATATGTTTGAAAGCAGTTGAGCTGACTGTATAAATTGTTTTCCATTGTTCAATTGTATGGACAGCTTGTAGAAGATGTTGTTATACTTTGGTCATAATGGATTCTTCTGTTGTTTTTACATGCAATTCTTTTTATCTCATCAGTCTCAATCCTCACATTCTTTTCCTCATGTAAAATTGAATTCTTTATTTAAGTTGTTGATTATTTTATACTATTACTTAATTAGTTGAGAATCTAGAGGTTATTTAATTCAGTATTTGGACTTTTCATTATTGTTCCTGAGATATGTTTGTTTGGCTAGAAATTGTCCATATTTATCCATGAGCTCATGATGTTAAGTGTGTGTTCGTGTATAAAAGAGAAAGCATTTTATTATTGGAACACCATTTTTTGTTCCACTAGAATGATCCCAAGAAATTAACTTACTTCCATCCCACTGTGTACGCGGGCAGGTAACTTACCCTGTTCCTGTTCCTATTATGGTTCCCATTCTGCATATCTTGACAATCTGTGCTCCACATATCATTGACTGAGAGCCTCGACTCAACCCTCGACAACTTCATATCATGATTGACATAATTTTATCAGCCCAAAAGTTCACCCAAGGCTTTAAATAGTTAAACTTTTTATCTCTTTGTCAACTGAAGTTGAGAACAGATCCGTATGTGTTAAATAGCTTAGCCCAGTCTGCTACATGGGAGTGACATGGGCGACACCCCCTTGGGTGTCCGCAAATGAATTTTATCTTTGCAATAATAAGAAATAACTTGGCTCAATCTGAATGCTAGAACCTCCGAACTAACCCAACATCCCTGGCAAATAGCCTGATTTTATGTTCCTTATATTTCCATCTTTCGAAGTTTCTTTTATTTATATTTACTTTGCATCTTATTTTTTTTCATTTGTTTCTTCTATTTTTTCTTGCTTATTAGTCCCGCATCAATTTGAATCACACTGGAGAAGATTCATAGGCAATTGTACGTATGAATCTATACAAGATCAAGCTGTTAGGACCGGAGAAGCCTATGAGTGGGCTTGATGTACATGGATGAACACCAACTTGACCCAAAAGCTTAAGCCTATTGGGTTTTAGGCCCAACCATGTATATAAGCACCTATCATCCACTCTAATTTTCCAATGTGAGACAAACTCACAAGTGGAATTCTCAATAATCTCCCCCTCACTTGTGAGTTTCAACCACTCCCCCTTGAATGGAAACCATCTCCCTTATAAGAGTAAGTCCAATTCCCCAACAGTTGCTCAAGTAGGCCTTACCATTGGCGTCTTATGTGTCTCGGATTGCATTCTACGTGTCTTTGAACCAATCCAACCTCCCACGTCTTGACCTTATTCGGATCCATCCCAAGCCTAGATAATCCTTATTGGCCTTGGTCACACACATGGTCCTTCAACTATTAGCACGTTAGGAGAATTAGTTTCACATTTCGATTTTTTTCGATATTACTGACCCAGAGTTACGAACCGTCGGCTCTGATACCACTTGTTAGGACTGAAAGAGCTTATGGGTGGGCTTGATACACATAAGTGAAGATCAACTTGACCCAAAAGTTTAAGCATATTGGGTCTTGGGCCCTAACATTGTGCAATTGTCCAATTATTTCTCTATATTTATGGTGAAAGAGCCACAACTTTGCCATTAGTGGGCTTCCATGGAGCTGAAAATAATTCATTTCAGGTGGCTTCAGTTCCTTCTATGCCGATATGCTTTCATTGTCACAAAAGGCTTCCAAAATCCAAATAAGTGATGGACAATTATTCTGCTGAAAATATTAGTGTGCTTCTGAGTTCTAAGTGCAATGCTGATCAAGAGGACCTGCTGAAGGTCTCTTTCTTGGGATGCTTCTTGACTGATAATGGGGTAAGAAGGGGAAACTTTCGAGAGGTATTGAATAAGGCTGAGTCAACACTCATGATATAGGGGTGTGCAAACGGTTGGTTTGGTCAAATTCAGTTAATTGACTAAAACTTTTGGTTAACAATTATCTCTAATTGAACCGAATCGACCGAATTAAGTGCTGTAAGCGAACCATACCAATCTAACCAACTTTCGAATAATTCGGTTAATTGAATTTCATCGAAATAATTTAAAATTAATTATAAAAAATATATAATGGCAAATTTTAAAATTAATTATAAAATTAATTTTTACCCTTTCTTTTAATTGTAAAAGCTGAAATAGGAGAATGACATTGATTTAATAAATAAATTAAGAAAATAGAATAATTATATAATATATAATATATCAATTATATTTAATATTACTTATATTTAATTTTTAATTAATTAGTAATTTGGATAATTGGTTAACCGAATTAAAATTCTCCATACTCAAACCGAAAATCGAATACCCGAAATTATCCAAATATGTAACCTAACCGAACCGACTGAACTCAGTCAGTTAATTCGGTTAGTTCGGTTAAACCCGAATTATGCTCACCCCTACGTGGATATGTTCTTTTTTTACGATGAACATTTGTCCTATACATACACTTCAACTTTTGAAATAATTTTTAGGTTTGTGCTGAGATTTCTTCATTAGGATTTAAGCTGCATAATTTATTTATTTTTCAGTTTGTTGATGGGTCTCAGCTCTATTAATGCACTATTGCTTGAGAAGAATGAACTTTGTTCTACTTGAAGGGTCAAAAAATTATAATCTCTGACTACCTGCATCTTTCTTTGAAATTTGATGATACTGCCTCATGAATATATAACCTTTATTAGTGCAATGAATAGTTAGATTCACACAGAAATAATTTTTTGTTTTTTGTTACACATTTTACTTAAGCATTTTAATTTCAAATCGAAATTTTTATTAGACTATTTAAAAAATTGTCTTCAAAGTTTAAAATTCTAATAAAAAAGGAAAAAAAAATTATCAATAATAACAATTCAATTTGTTGGATAAACCCCTTCAAATATTTAAGTGCAATTAGACTCTACATTACAATTCTCTCCTTAATTATTTTTCATTATTTTACATATTAATTTGTGTAGCTGCATAGCATGAGCCACTTGCTAGTTAAAGTATGAAATTCAAAATCATTTTTAAAGATTTATGTTTTATTTAAATTTATAAGTACAAACATCGGAATGATTATACTATTCATATTATTATATATAATATAGATTTTTCAAGAATTACGACTTAGAATTTAGATTTTGTCCAATCCAATTCATGAATAGATATTTTTGAAATGCTAATTTAAAATTTATAAATTTTTATAACTTCTTATTGGTGCTTCAATTTTGATACTTGAATTTTAAAATTACAATGTCGATTATAATAAAGAAATATATTAGTCGGTAGTGACTTCAAATTTTTAAATTGAACCCAGTAGTTATGATTTGGTTAATTGATGGATATTGCCTAAAAATCAATTACTCGAATTTCAATTAACTATTTGAAACGATTTAGTTTCAATTCGTATTTTCAAGCAAACCATAACTTTGGTTCGATTAGCGATTCCAGTGCGTCATCTTTGAGATAGATTTCGCTTCATATTTGGTATTGAAAGCTTGCAATAACCATTTGGTACCCAAGAAGGAGGAACAAGTTTAGGCCTGATTAACTCAACTTAAGATTTCATTCTTGAAAAAGTAGAGATGATGGTTCATTCTTTAAGATCAAGGATGTAGTATTAGGAACATAGAAATGACTAAGAAAGACCTAGAACGAAGCCTTCTACATTAACAAATGCAATATAATAGTCATTTGCAGCCTTTTAAGTTTTGCATCGGCTGATTGCCTCCCTATCAACCTTTCATACTCAACTACTAACAATGACTTGCAATATTTATTTTTCAGTTCTATAGGAATATAGGATACATTTTTGCTGAACACTCTTGAAGTATGACTAATCCAACATTGTCACTGCAAGAAGTTGAAGTCTTCACTGATATGGGGGGAAGTTTATTTTTCCCGTATTTGTTTTCCCATGTTAGTTATTGTGACACTACGTGTTGCCAAGCAGACCTTTCCCAACACAATTGAAATGTATAATTAGTAAAAGAGCAATTGATATATTTTTATGGGTTTTGAAAAAAATTGTGTAATGACACAATCAGTAATTCTAAATATCAAATTATATGATGATAACCAGTTTGCACAAGAACTAATTTTGTATTGTCTATACAATAATTACAAATCAAAATGAAAAAATAGAAACGTAGACAAATTCACTGTTATCAATTTTTTCACTACAAAAAAAAAAAAGAAATACAATAAAAAGCGTAAATGATACCAAATATCCTGTTAATTTTCAAAATCGAGAGAAAAAAAATAGAGAACACAAAAATGTACAGCGCTTCCACATCAGGCTTTTGACATAGAAAATGAATTTACAGCTAAAATTTTCACTACTGGCGAACTTACAATCCTAAAAATGGACTAATGGTACAACCTAGTCATTCATTGGACTTCATTCCAATTTCCAAAACCGTGCTTTCAACATCTCTTTCATTCTCTCTCACACATCTGATAGAAACAGTAAGAAACCAAAGTCTTCAGCATTCCAAAATTCAACTCCAATCTCTGCCGGTGGTCTGAGTTCGAAAGAAGTCAGCCAGAAGATATTGATCTCCCCAAACAAGAGAAAAATTGAGATATCAAGCTCTCTGCCTTGTTGCTGGATGAGGCACTTCCTCGTAACTGTCTGGCTCATCTTCTTCATCAGAGGATAGGAGAGATGACCCCATCCATGCCCTGAAGCCTTCATTAACACGCCTCTCTACATCTGGTGTGACTTGCAAGGGGCTTGCTTCTAACATTTCCAGCCCAAGATTTCGCCCGGCAAAGTCACCCTCGTCAAGAATTACAGCAGCTTTCCTTCTTAGGAAGAAGGCAGTTCCTCCGTATAGAATAACCAGTCCCCATGATGCAATCTCGTAGCACCAAAACAAGGGCAAAGAGCAGCTGCTCCCTACCGTCAGGAGGCTTGATCCGAGGAAGAGTGCTAGAAGACCATAGACGGTAGCAAATATGAGATTAAGAATGGCTAGACAGCGGACTCCACCTGATTGATAATTATAAGTTAAACTTTTTTCATTGGATATTTCACATGAAACATCAAAACCACTCTTTTCTCCAACACAAAATAGCACAACAGAAGAGTTTTCATTTCCCTCATTTTCATTCTTTAAAAGCAAGATAATGACATGATCCTTCTCCTTTTTCCCCATTCCAGTTAGTTAAGGAGAGTTACAGAAAACAATAATGAACTCGAGAAAAGTAAAACAATAGGCTACTTTGAGATACTGAGGCACAACATTCTTTCACAAATATAATATAAAATCCACTTTAAAATTTATATTCCAACATTTCTAACTATATATTCCAACTCCCTCTCATAGTAAAGAACTAAAACTTAAAAACATATATGTCATATACAAGGATGAACTATGAAGGCCCCAGGCCTTCAGCTAGAAATTGAAACCCATTATCCCATGCCAATTCTAGCAGAAAGATGTGAGCAATGAAAGGTGGCTCATGCTCTTAGTAAAGGAACAAATAATTAAAGTTGTATTATGCATATATCTTCTTATAAGCAATATTAACTACCAACGGAAATCATTTGGCAATTCAAACATAAAACATACCCCTTTTTGATGCACAGTATTTATTTTCAACCACCTTTAAGCATCCATGTCTTGTTGGGGCAGAATATGCAACAGCAATTCCTGCAAAATAAACAAGTAGATAAAAATCACAAGGCTAACTCAGAACAATAAATTGCCCACTGATACAATTTCATCAAAAATTGGGCCGGAAAAACCAAGTAATAGTGATGATGCAAGGCTGTTTAAACAGCAAAAATCAGAGCTAATCTATGAGATTCAGCAAATTCAGCATTTTTCTTCACCACACAAATCTTCATTATGTTCATATGCACATTAAAAGGCAAACAGTATTCCATCCTAAATTCAAGGGACATATTTCCATTCATCAGAAAAAGAAATCCATAGTTCCAAGTAAGCCACTCTTCCATTGAGCTGCTAATATAATTCAAATTGACTAGAATTAAAAACCCAGAACAATTATAATAAATGGAATGCCACTTCAAAAAAGTAAAACTGGTGCATAAATGTTTGTATTTCAGAAAAGAAAGTGCATGCAACATAAATTGAAGCAGACTCCAAGGATCGACCCAAAAAAGGAATGACCCTCATGGCAACATCTCAATTTAATGATTCTTGGAAATTTGACTCCAGCATAGTCATAAGCTTTAGCATTTCCCTCCATATTTGCCTTAAAAGTATGAACCTTATTGTTTGGCCTTATACATGCTGTGACATATTTAAGTTGTGCTTCATTTATATGAGAAAGGTGGTAGACCTCAATCTCACAACTTCATTCTGACAATACAAGTCTGAAAATTATAAAAAAACTCTGCTCAGCATCTTCATGTTCAAGGTGCCATTGTGCCAATGTTTATCAAAATACCTTAAGCTAGAACGCTACAACAAATATAACTGTAATTACCAGCTGGTCTGTTTCCAGATTTCCTTAATCTCACTTTCATCCCCACTAAATTTTGGTTATAGCACGCATTGGCATGTGAGCTAGCATCTCAGGTCAGCTGAGACAAGGCAATCTCTAAGAGGCGCAGAAGCACAATAAGAGGTGCACTTCAAAGTGAAAGGCTGGTGCAAAATGAGAGGTGCCTCATAAGTATCCTTAGTTGAATGATTTTTCTTTTGCTGCAAAAGAATATTGGCAAGAGATTGAAAGGGACATGGGGTATTCTAGGCAACCTAGCACATGGTCTAAAATGAAATAATTTTTAAAAGATAATACATCTCAATTTCTTATTGGAGATAACTACTAGACTGATTGTATAACCTTAAACAATTGTCCTCATGTGTGTATAAATATTTTGCTACTTTTAATGATCCTATGTTTAGGAGTGTTACAATGAAAGCATAAAGATTCACCATGTCTTAGAAAAGGATTAAGACAAGAAATTAGAAGTCAAATTCCTTGGTAAAACCCAAAGACCACTTCGTCTGAGGTTTATCACATAGCGTTGGAAGTTGAGAGATTTTTCTCCAAATCTCCAATCACAAGAACATCAACATGTTAGGGAGTTCCACTTTTTTAATTTTTTTATAATTTTTTAAGTTTTTGATAAGAAAAAAAATAACTATATTAACAGTGTAATCATGTTAGGGAGTTTAATCAATCTAGAGGAAGTTCAAAGTGGTCAAAAGATAGCCATAAATTTGTCCAAAATGTTCAGGAGACGACTCTTGTTCAAGATTATTACCCTAGTATTCAAGTCCTTATATGAAGTATTGTGTAGTTAAATATCATGGCTATGTAAATGACTTGCATATTATTAGTGCACAATTTCCAAACCTTTTAATCATTTCCTTTCAAGAAGTGAGCCATAGTTCTTTCCAAGGTAAGAGTGTAGACTCCTCTTTAGCGACCTTGGACAAAGTTGATGTCACCACTAGCCAAAAACAGACCTTGACTTGTTACTAGACTTAGATACTAAGACTTGCCATGGTATTCAAGATGAGCTGTCAACTGCAGAGGCTGAAATGCTTGTCAACGATTATTTCAGAACTACAATTGGCCACCCCTAACTCAAGTAATAAGCAACAATTGGTGGCTCTAGACTGTATTCAAGATTCCTTAGTTGTTGAACATATTATTAAGAATCCCCTTGAGATGATTTCTTCTTAATCCATTGAATATGTGCTCCTATCACCTACTTACTCTTCTGTTCCTCTTTCTTGTCTCTCCACACATTCTTTAACCAAATTTGGTGGAACCTTTCCTACCATTTTACAATATGGACCAAATGCATATTTTTTGATTTACCATTAAATTTGAAATTAAATTAATTTCTTGTTTGGAGGACTTATTACAGGACTTGTTACTTTATCGAAGGATGTTGGGGCCCTCTATGCTAGCAGGTGATTTCACAAGATCAGCTATTGCTCCTAAACTTCAAGCTTTTAGGCTGTTGTCACCAGTGTTGTCTCACATGAATCACAATATGGATGATTTGAAGCTTTCAAATTATTAGTAGGACTTTTTTGCAACTCTCCTATGGCGCTTGAGAATGCTATACATTTTATGTCATTTCTTCATTTCTATGTTCGGTTGAAGCAGTTTCAGATTGTCAAATTACTGCCATTGCACCACCATAAAACTTGCAACTGAGTTTTCTCTAACAAGGGGAGTTCGATAGAGGATCTCTAGCAGATAATTCTGGGCCATCAGATTTCATTTGAAGATTAAAAATTAGAGATTATACTTTGGGGTTATTTTATGATTTCTCATCGTTTTCAGGTTATTAGATAGGGTGGGACCAGAAAATTACAGTTGAGGCGATTGGGCCTTCTCTTCACAAGGCTTCGTAATTTTAATAGTTATATCCTTAGAGTTTCCTAGTTGCAAACAAATATAGACTTACAATGTAAGAATAAGGAACTTGGGATGATCAATTGAATCTCACAGGCTTTCTCTCTCACAGCAGTCATTCTTTCACTCTCCCTCAGGTCCATTCTCCCTCCCTCTCTTCATGTCCTCTTCTTCTTCCCCCTTTCTTCTTCTTTCACCTTTCTTCCCCTCTCCTCTGTCTGTTTCTTTCTCTGGCCTGCTCTATTTTTTGTTCTGTTTCTAACTCTACACTGTTCTGCAGCTGTTCCTCCCTTCTCCTTTGTTCTCCATTCTTCTTTCTCCTTCTTTTCTTCTTCTCCCTGTTTCTCCTGGTCAATTCTTTCTCTGTTTCTGTCTGTCGCTGTCCTACATCACCTTTTCACCTGATTTCACCCTCAATTCCTTTCACCAACACAAAAACTACCATCCAAATTCTTCTCAAAGATTTAGTCATCTGCACCTCAGAATTACTTTGATTATCATACAAAAAATTTGCTCATAACTCCCTCCTTCGCCACTGCCCAGAGAGTGTACACTTTAATAGGCCCATCATGATCAGGCTTTTCCCCACACTAAGAAGCTTATTTTCACCATTATAACTTACCTTATGTTGACTTTTTGAGTCCGATTCCTGGTTTTGATAATGACAAGCCGCAAGTTACTTATGTGTGTTTCTAGTGATTGAACAAGTTATAATTTAACACACACATAAGAGGTCTAAGATGGAAGTCAGACAGAGCTCAAAGAACACATCATTTGGCATATTCCACGGAAGAGCAAAAGAAGAAGAAGAAAACATGTTTTCTGTTGTATATGCATTTAATTTTTCTACTTTGGTATGTAATAACTACATACATCTTGCATGATATGTCTTAATGTTCAGACAGAACCGTAGACAGACCTTTGGGCTGACTTTGGTCGACCCAACGCCAGGTTTTTTATGGTAAATTAAAATGCCTAGACCTTAGAAAGACCCTAGGACCCTGCACTTCACTTAAGAAAAATAACAAGGATAAAATATAACCTAAGTTGAAAACTGAAAGGGATTCGAGCGACCGAACCAAGCAAATCAAATTGCCTCACTCGACCGAACTGTTGACTAGTCAAATAGTTGACCTGACTTCGGGTGACCGAACTCAAATGACCGTAGCGTCTTCGGTCAACTAAACTCGCACCCAGAATTTTTCCAACTACTCAGGCACCCGAACTTCACGTTCAAAATACCCCTGGGCAACCGAATGTTCAAGTTCAGCAGACCGAACTTGAGACTAGGCGACCGAACCTCGAACAGATTCGAAAATCGCCTTGGTTAGCAAGCCGAACCCTTGATCAGGCACCTGAACTTCAAAAGTTGCCTTTTCCCTGTTGTATTTGTTTGGGCGACCAAACCTATGGCTCGGTAGACCAAAACTCTCGGGTTGCCCAAATTTAACTGCGGTAATTAGGGTAAAAATTTAATTAAACTTTTTTAATAATACCCTCTATGTCCCAATGGTCATATTTTTTAGAAACTCTATAAATACTCCTTTCATTTGTTTAATTAGCAATTTTAATTAACTCCCAAATCCTCTCAAATTATTTTGTTAATCAAAGTTCCCCCAAACCATTTTTAATGCAAAAATCTTTTCCTTAGAACAAAATGTTTTAATCTCTCCAACTCCCTTTCATTCTTTCTTTTGAAAATCATTTTTACAAGAGAGTGTTTATTTGGGCATTTAGTTTACATTCAAAGCATCAATACTCTCATTTACTCTTTACTTTGAAAATCTCCTTGAGAGTAACCTTTGAGATTTCTCCACATATTTCCATGGTAAATATGTTGTTGGAGAAATATATTTTTGCATCCATGCTTTCATTAAAATAAAAAAAAATCTTTATATTACAAAAATCATTTTGAGAAACACACCCCCTCTACTGAGCATTAATTTCATATCATATTAAAGAGTGCATGTTTTATTGAACTTTATTGTGTACATCTCCGCTTGTATTAAGAAGCATGTTTATATGTACGAAAAATATTTTTATTGTATCGGTTGGGTTCTGCCCGTAATTGAACTGGAGAGTCTTAACCCCATAAGTGAGACTGGTTTGGTTTAACCCAGAAATTGAACCGGGGTTTTCCTTGCCCCGTAAGGAGAGGTTGTAACGGCTTCTACTCCGCCCGTTTAAGTGAACAGGTATAGTAGAATCCTTGGGAAGTATGCCCAAGGCGGGGATGTAAGTTGGTTTTGCCGAACCTCGATAACAAATATTGTGTGTTGCTCTCTCCCTATCTCATTTGATTACTGTACTTCAATTTCCGCACTTTAATTTCCATCTATGTATGTCTGTTCATTTACAGTTATAATCATTTGCATGCACATTTATTTTAAATGAGATACGCGTGTATGTTTGCACTGATAACTTAATTGTTTTACATACACGTTTTCAATATTGAATGAAATATGAACTGTGGTGACTCGGCGAAATGTTTTAAATTAGTTGAAAAGTTTGAAATGTCCAATTCACCCCCCCCCCCCTCTTGGGATCACACCAATTCCAACACCTTTTCTTCAATACCCACCCTTACAGGACATTTCTTATCATCATACCCTTGCTCTCCTACTCAAGTCAACCAGGACCTCATTCACAAGATGGCCCCCAGCGATTAGAGATGGTTGGTTCCTGAGGTAAAAATCGTAATTGGCTTTTCCACTCAAAGTAAATCCAACACATTGTCATGCTTTGATGGTCCATTGGATGATTCTGCCTAGTGGTTTACTGGACAAGGCTAGGTTAGCTACTCCTTGTAACATGTTGGTACCGCCTAAATCTTCCAATTAACAAGATCCGATTCCAGCATCTCTAGGGCTCAAACTCCGAGCACACAAAGGTTACAAGACTAAGCAACTACTCAAACAAGACTGAAACATCAGCACTTTCGAACATCACCTATGACAATAGGACTTCCATTTCCTCCCTCTCTTCTCTTCTAGTCCTGATGATCCTAGTAGAGCTGGAGTTGAAGCTAGACGAACACCCTCTCCTCCCCACGAGGAGGACTTCAACCTTCACTACTTGAGAATACCTTCCCAACGCTCGGTTGCACGTCCTTCTCTGCTCTCTTTACTAAGACTTCCCCTTTTTCCTGTCTATTTATCTGTTAGTTAAGTAGACTTGTGATACGAACTTTACTTTGTACTCAATGGGAGGATGTAGCGGTATTTGAATTATCCAGCTACATGATGAGAAAAAAGCATCCAACTATGCTCCTTATCTATCTAATAGTTTATTCTATCTACTCTCCCCAATTTCCTTTCTTATTCTCATGGAGAGATTGAACTTATTGAATGAGAACCCTAACTGAGCTCCCACAACCGCCAACTCCCACATTATTAACCACTTTTATTCAACAGGAGCACTGAACTGAGCAACAGAAGCACTGCGATCTGCCAATTTTAATTCATTTTGAAAAGAAACTTCTGGTAAAAGACCTTTCACATTTGAAGAAGCATCTGGATCATAATCTTCCCTCTTCTCCACTTGAGCAGCATCCATATTATCAAAACACAAGCCCCCTTACTGCTATAGCCCATTGATGTAGGACAAGAAGCAAGACCTTGGAAGATCCTTGTTGGAGAATAATTAAGAAGAATTGGGTCCCCGGATTGTTTGAGTTTAGTTAGTAGCTCATTGTATGTTTAGTTCAATTAGTATAGGATTTTTGTGTATTTGTGGGCTTTATCGTAATATTTGTGTATTTTAGGGGTGTGTTTGTATTGTAATGTAGTTTTTTTAGGGGTATATGATTAATTTCATGCATTAGAGACTTTCTTATAAATAGTGTGAAAACCATGTTGAAAGTCAGTTGATGAATTTGAAGTGAACGTGAGTTCCCCCCTTGTATCACCTCCCTACTCTCTTCCCTTCCATCTTGTCTCCAATTTCTTCTAATCTCTCCCATGGCTATAGATCCTTGATGCTGCCCCTGCATCGTTTAATATCAGAGCCCAATCACAATCTCTATTCTTCCATTTCAATTCCCCCATCTTCCCCTTTCACTCTTCTTCTTCCCCTCTTCTTCCTTCTTTCTCTGTTATGATATCCTGTTAAGCATTCTGCCCTCTTTCTTCTTCTCTGTTTCTCCGTCTTTACTTCCCTTCCCTTCCTCTCTTATTTCTAAATCTTTCCCATAACTCTCTCTCTCTCTCTCTCTCTGACTTCTGATATTCTCACTTCATTCTTTTTCTTTCTCTTCTGTTCTATCTAAATCTGTTTCTGTTTTCTTCTCTTCCCCCAGCTTCTTCTTCTTCTTAATCTCTTTCTTAATTCTTTCCATCTCTCTCTCTATTTCTAACTTCCTATCAATGTCCTTCATGTCACTAGTACTAGATATTGCAAAAAAAATAATAATAATAATGAAAAGCAGTTCTGAACTTTTCAAAAAATTCCAGTTGTGTCCCCATTTGTTCGAACACCACTTTCCACACACCATCCTGCTACACCACCCATCCCACTGAAAACAGAACCCCTGGAATCCTTCCCCTTAAATTTTCATCATCTGACCAGCCGTGTGGTTCCATGTGCCAGCAGGAAAATTCCCAGCCAGCCCTCTTAAATCAATTTCCTGGGACTCATTCTGCACGCTACCACCACCATTGCAATACCCATGACCTGATTTATCTTCTCTCAAAATTTCATTTCTGGAAAGTCGCCGCTGGTCACTCACACGCCCCACATGCCAGCAACGTGCGTGAGAAAATTTTCCAGAAGACCTGCAATTGCCAGTCTCACAATAAATTGATCCAGCCATGATATTTTGGGTTTCTTCCACAATATTTTGATCTGTGGCATGGTATTTTAATTGTGGATCTTATATTTTGCAAGCAAGCATGATAATTTGATATGAGAAGCAAGAAATTTGATGATGCAAACATAAAAAATCAGGTTTATTTGCTGTATTCGAATTTTCTAAGTGAATTTGTTTCATTTCACAATCAAGGTCAACAGTGAATTGAAGATGGTTCTTGGAAATTAGGAATCTGATTTGTGGTTTGCATAATAGATTGAGGATTGTTAGAAAATCCTGTTAAGGGATTTTGGCGAATGGCTTACTGGAATAATTAATGGTTTTTGTCATACTCCAGACATAGTAATTTTTTTTTTTCGGGATATGCCGGGTTTCCTGGGCTTGCGCGCCAGACTAATCCCACACCTACGCCAGCTGTGCCCTCAGCCAACACCTAGGAGATAAATCGCACATGTGCGCTACAGGCAGCAGGGTTTGAACCCTAGACTTCACCTTTGTCCAAGGCCATCTGGTGAACCTCCTTACCACCTGAGCTGATGCTCGGGGGCCACTTCAATACCTTTTTTAAGTGTGGAGAAAATGTATGCAAATTCATCATTGATGGACGATGTCCTATTAACATGGTTTCTAGAAATGGATTCACTCGTATGCAACTTTATCCAAAACCTCACCCAGAGCCTTATAAGATATCTTGGTTTGATAACACTACCTTACATGTTTATGAAAGGTGTCTGAATCCTATCCAAAAGGGTAACTATTTTGATAACATTTGGTGTGATATCATACCCACAAATATTAGCCATGCACTCCTTGGTTCTGCTTCGTTGGATGATTTGAGTGTGACTCAAGTACACGAAAACACATATGACTCCCACTATAATGATAAGAAGATCATCTTGAAGCCGTCACCACCAACCAACCAACACAGAGAATCTGTTAAGAGTTACAACTTGAAGACACTATAAGAAAGGAATGCATGTGTTTGAACACATCCAAAATCCTTCAAACATTCCTATTGTGTCATTCCAATGAGTTCATTGATGCCAATTCCCAATTCAAGTCTATAGTGCTGTCAATGAAGCCTGGTTTCTTGTATCACTCTAGTGCTAGCTTTCAAAAAATCCAAGTTTTCTTCTTACTTCTGATCAATGTCTTTAAAACCAGACCAGAGAGCAAATCAGAAGACTGTCCAGTTCCCAGTTTTTCTGGTTCAACCAGTTAGACCACCGGTCAGACCAGTTTTTTTTTAAAAAATAAAAAATAAAATATAATGATTATATAATAAATCTGTATCATAATTTTCAAAAGTAATGATGTGGGTCAGTGGTACTACTGGTCTTTTTTCCTTGGAGAAGTTGCAGGTTCAACACTGATTGATCTCACTTTTACTTATAAACATTTATTTCCTTTTTCTTAACCCTTTACATAATGGCATTTTGGTAGATTATACCAAACCCCAACACACTGCTGCACAAGAAATCAGCTGCACTGTCAGAAACAAATCCCCATATTTTGCTATCCCCAAAAAGAAAAAAAAAAAATGTGTTCTCTTCTGCTACTCCATCTTCCATCTCTCTCTCTCTCTCTCTCTCTCTCTCTCAGCAGGTGATTGTTGTGATGTATGGAGTAGGTGGCCAGGAAAACACACTGGATTCAGAGCAGAAGATCTGAATCTGAGTTTCACTCCAAATTTTTATTTAAATACAGTAACCCCCAGTTCAGTCCAGTTCATCTGGGTCCACCAGTTCTCCAATTTTTTCTGGTTTTATCCAGTTTAAATGTTCAATGATATTTACGTTCAAACCATACTAGAGAGTGGTCTGTTTCCCAGTTCAACCAGTTGAACCAGCCGATCTGGTGATTCTGGTCCAGTTTTTAAAACATCGCTTTTGATACTCCAACAATTCAAAATTTGAGGCCGAATTTTTTTCTAACTAGGGGAGATTTGACGTAAGATAGGAAACAAGACCTTGGGAAGATCCTCGTTGGAGAATAATTAAGAAGAACTGTCAAGGATTGTTGGGTTTAGTTAAGTAGTTAATTGTGCGTTTAGTTTAATTAGTATATACTTATGTGTATTAGGGTAAGAACTGTCAAGCGAGTGTTGGGTTTAGTTAGTAGTTAATTGTGCGTTTAGTTTAATTAGTATAGACTTATGTGTATTAGGGGGCATGTTATGTTTGTAATATATGTGTATTTTAGTGTTATGTGCTGTAATGTAGTTTTAGGGTACAAGTAATTTCATGTGTAGGCTTTCCTATAAATGGTGAGTGAAAGCCATGTTGTAAGTAGGTTGATGTATTTGAATTTGGAGCGAACGTGAGTTTCCCCCATGTATCTCCACTCTCCTCTCTTCCCTTTCCTCCTCTCCAATTTCTACTAATCTCTGCCATGGCTACAGATCCTTGATGCTGCCCCTGCATTACCCACGTTTTTTACTCTGTCCTTTAAGAGAGCCCCTTCTGGCTGTACCTGGGATACTCCATTAGTTAATGCCACTTCTTTACAATTGGGCTCCAAACTGACACTTCATCTTCTTTACTCATAAGCCCACATCAACAAATGGACCACTAATATTCGCCAACCATCCCAAACACATTATAACTTATAAAACAGCCCCCCCCCCCCCCCACCCTCCCTCCCCACCCTCTTCCAGCAGGGCCACAAAATATTTCCACTACTCATAAGCCCACTTGTAAACCCCCATTACAATTCACCAACCTGGATCTATTACAACTGCAAAAACAAGCTCATCACCCATCCCTCTCCCATGAGGCCTATGTATCTACAACCCACTATACATGGGCCCGACACAGTTTTAGTTTTTAGGATAAATGAACACAAAGCCTGCTACTCTCTGGCACAACAGTCACTGTAATCTTATTTGATGATTGGGTTTGGTTCACAAGAAAACCTAGAACTGCATCTCACTGAACTACCACCACAAACTTCCCCCTTTAATCACATTGAATCACTTCTGTCAAACTGATTTTATGACAGATACCTTCATTATTCCCACATCTCACACAAACAACTCCAATGCAAGTCCTCCTTTTATGACATTACTCCACTAATGCTTTCCCCATTTCATCCCTTTGATTCTAAACCTACTTAGATAGGATCCATTCCACTCATTAGCCCCTACCAATCTGTAAACCTAAGAACATTCCCCAACTACCTCCTTTCAAACCTTCAGGAATAGAAAAAAAAAACTCCTCCACGTAAATTTGGACTCTCAACTTAAGAAGTCTACCAATCTGAGTCTGCTTGGTTGTCAAAACAAAATTAAGTCAACCAAACATTTTTGTCTTATCAGATCTGCATAGTCCATACCACCCCAAGGTCAAACTTCACAACATCCATTGTACTGCCGACAAATGCCCATCAATTCCTTGTCACATTCTCAATCAAAACCACAGAACATCCAATCCTCCTCCTCTGTAGTCTCAGATAGAAATATTAGTCGAGTTTGCAAGTTTCTATCGGCCGGTTAGTTGAGTCCCAAATTGATGGAGGTTGGGATCCAAATTGTCAAAAGTGGTGACACAGAATTTTTAACCATTCAGATAAAAAAAAATCATATAAAATGCTCAAAAAGGTTGGGGGGGTGGGGGGAGGGGGAGAGAGTGAGTGAACAGAGCTGTTGCAATGTTGCAATGGTGGGCTGATTTGAAAGATTGAGGAGAGAGAGAGTTGCAGCAATACTGTAATGTTGCAAGAGCACCCTAGTTCAAAAGAAAGGGGTGAGACAGATTAACTGTTTTGAGTGGCTGTCTTTTCTACTTTATGGAATGCCGATGGTCCCCAATTGACATTTACCATACAAAAAGATGTTTGTTCATTGAAACTGAACAATATCAATTTACTGTGGCAATTATGGATTCCAATTTCTGTAATATAATTAAACATCTCAACAACATTGTTGACTTAAGAGTGTAACTATAATTACTAAAAAAGTACATTAATTTAAATTTTTTATGAGTGAAGTGATGATTCATTAACCAGAAAGTGGTGCAACCAATGTATAAGAAAAGAAAATGAAAGAAACATAGAAGTATTGAATCAACTGTTTGATATGGTATCCAAGATATCAAGATTGTGTGTCCGCATCATGTACTGCCCACTAACCAAGCTGCAAGAGTTGTGAGCCGTTGATCCTTAAGGGTTGCGAGAGTAGTAGTCATTCCTTCAAAATCTCTAGTGTTTCTCTCTCTCTCTCTCTCTCTCTCTCTCTCTCTCCACACCATCCAAGAAAATAGTGACTCGGATCAACAACAAGGCTTTTTTTTTCGTCCTAGTTCATAGGTAATACCCTTCCATGCCTAGATCTCCTTTCCTATATTTTCAGCAGCTGCCTAGTGCTATTGCATAAGAGCAGTAGCCAGAATTCAAAAAATTACTCATCCAGGGGCAGTGAAGCAATATATGTTCCACAATTACAGCATCATCATTGCATAGAAGGCATCTGTTGACCAAAGTGATAGGAGTGTAGAAAAGGGATAACTAGGTTATTTTCTAGCAACTTTTTCTTGTTGCATTTGTTGAGAACCTCCTTTTCTCCTTCTTCTCTTCAAACATAATTAGTTCACAAGAAGAAGTTCTTTCAAAAGTTCAATATTTCACCAAGACTTTGGTCCTAAACACAGTCAATACTAATTATCTTACGCAGGTGAAAGACCTTACAAGGTATTAATTTTGGTAATGTTTGCTATGCATGAAATCTTCTAGAAAAGGATAATTCTCACCTCAATTACCTCTTCATTCCGTGTCTCACATGGGAGTGAAGAAAGGGGATAACTTGGTTATTTTCTAGCAACTCTTTCTTGATTCATTTGTTGAGAGCCTCCCCATCTCCTACTCTCTTCGAAAAAATTCTTTCAGAAGTTCAATATTTCCCCAAGACTTTGGTCCTTAACAAAATTAATACTAATTATCTTACACAAGTGAAAGGCCTTAGAAGGTATAAATTTTGGACATGTTTGCTATGCATGAAGTCTTCTAGAAAGGATAATTGCCACCTCTTTCTTCATTGTAAGGTTGCAGTGTTAACGTTGAAACATGTTAGGGGTTTTTGGCTACGTTTGCATCCCCTAGATAATGTGGGAGGTTTTATAAGGATATATTTCTGTGGGATTAAAAGAGCTAAGAACAAAAGGAGCTTTTGGAATTTTCTTGTTTCACCATTCTTCAGGTATAGACTGTTGAGGATGAAAGAAATGAGAGGATTTCCAGGATAAATATACTCCACCTTTTTTGTTTTGGACAGATTAGTATTCTTAACTTCATTTTAGACCTAGATCATACAGAAAAAAGCATGAGCAATAGTGAGGGCAGGAGCAGGAATAAGTGTGTGAAAGTGCCATATCTCAAATAAAACTCGGAGCAGGAGAATCTTGAGATCATCAATGACATAACATGAACATATTCATCAATCAATTATAAGCAATATATAATCAATTTTATATAAGGATAGCGACTCTAAACAAGTTTAAAACATATGACTTGTTACAGGCTAGAAGGCTCTCAATCCTTATTTGTGCATGATGTGCCATGATTCTAATGGAATTAACACACTCCTTGGGTGGCAAACCATCTATGGAGTGCTCTTTTTTCTTGTTCTGGTGAAGCACAGGTCACATCTCAGGTTGTTAGCGAATTCTTGCAAGTTAAATTAGGGCTTTGGAAAGAGTATAAAGGGAAAAGAATTATGGAATTCCACACTTCTGCTATTCTGCAGACCCTTAGGATAGCTTTTAATAGAATTTTCAAGGATCATACAACCTCTCCTCTTTTGTTATGAGATAGAGTAGTGTTTTTGGCCTCTTTTTGGGCCCATTTGTTTGGTTATTTTGAGGGTATGAGGGCTGTTGGACCTTCAAAGGGGTTGGAGGATAGCTCTCTAATTTCTCCTTTTTTTTATTTGGAGGACTTATTGTTCTCTTCTCATTGTATTTTGGATTGGTCTCTTTTAATATATATTTTTCATATATATATATATATCATCATCATCATTTAAAGCAAGGCATTTTAACCCTTGGCAAGGTATAAGCCTTTTGAGAATTTTTTTTTTTAGATTAAAATATATAAATAAATTGCATATATTTTTAAAATAAACAAAAATTAAGAAAATTAAAATAAAATGTAAAAGAAAACTAAAAAATAGCTAGTAAACTATTGGTTGGCCATTCAAAATATACTAACTTGACTTCACTGACTGAATCATGACAAATTGACAAGACTAAGAGATAGCTATAAAGTTACAAAGTTCAAATTATTTTCAAGATGTAAGATGCAGCTCTCTATTAAAGAGTTCCACAAACCAACTAATATTATGACATTCCTCTCACATAAACATGTAGTTAAATTTTTCTAGCCAAAATGCCAAATCTCACTTGAAATTCACACACACAAAATGCATAAGCCTCAACTGAAAAGGCACAAAAGGTTTGCCACTTTGTACACGTGCGTAAGCCTCAATATGTGATGCATTGACCTTTTTGGGATTTGCTATTTTAATATAAGCATCAAGGCACCTTAAGCATGCCTCGTCTTGACGCAATCTTTGATTGAGACTATTAAAATGTTGATTATTGTTGTTGTTGTTGTTAAAGTAAAAAGGAGATTGCATGAATACACCAAGGTTTGCCAACTCATAACAAAATAAGAGAGGGAGTTTTATGAAATATGAATACATACAAATTAGACGGAGTTTTATTATAAAAAGTATAAACTTAATCATAGTAATGGATGGATTATATCATCTGGCTTTGCACTTATTCTTTTCTTTTTTTTCAAACATGTTTCACTGGAAGATTCAGTGTGATTAGATGGACTCTTCAAATGTAATTTAAAAAAAAAAATTTGGCTGTATGATTGGGAGCATGGATTTCTGGCCATGAATTTGGATTTATGTAGATTTGGACAGAAAAAATTTAATACAATTGTGTATTATATTGTCCAAATTCACACAAATCCAAATCCAAGCCCGAGTTTTTGCCGTCCTTATTGTTTCTTTAGGAGGATGCCTAGATCCGTGTTTTTCGTGTTCTTTACAAGTTTTGTTTTTTTTTTTTTTTATATATTAGAAACAGAGCAGACTAAACACAGAACCGCCACAAAAGAACACAATAAAACCATGTAGCATCTGGATTAGCTTCCGCTTTCCTAATATTTCTGTTTTTCCCATGCTAAGAGGATAGCTTATCATCTTCCTTGTGTCTTTCTCCCTCTTAGATAATAAAATTATTCTCTTTATCAAGATGAATAAATAAAATCATGTAACATTTCTAACCTGCCAAAAGATAAACCACCGACGCCAGGAAAACTATCAACGAAGGAATGAACACAACCATCCAGTAATAATCCGCAGTCTCTTGATCCGTCAAATAAAACGCACCCATCAACCGATCCGAGTCGCCTTTGACACTGGTGGACGGCAGCGGCTGAATCCGCAACTCGCCGCAGAAGGGTCTCTTTCCACTACTCCCTGGAAACACTATATTCAAACTAACAACCGTGGAAACAAAAATGGCCACCCACACAATGATCACGAGGGAGACCAGCAACGGCCTCTGAAGGCGAAGCCACGCTTTGTCTTCGTCGCGGAGGCTCTCGTACTCGCGCTTCGGCATGAACGCCTGGCGAAGCGCGTGGCTGAGGATCGACATTGAATCGGAGCTTCACGAAATGGAAGGTTCTGATCCTGACCGAGTTTCTGAAACCCTAGCTCCAGGGCTTCGCATGGATTGAAGGACTTGGTGGATGAATCTATGGCTTCCGTGCCGGGTTTTGTGAATCGAAGATGGATGTAAGCGTAAACTCTCTGGGGGGTTTTGGAAATTTGTTGGGTGGTTCGCTCGGGGCGTTGAAGGGGTTTGCTGAAAGAAGGTGGCTGTTGCTTTCACTTTCATTCATCACTCTCATGATTATTCTGTTATATAAAGCTAAAGCTGAAGATGCTGTCTTTGAGCATTTACCATTCAACAATACGCCATTGCACCTAACGTGTGTCAAGCTAGGAAATTCTTCTTTTTTTTTAGATTAAAATATCAACTATATTGCTATTCTGCAATATACTAATCTTTCATCTCAAATATTGGTTTAGGTGCTTCGAGCATAAGCTCGGGTGGTAAGGACGGAGTCTCGCAGTCCGCTTGACAGAAAGCTTGAGAGTTTGAACCTTACCATTTCGAGTGCACATCCTGCACGTGTGGAGGGCTTCGTGCATGCAGGCGTGGGATTAGTCTCCCTCGCCTATCCTTTCAGGTTATGTGTCAAGTTGTGTGTATTGAAGGGAGTATCCGCCGGTAGTGATAGGAATGAGAGGAAACGTAATAAAATATATATATATATATATATATATTGGTTTAGGAAAGGATTTATTTGTTTTTATTTTCATTTTTTATAGTGAAGTAATAGATTAAGAAAGCCAGTTTACTTATATTACCAATTTGCTCTTTCCATTGTTTTTAAAAAAATTAAAAATTAGATTATCTTATTGTTTTTATTGGTTCAAATAACCTATTCTTTGAATACTTTAATATTTAGAATTTATTTTTGTAGATTATATTTATTTAATTTTTTACATATTTTTAATTAAAAGTAAAATAAAATAACTCTATGAACTTAAAATATAAGTCAAAGATTAAAATACTAATAAATTTTCAAAATAATTTTAAAATAATAAAATTCATTTAAGAAATATTTTATTATTTTTTAATTAAGATTTGTCTCACGAAGTATATTCAAAAATAAACTAATTAGGTAAAATAGTTATAGGAATTTTTATTTTTTTATTATAATACTTTAGTTTGTACTATTTTACACTTTTATTCTTATTTTTTATTGTTATTGGATTTGAGGACAAATGTGTTTAATCAAAATTTTTAATTTTTTTGCTTCTAGAAATATTAAGCAAACAATTGTTGATTTTCAGCTTTTAGTTTCTATTCTAATTTTTGTTTTCATAATATTTAACAGTGAAATCAAGCGGCATCTAAGTTGCCAACGATCCATTTAATTGTAATCTTTTTTACCCTTCAAAGAATTGTAAAAAAATTTCAAATTACATTTTAGTTTTCGAAGATCTGCATCAAAAATATGAAAAATAAAGAATTTATTTAACTGTGCAAACTAATTTTTTATTTTTATTTTCAGACTTCAAAATAATTGCAAAAAAGACAGCATGTCTTTCAATTTTCTCAAAATCATTTCTCAACATTTAATAACACAAGTCATTAATATCACAATTTGGTGGCTTTGGTTTTCCTTAGAAGAGAGAAGACACTAAGAGGAAGTGTTAACAGTGTTAAGGCTCTAGTGTGTTAGGAGAGCAAATTTAGAATATTTTTATAAGGCATGAATATCACTGTATTCAAGGTGTTATCTACCCACTTGAATGAGTTTGCGATAAAAAAATAATGCAAATCACTTCTAAGTAGAATAAAATATAAAAAATTTAGAGACTACGACAGAAACAAGAGAGACAAGAGAAAAGAATTTTGATTTGATGATTAATTATGTCATTAAAATAATATATTCCAAATAATAATCTTTCAAATAGACGTCATTGTTCAAAGAATTATATCTCTTGAAATAAATATGACTATAGTATTTGAATTTTGAATTGAATTTTAAGTTCATGTATTCATGTTTTAAATTAAAATATAAACTTACCATCAATTTTATCACTTGCTAATTGATTCCCAATAGTTGTATAAATTTTAATTATTAAATTTGAAAAAAAAAAATATATATATATATATATATATATATATATTGAATTTATGGTCCTAATGAGTGTCATGTGCACACATGCAAAGTGCCAAGTGACTAATAACACATGTATATTCATCCATATATTTCATATATTTAATTTTATGACCCCACTTTCACCATTATTCCATTTTTATTAGTGAAATGAAAAATGTTTTGTAAATCTATACAATTCTTTCAAGGCTTTCAATGTGATAAAGGTTTATGATCAATGCTTTTCAACTTCCTTATATTACAAGCTAAATAATTTCAACAATGCATACGAAAAAGGTGGAGGTTAGATATAAAGAGAAGAACAATGAATAAAGAGTTACTTTGGGGAGAAGACTGTGTTAGATTCAATCAACAACACAATTTAAAGAAGCTTGCAAGACTATGGAAGGGTAAAGGTGTTTGACTAAATGATGGGCAATAACTACCCTTTCAAAATTAACATGTAAACGACCTCTTGAGCCCGATAAGAGCATTAAGAAAATGTGTTCGTAGTCATCTATAGTTTAACAAGCACAAGGAGACACATATCATTATAAAAAAAGAAAACTTTTAGTAATGATTTTAAACTATCACTAATAATAGAAAATCATCACTATTAATTGTTAGTGACGACTTAGTAACGCTTATAGATTGGTGAGTATAATGGTTGTCTCAACTTACTATTAGTGACGGTTTTAAAAATTGTCACTAATAACTTGGTTTCAAAGTCCGATATCATGTCTGTAGTAACCTGGATAATTATATGAATTAAATAATTAAGAAAAGAGAGAGAAGAGAAATTTTTCAAAGGGGTTCAACAGGGTCTCGTCAACAAACGCTCTGTCTTCTTAAGCTTATTGACGTGGGCGCGTGTCTCATCGACAAGAGTTTACTAAGGGGCTATTTTCGAGGCCTGAAACTCGTTGACGAGGTGTTGTGGCTCATCGACAAGGCCACATGGACAACACTCTATATATAGCCCCAAAATCGATTTTCAAATGGAAAAAAATTCATTTTATCCATTTTCTCTCTCTTTAACTCAATTTCTCTCACTTCTTTCTACAAATCCGGCTCTGTCTCTCCCCAGTTCAACGATCATATGCCACCACGGTGATCCTAGGGAGATTCTCTACAACCTAATCGGAGCATAAATTTGATTTGAAAAGTTTGGGAACCATCCTAAAGTCAGGGTAAGTGGATTTTTAGGTATTTCCAGTATTACCAGTTTTATTTGAGCTTAGATTTTGTATTGTGAGGGTACATACTGGTGTTTTGTGAAATAAAATTATGGTATTATATTTTCAGGATTATGGTGTTTTTGGGATCCTGCAGGCATGGGTTAAGGACTCTAGCAAATATTTTTCCAAGAGCCAGGTATATTAAAGTTTAAGAAATTGTGAATAGACAGTTTTAGGAAATATGAGTGAAATGATCTTCTGAGGAATTTAGTGATTTACTGAGAAATTTGTATGAATGTGTTATTTCAGGATTTTGAGAATAGTGCGTTGTGAGCGTGAAAATAGAGTTGAAGGCGAGCCTCCCAGCTAGTCAGGTAAGAGAAATTTGCTATGCTAGGAATTTTAGTATAGTTGTCAGTATATTATATGTTTTATTAGATTATTATTCAGTACACAATTATTAGTATACCAGAAAATACATATTTTATAGCATGAGAATTTATTTAATTAGTTGTGTGACATGAGCTCGTAACAGATCTGTACAAAATTTATACAGCTTTCAGATATCATGTGTTTATAGTATATTAGTAGAAAATATCATTATACAGTTTTCAGACTATCATGATTTATAGTATTGTCAGATTATCATGATTTCTAGAACTTTAAAGTCATAACACTATGATATTACAGTTTATACAGTTCAAATATTACAAGTCAACTATTATAAATATTTCAGTTCAGTTATTACAGTATTTTCATATCAGTTTACGGTGTTATGGTTATTTTGAAATCATGATGAAACAACAAGATAATTCATATATACTGTATTAGACCCTGATGAATTAGATCAGTTATCAGCAGAGCACGGTACCATTGTTGTTTTAGATCAATTTTCCAGCTACTGTGCCACGAAGTTTGTGTCGGGACCGAGTTGAGAATTAGTGGAATGCAGTTTACCAACTACCGTGCCATGGAGTTTATGTCAGGACCGGGCTAAGGAGGGGTAAAGGTTAAATCATGATGTACAGTTTTCCAGGGTATTATCACAGTTACTTTTATGTATACAGATTTACAAAACAGCAGCATATATTTTATAGTATTAGAATTATGAATAAATATTACTTAGAGATGTTAGTTGTATTTTAAACTATATGAGTGTACGATGTACTAGGAGATGTTTTGCCAGCTAAATTTAGTTTTAATTATTTTTCAATATAATATGTTTGTAAGTTCAATTGCCACACATTAATAATAGTATATTTCCTCTTACTGAGCGTTGTCTCATTCCAGTGATTTAACATTTTTCAGGTGATCCAGTTAGGCGAGTGGATCAGCTCACGGTAGAGGACGCGAGTACACCACCTTACCTCGTAGGGTTAAGTTTAATAGGAGAGGTATTTTTGAGTAGTAATAAGGAGGTTTTGGGGATGATACTGAATGATGTATTAATTAGGAATTTGGTTTAGGAAAAACTGAATTCTGGTATTGTAAATATCGATGTATGTTTTTATGTTTTCCAGTGCTTAGGTAGTAATATGAGTATAGGGTTTTTCTCAGTGTCTCCTTGCGGTGCTTGGGACGAGGTGTAGAGAGATAATTCAGGGAATTAGAGTAAATAGGTAAAAAAAAAAAATGTATAATTTTGGGTCGTTACAATGTCTTGGCATTCCCTTATCGTAGTGACGGCAAATGCCCGGCACATGATTGATCTAGGTGCCTTGCAATGGCATTAAGCACTTTAAATGGTGTTAAGTGATCGATAGGATTAGACAAAACTATTGCACCCCCTTGAATTCAGCATTTTAAACTTGCTAGGTAGTGGAATATCCATTATCTTCTTAGTGAAGGAGTGTCTGAAAATTTGACTGAGAAAAGAACTCCCCTAGGAGGGGTGGTGCGAAACTCCTTTCATCATTTTTTACAATTAATTCATTTTTTTGAATTTTTCTTCTAATTTTTGGTACGGTCTCAAGATACCCACATGATTGAATCCTCCAGTCTTCTTTGACTAGATTAGAAGCCCCTATCACGATGTCCTAGTGGGACTAAGCAAACATTCCCATAACTAACTCATGGTTCTGCTTGGACTATATGGTTGAGGAAGCAGGTTCCTTATGATTAATTTTCTGTGCAGGATCATAGTCAACATATCCCCATCCCTTTTAGAACAGAAAGAATTTCACTTCTTAACACGCTAGATAGAAATTATCAATTTTTTGTGGGCGGAATGTATAGACTGGGGCGATTGAATTCACCCACTAGGTTCTGATTTTGAGAGTGTGATGTATGTGGCCTTAATGATTCAAAGAGCGAATTGAAAACCTCCCAAGTTTGCCAACGAATGATGATGTAAATGTTGCTACAAAATAAAATCTAAATACCTTCGGTGTGTAATAGTTCCTTGAGCAAGGACCATCTGAAAAAAAGAAACAATCATCAAAATGACTATAGGAGGGTTTGAAAGCTTATACTTCAGGGGATCACTTGATGCTCCTAAGCAAGCGCGGTGAGTAATGGAGGTTTGAATTGCAACAATAGAAAAGACCAGTAGAACTGAGTGTGAATGCTACCTCTTTTCCAGTCCCTTTTTATAGTGGTGGAGGGGTTAACCCTCCAATCAATTTGACAATAATGAGCAGTAATATGTTGCAGGGTTTATAGAGTTCTAGGAGTATTTATTGGCGATTGCTTCACCAGTGTAATCTTGTAAGCCTCTCTGAATGTGTGTACCATTAACGTTTGCACGTCGATTATGTAAAACATATTAAAACCCTACAGATTTTAATACAGGTTTCGTAACCATTTTTACTTTTGGTAAGGTGTGTTGGAGCATATCACTTTCAAAACTTAAGACGATTGTTCTTTTGAATCACTACAAATATTATATTTAAATATGAGTGATTGCTGGATAGCCAATATAACAAGCGACACGTGAATTTATAATACTCTATGCTATAGCCAGTTTTCCTTTTAGTCATTTACTTAGATATTGGTAAGAAACAAACTATATAATCTCTATCAGTATCTACAAAAAAACAAAACACACACAATAGAAAGCAAACATATTTCCTATTTCAAGGCCCGCTGCGCCCCGCTGGCATCTTCAGTGGTCTGGTCAGGCGTTCACTAACGCAACGTTTGGCTTGGACGCTTGGCTAGTTTTGCTGACTTACCCACCAAACCAATGCTTCACATCGGGCGGAACTAGCGTATCTCAGAGCTTTTTATTGCTCACTTTGCCTCCGTTCATGGCTTCGCTCTCCCTTCTCCTGAAACCCATCTCAGAAAGTTCGTATCTTCGTGCAGAAGTATCTCATTATTTTCCGAATGTGTCTTTTTCGCGAAAAAATTCTCATTTTCGAGAACTGGCTGGCTTTCACGCCTGGGATTGTGGTGTCAGGAGTTCAATCGATGACGGAAATTTCTTATTCACGTTGGTTACGCTTGCCTATTTCTGTTGTCACATTCCTGATAGCGCTCTACTCTGCTTTAAGAAATTTAAATCGGGTGCTGTGGTTTTGCGTAGTGCGGATTTGCTTGGATTCTCATCGCTCCTATATTCTGAAAAAATTAGCGTCTGCCGTTTTTTCTGTTTAGTTCTGGATTTTGGTTCATACTATTGGATATATTCTAGTTTTTATGTTCACCATTGGAAACTTTTGGCACGGTGCTTGGTTTAGTTAGATCTTATTGCATTGTAATCATCTGCAACTTTTTGAATCATTGTCGTTTCTTTTCCAAATTTTCTATACTTTCGACAGGCTCTCTCTGACTCTCTCCTCTCCTATCTCTTCTCTATCTCTTCTCCAGAAATTGAAGTTGGAGATTTATTGGGTTTTTTTGGTCTTGCAGTGATACCCCAAAGACATCTGCTGTACACTTTTGTCTGGATTCAGAGGTAAAACGCTTCAATGCCTTTGCTCAAGCTAACTTAAATTTTGAGTTTGTTTGGTCATTTAAACATAAAGGAAAGAGAAAGATATTGGAAGAAACTTATTTTCATTATATGTCTGTTCTGTTCTACTCTTAAATACTTCCAAAAATTAAAATTTATATTTTAAGTGTTGATTACAAAATTTAAAAGATATCATAATATTAATGACTGTGATGATGTAAAATAAAAAATGCTTACTGTTCATATATTTGGTACAGATTTTTTTTATATACTTTGCTCACTTTTATTGATGACCAAACATGAAATACGATATATATTTCTTGATATTTTCTAGTTCCAAAAGGGCACTATAAATACAGTGGACTTGCATTCCTTCATTGATTTTTCCTCCCTCTTTCAAGAAGGGACTTGACAGTAGAGGATAACTGAAGCAACTCTAATGCTTGTTTTACTGAATAAAAGTTTTTTGGTTATTTGCCGGTTTAGTTATGCACTATGCAGCAATCATTATTTATTTATGTATTTTAAAAAAAAAGGGGTCTGTTTGGCCAAATGGAAAGGCTGGACGTGATGATCTTCTTTTGGGGGGGGAAAAAAATAAAACCCAGCTTTGAAAACTGGGATACTGTGTTGGAAGCATCGGCCTTCTTGAATTTGGTTTATCTAAGTTGTATGAAAAACTGTAACAAGTTTTTAGCCTTACATTTTTTTTTTTTTCTAACAATACAAGTCGTGCCTCAAAACTCCTAACATGTTTAATTATGCGTAAAGATCTCGTCATTACGTTGTCCAAAGGAAAGAAAGAAAATCTGTCTGATTGTTAATGAAAAGGGCCTGTAATGCTTGGCTTCCTTGAACCAATCCTTTTGAAAGCTAATGTTGTGTTTGAAGCATAGCGGCTTGAATTTGGATGTGGAGGATTTGTACTGAATCACTACAAATTTTCATTGCGTTTTGTCCAAATCCACACAAATCCAATCGAAGGTCTGTGCTTCAAGCTCAACCTTTGTTTGGGAAAAGATTAGTTGGATCTTGAAATTGGTTTGGGGGATTTGCAAGACCAAAAAGGAAATACAAATGTATTTTGTTCAAATCCATAAAATACGGATCCACGGGCCAAATCTAGAATCTATTAGAATGTGTACTTCAATTGATCATGGAGGATATAATGATAGACATTTTGTCTATTATGAATTGAATTTATGTGATTTTGCTATCTTGGAGTGTTTACGGAATATTGAAACAGGCCCTTAAAAAAGATAACCGTGAAAAGTTCAATGTGCAAAGCTCAGCAACTTACGCCACCTGCATTGTTACTCTAGGAAATTGTTGGTTTGGGAATTACAAAAGATCTCTCAGTTATGGGTGTATCCCTTGCGATTGACCACATGGTACATAGAGGGCATGTGTCTTGACACTGCAGAATTTGGATGGCGTTAGTGATTATAGCATAACAAACGGGCATGTCCTTATTTTCCTTTCATTATATTACATTGCAGAATATATTTTTGAATTGGATAGCACTTCTCTAGTTCCAACATACTTTAATTTCCCTTATCTAGTTAAAACATCTCATAAATATCCTCTTAAATGCCCTATGATTAAGAATTCAATTAAGCAATAGACCCAAACTAAACCAATAAAGCTCTTTTTCAGTAGAAAAAGGAGTAAGTAGCACCACATTATAGAATTCATAGGTATGAAAAATCAAAATGAAGAGTAATTTACCATTATTTTCATATCAAAGAGTTTGAAGGATCAATTAGCTAGAATTCAAAAAAAGACGTTATACTGCTCGCATGAAGAAGGTGGGAAGATGAAGATGAACTTGGAAGCATGGGTAAAGCCACTCTTCTCTGGGAAGGGGGCAACTGCCTTTATTAGAAATTTAACCAACTATATTTAAAGGACTTGAAAGATCAAAGGTAAACTTCGGGAACTCCTGCCGTGGCCATGCTTGATGTTACATCTTTCAAACCCTAACGTTTACTTTCACATATAGTGGCCTCCATTATAGCCGTTGTTCTGTTTGATTGGTATTGCTTATAAGTAATATCTTTACATCTATAATCCATCCATGAGTGGAGGCCCATTTGGTTCTCACATTGTTGATGAACAATGACCTACTTCAACTAAGCAGGTTGTAGAGTAGTGCTTTCATACAGGCAGAAGTTCATTGGTTCAAATCAAATAATAGGTAGAAATTATCAGATACCAGTGAATCTGTATTACTTTACAATCCTGAAATTTTGCCTTGAATGCAGAGCTTAAACAAAGGTATTGCCCTCTCTTCGCAAAATAAGAAGACTGTTAGTTGTATTTAAGTTATTGTTCCTTCATATTGAATAAGAAGGGATGGATTGCTAAAACTAGTATGTGAGCTCCAACAGCGTCATCCTGCTGAATTATGTTGTTAATGAACACGTCTGTCTCAAATAATTTCTTCGTACTTGCACAGACAGTGCATCTGATTAGAGGATGAGATGCCCAATTTAATATTTTACTTCATTGTAAGTGGTTGTCAGAAGCTTTTCTTTTTGGGTGCTGCAACAGCCTTCGTATGTTTCTTTATTAGCAAATGTGATTGCTAATCTCTCATAAAGCATATATCAAGTTCCTAACCTCATTGAATTCAGAAAAATGTTGTCATCCCAAGCTCTTTTGTTCTTAACTCATAATATGCTAATCATGTAAAGCATGTTTGATCTAAAAAGCCCAAGTAACTGAAATCTTATGCAATTAATAGAAAATTATTTCCTTGGTTTATTTCTCAACTTTCTGGGTAAATTCTATTGTTTTAAGCATTTAGGCATGTTCAAGACAATTAAAAAAAAGGGCAGTAGCAGTTAAAACCTTCTTTTAAATAGCACACAAATGCGAAAATCTGTCAGTAGTACTGTAGCAGCTGGAATTACCTAAGCCAGTCTTTTCTTTTTCATAGATTTAAAACTTAATTTCCTCTTTGAAATCCTTCCATTTTATTGAACTACTACTGAATTTTCAATGTAATTAAGACAGCTAAGCCCATCAAAGTTGAACTCAAATATTTCTAAGTTGAGTTGAATTTTCCGAACTGTTAAAAATGTGTGTGTGTGTGTGTGTATAAAACATTTTCCCCCTAGCTAGAAATTCTCATGAAAATCACTAATTACACTCCTTTTTGTTTTTTCCACATCTAGGTATCTCTATGAACTGGACCAACACCTTGACCGTTTTCTAAGGTCAGCATCCATGGCCAAGATTCGCCTGCCGTATGATAGGGAAAGCATAAGAAGAATACTCATACAGACTGTAAGTGTTTCCAAATGTAGAAATGGATCATTGAGATACTGGCTCTCAGTGGGACCTGGCGATTTCCAACTATCTCCTTCTGGTTGCCATCAAACAGCTCTTTATGCTGTTGTAATTCAAGGTGAATCATCCTTTAATCAGAAGGGTGTTAAAGTGGTAACTTCATCCATCCCAATGAAACCCCCACAATTTGCTACAGTGAAGAGTGTGAATTACCTTCCAAATGTGCTTTCAAAGATGGAAGCTGAAGAAAATGGTGCATTTGCAGCAATTTGGCTGGACAGTGATGGTTTTATTGCTGAAGGGCCTAATATGAATGTTGGCTTTGTTACAAAGGAAAGGGAACTTGTAATGCCTTGTTTTGATAAAATTCTAAGCGGGTGCACAGCAAAGAGAGTTTTGGCTCTTGCAGAGGTGCTGGTGAGGGAAGGGAAGCTTCAGGGGATAAAAGTTAGAAATGTTAGTCTAGATGAAGGGAAGAGATCTGAGGAGATGATGCTTATTGGCAGTGGAGTTCTTGTCTGTCCTGTACTGCAGTGGGATGAACAGATTATTGGTGATGGTAAGAACTTTTCTTCAATCATTTATTCATTTATGAATTTTGGTAAAAATTGAATGTCTAATTTATTTACATGCAAGTATGCATATTGTATCAGAGTTCAATTGCTATGATTTCATTTAAAGAGCCATTATCTTGCCAACTGAGTGAGAAGCTTTTTGGTGGCGTCTATGTGGCCGCTGCTTTCCTTTTTCATAGTGAGCATGTGCATGTCGATGTGGATGCATACAACAACAACAAAACCAAGCCTTAAGTTCTACTAGGTGGGGTCGGTTATATGAATCATTTTTCGTCAATTTATGCGATCATGAACTATTTCTTTTGACAGATTCAGGGCTATTAAATCCTTACTCACTATCTCCTCCCAAATTTTTTTAGGTCTACCCTTACCCCTTCTACTGTCCCCACAATAACTAACTCACCTTTCCTCACAGGTGCACTATGTGGCCTACGTTGCAAGTGTCCATGCCATCTGAGTCGTCCCTCCCTTATCTTATCTTTTATAGGAGCTACACCTAATTTATCGTGAATATGTTCATTCCTTAATTTATCTTTCAATGTTATACCACTCATTCATCTAAGTATTTTCATCTCAGCAACTTTTACTTTTTGTTAATGTGGATGCATGTTCTTTTTTTCTTTTTTTTGGGGGAGGTGGGGGGAGTGTTGGTTTGTGTTTGAGTATAATGAATGCAATTTGAAATCCAGCTTCTTTTTCGGTTGATGGTTTAAGATATTATCCATTATTAGCTGGAATGTCTGATTATTTCCCCTAATTTCTTGGAAAACCTCTGAGGAATATTATCTGATGTTGAGCCAACTTTTCTTTGGTTAATTGTATCAGTACCAGGGAAACCTCTAGCTTTTCCTGGATTAGCTAGAGGTGCCATAATGGTGGTTGAGAAGAGTTAGTTTTGTTAACAGAAGTTGCTAGCACATGTTCCAATAGAGAGAGGGAGAGAGAGAGAGAGTAGAAATAGGAAATTTATGTATCGTTCTGTAAAAAATCTTCCCATGTCATCTGTCTTTGAACTTGCTCCGAAGCATACCCTAGAGTTGAGAATTTTCTGGAAAAAAATATCTAATAATGGACTATAATGTTCTTAGTCTTGACAGACAAATTATGTTTCTGTGCAGGAAAAGAAGGCCCTGTGGCTCTGGCTCTCCTAAATCTCATTGTGGAGGACATGCAATCTGGTCCCCCTACAGTCAGAGTCTTAGTTCCTTACTAAGCCATTTGATTTCCATTCCTTGTGTGAGGGTGACAGGACTATTGAATGCCAGAAAGCTACTTTCTTTTTCCTGTTGTTGCATACTTGAGGCTCTCCAGCTTGAGCAAGGAGCGCCATCTGATGAAATCAGAGAATGTTCCCCCATGGGACAAAATTGTTTGCGAATTGTGTAGGAGTAAAGAAGAGAAAGGGATGCCTGGAACCTACTCCTTTGTATGTTGCTCCATTCTTCTAGTCTTCTCTAATGCTAAAACCAAGTTTTTTAACATCCTAGTTCTGCATTTGCTGATTCTCTCTGCTTGATCTGGGGCTCAATGCAATTGTACAATTTTGTGTCAATGATGGAGACAAATTTCAGCAACAATTTTAGCTGCATTGGAAGAGAAATGTGAAAATAGCTATCCTGTTGAGTTATGTGACTGAGCTGACACTTAAAAAATGGCTGATCTCCATTTGTCAAAAATTCCTTGATCTCACTTGACGTTTCAAAATTTTTAAAAGCTTTTCTTGATATTTAATTTTAAGGCATTTAAATATTTTTCATTGGTTCACTATCAAGTAAACGCAAAAGATATTCACGGGAGGTTATTTTAAAATTTTTAATTAATAATTTAAATTTGCATTTTAAATATTCTCTAATTAACCAATTATATAACATTTTTAACTAATATTTAGAAATAAATTAATGATACTGTTGATTAAATATGAAGCATATAATTAGAAGTAATTAATAAAAATTAATAGTGATATTTGTCAATGAAAAAATTATATATGTTAATGAAAATTTTAACTAACGTTAATTATATTATACTATTTATTATTAGTGAAAAATTAACAGTAAATGACAATAATTATCAATTAATTAACAGTGATAATAATGATATGTTTAACATTTTTAATTAACTTTTTAGATTAAAATTTAATTGATTTTTAATAATTATGCAAAATAAATTTTTTGTTTTTATTTAAAAAAATCACCTCATGACTAGACCCATGCACATATTAAAGTGGTGTAGGAAGAGATGGGGTAAGCGAAGGTCGATAAGGACAGAAAAGACATTGACAGAGGGCTCGAGCCCACTGTCCTTGAGATCAGACTCAAGATTTATCGGGATGTTGGTGGTAGGGTTTGCTAAACATCTTCCAGGTTTGGCGCTGCAGCATGATGTTTAATGAGGCGTGATGGTAGCAAGAATTCCTGGGTTATCAAATATATATATATTAGAATAAATCTTTTATTTTTTTATTGAAGATAACAATTAGTACAACAAGAATAGGAATAATATCTTTTAGAATTTTGAAAATTTATGCAATATTGAACTTAAATATTAGTCGCACCATGTTATTTGACTTTTTATGCCTAAAAATTAGCTTTATTTTCGTATTTACTAATGTTTAACTATTATGAATATGAATATGTCTTAATATAGTTATTGTATTTCATTTTTTTACCTCTTGTGCCTCATAATTTTGTGATTGATGTGTTGTGTTTATGATATTTAAGTTTTAAATATTGCATTATTATCCTTGTTAATAGTTGCTAAATTTATGAATTTTTTTTCTGCTTTACTATCACTTTTCACAATTTCTTAAAGAGTGAAATTATAAGTTAGTTCCTATACTATTAAACGAAATCTATTTCAATTCCTATGCTTTTAATTTGTACAATTAAGACTCTACTTATTATTTTTCAACAATAATTCTTGTTATCTTAATTAAATATAAATATGGGTGCATTCCCATATACATACACACACATGTATAATTTTAAATTGACATCATGCATAGCATTATTATAATTTGTTAGTAGCCTATCACTTCAAAAAAATCTCAAGAAAATCTATTTGCAAAGTGATTCATGGCTGCGAATGCATCACTAATTAGTATAAAATAACATAAAAATGATATATTTTTTCGTAATTCAAGAGCTAAAATATATTCTAAGATCAACAAAATATTTCTTGCATGAGAGAGAGAGAGAGAGAGAGAGAGAGAGAGAGAGAGAGAGAGAGAGAGAGAGAGAGAGAGAGAGAGAGAGAGAGAGAGAGATATTAAGAAAGCTAATTAAAACACACGACATATGATAGCAAATAGTTGGTTTGAGCACAAATACGATCTAGTTTGCATGCATTTTTATGTGAAATTGCTGAACCAGTTATGCAATTTAAAGATATATATGCATATAATAGTAATATATATCCCCCTTATAATGTTTGCAAAATGGTACTGGGGGTTGCTTGCTGAAAAAGAAACTTTAATTTAAAACAAACAAGTACAAATTTTCTGATTTGTCAATGAAGCACAAACTAAAATATAACCAAAAAATCACAACCATAAAGATCCTAAAAATTTAATAGTCACATGCAAAATCATATGGCAAATCAAATGACTATGACAAATTAACATATTTCAACTTAAGATTTTCAATAAAGTATTCCATTCAAACATATGCCACATTTGTTTCAACAACATATTTAAGCTAAAAAGTTTGTGAACATAATATGATAGACCATTTAATTTCCATCAATCCAAGTCTTTAGAAATAACTATACTAAATATTTTTCAATTACATGTGTCACTTCATTAGTATAGTTGTCCCTATAGACCATAGATGCATCGGAGAGTATATATTAAGACATGCAATAATATTCATGACCCAAGAACATTCCATATCAAATTATAATTTTTTAAACACTGGATATAATGTTCAGGATTTTCTAAAGAGCTTCAATATTCAAGAACACTGGATATAATGTTCAGGATTTTTTTACAAAGCTTTATTTTGAAAAAAATCTACCCAAATTTTGACAACATTCCGTCTGTAAATTAGAAATTTTTCCATAAAACTTGTATCTGATAATGAGTTGTTTTCAACAGATAAATCATATAAAACAAGTAACAACCTAATATCCACAACTAGCATGCAAATTATATCACTGCATCTGCTGTGCAGGAGACTTTCAACACAAGCATGTTTTTCAGTAGTTCAATCAACAACTCATAAAAGAAATGAACTATCCAACAGATGATTTGAACAGTAACTAACAATGAATAGTTATGAGATTAGTGCAGAATTGTCCTTATAAGAGCATGCAGACATATAAGCATAAATAAAAATTAAGAACATTTTAATGAATATAGATATGAAAAATGAATGCTCCCCCTCAAATATGCACTCAACTCATTTAATGTGTAAGGACCCAAACTCGAATGGATTCTTACATATAAATTTTTTAGCGGACGCAAATAAATCTAAATTATTTTCATTATCAGAGCACTAATTTGTTTTATTACAATTATATGTTTCAACTATTAAAATGCAAATTTACAAAATTATAAAATATACAAACATATTTTAAATTGTATTATGCTAAATTTTTATTCTACTCTGCTCTTTCTACTCTCGCCCATGCACTTGCTACGCTAGATTTCTGATACACTCTTCAAAATGATCTGAAATGTAAAAAAATAATTGGGGTGAGACGACGCTCAGTAAGTAAATAAGATTATTATTAGTGTGTGGCCAAAATGAGCTTTCATAGTATTTTAATTTTGTAAAATAATATTTAATACTATAATTTCAAAACTATTTTAAAAATAAATGTAAATTTAAAAATTTCTGTATAAAACTTTTACTATCATCTATAGCAGTAAAATTTTATAATCATATATTATAACTGTTAAACTGAACTTTTTAACCTTTAAAACTATAACTATAATACTCAATCATGTATATATACTTTTCCTTTTAAAATCATTATCGAGGTACAAAAATGTCCCCGTTCACATAAACAGATACTTTTCTTTCACTTCATCAATAGCTCTGTATACGTAATTAAATATGTATATACACGTACTGTAAAAACCACCCTCAGGCCGGTTAATCGTAAGTTATGTTTACCCCTATGACTGGGTTGTGTGGTCCGAAAATTGGACTTAATTGGCGGGCCAGCCAAACTAAATCAATGTACATCATCATTAAGTGAGATTTTTCCTAAACCTTAGTCCGACACAGGTGTACACTTAAAAGAAATCCACTATCATATAAAACCACTCTGCAAACAGTATGAGTGTACTCTAATCCATTTAAACTTTAAGTTGCGGTACCAAACATTCGTAATTTTTTGTATTGTCTGAGCCATAAAGGGTTTTAAAAATATTTTTATTATATAATTTGTACAAATTAAATAATATCATGAAAATCTCATTTTTACTCATGTTTTCATGAAATATGCAACATAAAAAAACAACTCATGTAATCTTTTTTCATGTTTTCGTGAAATATGCAACGTATAAATAAACTCATACCACACAATTTTCGTGTTAAAAATATTTTCTTAAATAGAAATTAATGATGTAAAATACCTGAGGGGTTTAGAATATTTCTTAACTCAAAAATAAATGCAAATATATTAAAATAAAACTAGCATAATTAAATATGCGTAAAAATAAACTCAAGAGAATTTTATGAAACTAATTAACATAATCGAAATTTACTTACAAATAAACTTGGGTATAAATTTTAAATAAAAAACTAACATAATCAAATTTACTTACAAATAAATTCGGGTATGAATTTTAATAAAAGTCTAATATAATCAAATTTACTTACCTCTTACTTAAACTTGTACTACGATCACAACAAATATCTTTAAAAAATGAGATCGAAAAGAGTGGGTAAATGAGAATTTTAGTTATAACAAAAATTCGCCCTCCACCATTAATTCTTTCACTCACTAATCATTCTCTTCTTTTGGAATTTTTTTTTTTTTTGGTGAAAAATGAATGTTGAGAACTTCCCATTTATAGGAAAATTTTGAGGAAGAAAATTGAATTTGTAAAAGTGTAGGGAAAGTGGTGAATTTATAATTTTTTAAAATTAAGGAATGGACATGAATGAGTTAAGTATGGGCTAGGTATGAGGTTCATGTGGGAGAAATGGGAGTACTTGCTGATACTCCCATTTGATTAATTATTAATTAATTTACTTAATTAATTAATTAATTAATTTTTTTTATTTTTTATATTTTTTTAAATTATTATTATTATTATTATTATTATTATTATTATTTTTAAGCTATGTTTTAGTATTTTTTTTTTTGAAAAAAGAATTAAGTTCGAATTTTGAAAACTTATGTGGGTCCCACATGATCTTGTGGGTCTCACACAACTTTGAGACTCAAGTGGATCTTAAGTAACTCTAATAGTCTTCACACGATTTTGTGAGCCTTACACAATTTCGGGACTCATGTGGACCCCACACGACTTCATGATTCATGTGGGCCCCACACAGTCTTGTGGGCCCCGCATAGGATACCTTTATTATTATTATTATTATATATTTCTACAAATTATGTATGTCAAAACATTATTTTATGTATATGTACTTACTTACGTGTACAAACAGTGACTATCTTATTTATCCTATGAAATTTCATTTTAACCAAGCCGACCTGCAAGGAGTGACTGAGCCGCAATGGTCTCTGAGCACTCGCTAAGATAAGGTCTTTCTTTGGTATCAAACATGAAATCAAGGATCCTACAGAAAAACACTTCTCTATTGATATTAACTTAATGATCATTATTATTATTATTATTATTGTTATTATTATTCTTTAATTGTATATATATTTTTGGGTCATCACATTCTCCCCCCCTCTTATAAAAATTTCCTTCTCGAAATTTGTTAATTTAAAATGAATACTGTATAATTAGTTGCGCTATTTGAAAGAGTAAATCGATGAACGATTTGGTTAAGTCTTAGAATAGATTGAGAATCAATTTAATAAAATATTTTATTTTAGGAACTAAAGTGTGAATCGTCGGTCTAATAGGGGTTGAAATGGGAAAAAAATTCAGAAGATGTGGAAAAGGATAATTATATATATATATATATATGTATATATATAATTATACATATATATAACAAAATGAAATGAAATATGGCCTTTAGAGCCTTCGTTCAACGCCAACATCTGTCGAAGTGCTAGCGGTATCACTGCTAACTGCTTGAGTTCTTTCTTCGCGGAGTTGACCTCTTGTAATGTCACCGGCTTGGGTCAGAAAAAGGGAGAGAACGTCCGTTTGTTCGACAAGGGAGGAAGAGCTGCCTTCTTCCCCTCCTTGTGGCCTTTGGTGGGGATGCTCATAACAAGCAATTGGTGGCCCGTACAAGAGTTTCAATGCGTTTTGGATCTCTTTGCAATGGTGGAGTAGGCCAGCATTATCATAAACCCTTAGTGTGGTGACTGCGATGTTGTCATTAGAAGGGGTATAACTCATTGGTGTGATGTTAGTTATAAGTTTTATAGACGGAATATCGTCGATAGGAGTGAGAGTACAAGTGGTTGGGAAAATGGTAAGGGCATTGCTCCGGGCCGTAGTGGCGAAAGAGGTTAGATGGATAATTGGTGGGACAGTAGTTGAAATAGTGGCTTCTTCAACTGATCCTCGCTTACGCCTACGGTTCTCAAACCAAAAGCGTACATTTCTCGGCTTGATTGGACCATACCGTCGGAGTCGTGCTGTAAGCAAGATAGTTCGTTCCACAGAAGGGAGTTCCCCTTGACTGCTGCAGAAGGCCTCCTCTAAAATCTCCAATTGTGCCTTGTTGGGTTTCCATCTTTGGATTGACAATCTAGTGCTGCTCTCAACAACTTGGAGAGTTGGGTGATTTGACAACATTTTCGAGTAATGAGACAACCAAGAAGTTGAGAATAGCTAATCTTTGCAAACCGAAATGTGGTTGTTTAAGATGGTAAAAAGTTGTGATACTTAGAGTTCGACGAGGGCATACCCTTTTTATAGGGGAATGGCCGCGTGTTGTGGAAATTGAGAGAGAGCGATGTGTGTCACAGATATTGAGTAATGCGTTTTGTAAAAATCGAGGGAGAACGATGTGTGTCGTGAGAATCGAGAGAGAGCGATGCCTGTCATGGATATCGAGCGACACATTTTGTAAAAATTGAGGGAGAGTGACGTGTGCCGCGAGAATCGAGAGAGAGTGACACGTGTCACTGATATTGAGCGACGCATTTTACAAAAATCAAGGGAGAACAATGTGTGTCACGAAAATTGAGAGAAAGCGACGCGTGCCTCGAGTGATGTGTTTTTTCAAAAATCGAGAGAGAGTGATGCGTGCTGTGGAAATTGAGTGAGCGATGCGTATTGCAAAATTTGTGGACTCAAGGTTTTGTTCATGTTTGTACATCTTTATTAATGCTTTAACTATAGTTAATTTCATACTCAAGTCACCACTTGGGTGGGTGGTCTAGTGGTAAGGAACCGGTCGTACATCCATGTGATCGCAGGTTCAAGTTCTCACTATGCCCAAGTGGTCTCATGCCCTGACCTTACTTTGGGGGTAAGTGAGCTATAACTAATGATTTCCACCCATGAGACACTTTTTTTTTTATTTATATAAAGTTATATATATATATATATATAATATATATAGTAAAATTTAAGTTATATTAACTTTTATAAATTTATACAAAATAAAAATTAAAGATTCCGTCAAAATTTTTACTCCTAAATCAAACTTGTATACTTGATGAGATTGAATATGTAATGAAATATATATATTCATATTTAGCTTGCACATACTAAGGGATTTTTTTTTTTGAATTTAAATATAATATAGTAACATTTAAAATTGTATTTAATTCCTTATAAACTAATACAAAATTAAAATTAAAGATTTCTTCAAAATATACATTTCTAAATTAAGCTTGGATGTTTTGATGAGAACTGAATATGCAGTGTAAAAATATATATATTCATATCCAACTTGCACATGTAAAGAAATTTTTGGTAAATCCAGATTTCAGAATAAACCGTTTGTTCATATCTATTTGTATGTGTAACACTTCCAAACCTAATAGAGTCTAATGTGCTAGTTCTTATATTTTTAGTGAAAATAATAACAACGAAAATAAGTAAATCTCAGATATCATTTTATTATTATATTTACATAAATGAAAATTTTAAATTATTAATGTATCTAATCTAGCAATTAATTATGAGTCATCAATATGGGTACGTGTTTCTATAAACTTAAATAACATATTTAAATTAATTAACGTGTCTTCAATAATACTACCATTTCTTAGAGAATATAGGATTGTTACCTATTCTTGGGAGCCTTCACGTTAATCTCATTTCCTCCAATGTTACTATCTTTAGGATTCATTTTTTTTTTCTTTTTTTGTTATTACATAGGAACTTTGACCACCTACAAGCCCTTCGAACCCACTGGTGCGGCACCAAACCTATGGATCAGCGTCCTCCCCCTAGGTCTTACTAATCAAATAAAGTTCGGAATGCAAACACGGCTTCAGTGCATCAGTTGGACGTTTGACTAACCTGACCCTCGGGACACATCTCCATTACCATCCACGGTCTCTGCTGGCTCACGAAGAACTCTCACCATCCATGGTCCCCGCTGGCTTATAGAGCAAACTCTCACCATTGACGGTCCCTGTTGAATCATAGAGTAAATTCTCATCATCCACATGTACCACTGGTTCCGTGAGTGTATCTACTTGGAATTGAACCTCCGATACTCCTTCTTACGTGTTGATGTCTTTCTACCATGCCATGCCCGTGGGGGCCTTTAGGATTCATTCTTAAACAATGATCAAACATATAATAATATAACAAACTAAAATAAATATTCTAAACTACCCAACCCTACCCAAATCTTGTTTTATGCTGAATTCTGGTAAAATCTATATGTTAGAGTATGCAAAACCTATATCATATTCTCTGATACCAATTGTAAGGACCCGAATACGAATGTATTCCTACATATAAATTTTTCAGAGGACGCAAATAAATCTAAATTATTTTTATTTTCAGAGTACTAATTAGTTTTATTACAAATATATGTTTCAATTATTAAAATACAAATTTCTAAAATTCTAAAATATACAAGCATATTTTAAATTGTGTTATACTAAATTTTTATTTTACTCTACTCTTTCTATTCCCACCTATGCACTTGCTACGCCAGATTTCTGATACTCTTCAAAATAATTTGAAATGTAAAATAATGATTGGGATGAGACGACGCTCAGTAAGTAAATAAGATTATTATTAGTGTGTGGCCAAAATGAGCTTTCATAATATTTTAATTTCATAAAATAATATTTAATACTATAACTTCAAAACTGCTTTAAAAATAAATGTAACTTTAAAAATTTCTGTATAAAACTTTTACTATCATCTATAGCAATAAAATTTTATAATCATATACTATAACTGTTAAATTGAACTTTTTAAACTTTAAAACTATAACTATAATACTCAATCATGTATATATACTTTTCCTTATTAAATCATTATCTAGGCGCAAAAATGCCCTCGTTCACATAAACATATACTTTTCTTTCAATTTATCAATAGTTCTATATATGTAATTAAATATGTATATACACGTATTGTAAAAATCACCCTTAGGCTTGTTAATCGTAAGTCATGTTTACCACCATGATTAGGTTGTGCGGTCCGAAGAATGGACTTAGCTGGCTGGCCGGCCAAACTAAATCAACGTACATCATCATTAAGTGAGATTTTCCCTATTAAACTCTAGTTCGACCCAGATGTGCACCCAAGAGAAATTCACTATCATATAAAATCATTCTGCAAACAGCGTGGGTGCACTCTGATCCGTTTAAATTTTAAATTACAGCACAAAGCATTCGTAATTTTCTGTATCATCTGAGCCATAAGGGATTTTAAAAATATTTTTATTATATAATTTGTGCAAATTAAATAATATCATGAAAATCTAATTTTTACTCATATTTTCGTAAAATAGGCAACATAAAAAAATCAGCTCATGTAATCTTTCCTCATATTTTCGTGAAATATGCAGCGTATGAATAAACTCATGCCACACAATTTTCGTGTTAAAAATATTTTCTTGAATAGAAATTAATGATGTAAAATACTCGAAGGGTTTAGAACATTTCTTAACTCAAAAATAAATGTAAATATATTAAAGATAAAACTAGTATAATTAAATATGCATAAAAATAAACTCAGGAGAATTTTATGAAACTAATTAACGTAATCGAAATTTACTTACAAATAAATTCGGGTATGAACTTTAAATAAAAGTCTAACATAATCAAATTTACTTACAAATAAACTCGAGTATAAATTTTAAATAAAAATCTAACATAATCAAATTTACTTACAAATAAACTCAGGGATGAATTTTAATAATAGTCGAACATAATCAAATTTACTTGCAAATAAATTCGGATATGAATTTTAATAAAAGTTTAACATAATCAAATTTACTTACCTCTTACTTGACCTTGTACTACGATCACAACGAATATCTTTAAAAAATGAGATCGGAAAGAGTGAGTGAGTGAGAATTTTAATTATGACAAAAATTCTCTCTCCACCACTAATTCTTCTCTTCCTTTGGAAATTTTTTTGTGAAAATGAATGTTGAGAGCTTCCTATTTATAGGAAAATTTTGAGGAAAAAAATTGAATTTGTAGAAGTGTGGGGAGAGGGGTGAAATTATAATTTTTTAAAATTAAGGAATGGACATGGATGAGTTAGGCATGTGTTAGGTATAAGATGAGGATGAGAATCATGTAGAAGAAATGGGAGTGCTTGCCGATACTCCCATTTGATTAATTTTTAATTAATTAATTAATTTTTTTTAAAATCATTATTATTATCATTGTTATTATTTTTAAGCTATGTTTTAGTTTTTTTTTTTTAAAGAATTAAGTTCGAATTTCAAAAACTTATGTGAGTCCCACACAACTTCGAGACCCAAGTGGGTCCTACGTAACTCTAATAGTCCTCACACGATTTTATGAGCCTTGCACAGTTTCAAGACTCATGTGGACCCCACACGACTTCAAGATTTATGTGGACCCCACACAGTCTTGTGGGCCCCGCATAGGATACCTTTATTATTATTATTTTACCATTTATGTCTACAAATTATGTTTGTCAAAACATTATTTTATGTATATGTACTTATTTACCTATACAAACAGTGTCTATCCTATTTATCCTATAAAATTCTATTTTGACTAGGCCGACCTCTAGGGAGTGATTGAACCGCAATGGTCTCTGAGCACTCGTTAAGACAAAGTTTTTCTTAGGCATCAAACATGAAATCAAGGATCCTATAGAAAAACACTTCTATATTGATATTAACTTAATGACCATTATTATTATTATTATTATTATTATTATTATGCTTTAATCGTATATATATTTTTGGGTCATCACATAATGTCTCTTTCTTATTTTTCAAATCATTTAGCCAAGAGATGGATTTTAATAATGTATGCTTAGCTTTGAGTTCTTAGGCTTAACGGACCAAAAAGTCACAATGTTCTAAGCCTATATTTGTCTCTTTTCTTATGATTTACAATACGTGAGAGGCTTAAGTTCAAATGACTTGTCTTTCTTATCGTTCATGCATAGGTTTCTCAGTTATTGTATTTTCATATATGTTAAAACTAGTAGCAATCATATTAGCCATTTAACTTAATTCACAAAGTTAAAACTCTAAAGGATTTGATTTAATGTTTAAGAGCTTATGAAAGGAATTTAGGACTAATACTCTTGAAAAATTAAAATTTAAGTTATGTTCAAAGAGTATTCATTATGAATGAACATGATTCAAGATATTTGCATGGAAGAGGATATGTCCAAACAATTAAGATAAAGAGCAACTAGAAGAGTATAAACACTGCTATTTGGTGATTGGAAAGTATCCTTTAGGTATGATCATACAGAGGAGCAAGGATACAAACCAAGGAATGGGTGAAACCTTACCGAATATGATCATGGTTTGGTAAGAATTTCTTGTGGAGGATGCGGTGAACTAAAATTAGAAGATTTTTATATTTTAAGCACAAAAGGAATATTTTGGTTAATCAATGAAACTAGAATCCCTTAGTGGTTGCCTCTAATTTTGACTTTGGAAGGATGTCTTTAAGTAAATACTAGTTAGAATAGGGACTAATGATCATTAGTGCTTAAACCTAGAGTGATGACTAAGTTATGGTTAAGACTTTTATATTCAAAGATGAGTTTAGGTTTAAATAATATATATTGAGATAGATTCCCTAAAGCTCAAATATGTGCAATGGACAAGATATGCTTAACTTAAGATTTGTATATTCAAGTATGAATTAAGCATTGAGAATAATATTCCAGGCACAATTTCCTTGTCCATTTGGAAGTGGATTTTTATTCAAGCAACCAATAATTTCATATTTCAACCAATGAATATATGCATTAAGTTCATATTGGTTATATACTTGGATTTGCATATTGGGTTGATTTTTCAAAATACTTAGTATGTGAAATTTTAAATAGTGGACATATACTAAGATTTTACATTTTCAGCCCAAACCACTTCCGAGGCTTTTAGTCAATGCTACCCCCTATGGCTAATCCTAAATGTTAAGGAAGAATTATGTAATCATGTAATTCTTGTTTGAGTAAATTCTTCCTTGAATTTCAAGGGGTTTGTTTTCTTAACAACCAATACCATTTTTCTATATTTTATTCTTGATGGGTTAGGAGTTGGTAATTCTTTGACTTTCCATACTCGTTTGGGTATTGTAGACACCTCATTTTTTCCTAGGCCCAAAACAACAAAAGTTGTTATTATTATTATTATTATTTCTATTATAATTATTATTATTTTTACTATTATTATAATAATTTTTATTATCTTACTTTATTATTATTATAATTATTATTATTGTTATTATTATTATTTTCATTATTTTTACTATTATTATAATTATTTTTATTATCTTACTTTATTATTATTATTATTATTATTATTATTTTTATTATTAATATTATCTTTATTTTTAAATATTATTATTATTATTATTATTATTATTATTATTATTATTATCATTGACTTTATTATCATGGTTTTTATTTTGCTTTATTATCCTTATTATTATTATTATTATTTTTAAATATTACTTTATTATTATTATTATTATCGTACTATTATTATATTATTATTATTTTCAAATCTTGTCATTATTACATTACTATTATTATTATTATGATTATTATTATTAAGAATTATTATTAGTTGCCATATTCATTATTACTATAAAAGTATAAAAATAAAAAAACAAAGAAGAAAAAGAAAATAAAAGAGGGAGCTTTAGGGTTTTGATTTTTTATAAATAGGAAGGAAAAGAACACTCTTATTTTGGGGGGGGGGGGGGGAGCACAGACCAAAGAAAAAAGAAACCTTACCTTGCAGTCTCGTGCTGCAGCAATGGAGTCGTCGGCGTTTGCGCAGTCAACTAGATGAAACCAATCGAGCAGCAATTTCTTATCCGATCAATGCGAAACTTTACGAGCAGTGGAGTCATTAGCGTCTGCGCATCCAACTGGACGAAGCCAATCGAGTGGCGATTTCTTATCCGATCAATGCGAAATTTTACGAGGTTGTTTCTAACCTTTTCTTCTTAATTGTCACCGTTCAGATTCTTCTTTTGAGTTTTCCCCCTTCGTGTTAATTTCTTGCACAACCGTATCACCGCCGCAACAACGGAGTCATCGGCGTCTGCGCATTCAATTGGACGAAGCCAATCAAGTGGTGATTTCTTATCCGATCAATATGAAACTTTACGAGGTCATTTCAAACCCTTCTTAATTTTCACCATTCAGATTCGTCTTTTGAGTTTTCACCCTTTGTGTTAATTTCTTGCATAGCCGTATCACCGCCGCAGCAGTGGAGTCATTGGCGTCTGCGTATTCAACTGGACGAAGCCAATCGAGCGATGATTTCTTATCCGATCAATGCGAAATTTTACCAGGTCATTTCTGACCCTTTCGTCTTAATTTTCACCATTCAGATTATTATTTTGAGTTTTACGACTTCATCTTATTTATTGCACAGTCGTCTCACCGCCGCAGCAGTGGAATCGTCAGCGTCTGCACATTCAACTAGATGAAACCAATCGAGTGGCGATTTCTTATCTGATCGATCTAAAACCTTACTCGGTTATTTCTGACTCTCCCTTGTTAATATTTACTGGTTGGATTAATTTCTTTGAGCTTCGTAATTTTATCTTCATCTGTTGGACAGCTTGTTCGCACACACAGCAACACACATTGCACACACACACAACACACACACACTGCACACACAGAAACACACACAGCACACACTGCAAAACACACACTGCTCACACACAAAACACACACTGCACACGCACACACAGCACACATAGTAAAACCCATATAGCACACACTAATTTTTGTTGTAAAGTTTAAATTTTGCTTGGTTATTGTTTTAGGTTTTTTAATAATTAATGTCCATATTTATAAATATTAATTTGTTTGTCTTCATTATTGTAGGATTTTTTTTATTACCAAGGTGAGATTTCATTTGTAATATTTAAATGTAATAATTTATGTTGTTATATTATTTTATTTTAGTGCGCAATATTCAAATTGTATGTGTAATATGTATTCTTATGTTTCGGGTTGTTATCTTGTTGTGGTTCTTATGTGTAAAATATTTTTTTATTTTTATTTTTTATTCACACTTATATTGTATGTTAATTTTGTATTATATTATTAGTATTTTATAATTTTGGTCATGTTATATATCATGTTAGGATTTTTAGTAGATTAGTTGTATTATATATGTTATTTTAGAACTATAATTGTATGAGTACTTAGTATTCTAGAATGTTAGTCATATTAGGTATTTAACAACTTAGGATTTATAAGTGACATCATATGTCTAATTTAGTATTTTAGGTAACTTTTAATACAGCGTCTTGAATAATACTATATATTTATTATTATTATGATACTTTTAGTATGTTAATATATAAGGTATTATTTATTATGGTAAGTTTAATATTTTAGTTAATACTATACATTTGGTGTTTTGGTATCATGCTATTATATTATATATTTAGTATTATGGTAACTCGTTATTTATTATAGTATTTGTAGATATTTATTATTACCATTATGATTATATGTATTATGGTATGTTTGGTATGTTAGTTCATATTATATATTCAGTTTTATGGTATGGTGGTAGGTTTAGAATCTTGGTAAATATTATGTATTTATATTTAGTATTTTGTATTGTGCTAGTTTAGTATTTTAGTTTGTATTGTATATATTGATTAGCATTTTATGTGGTATTCTAATATTCTAGTTTATTATTATTATTATCTTTATTATTATGTTTAAATTATTATGTCTATTATCCAAAACCTCCCATATTAGTATTTTCCTATAAAAAAAACTATTAGATTTCCAAAATTCGGGAGCGTATTTTCTTAAATATTTTCTTAATTTTTATTCCCATGATTTTAATGCTGGGGTATGAGCCTTCGGGTTTCACGTACCTTAAGCTCTGAGGGAATATATATGTATATATTATATTTATTTATTTATTTATTTTTCATGTGTATTTATAAATTCATAAAAGGAGTAATTTAAAGACTTTTTAAATTAACTTAAGGATAATTTTAAATTAATTAGGTATCTTTCGTAAGAACGGGCGCGTAGGGGGTGCTCGTACCTTCCCCTCGTGTAACCGAACTCTCGATCCCAACTCTGGTAACGTAGACCCATTCTACTCCTAACGGGGTAGTAATCATGTGTTCTAACCACACTAAAAGGTTAGTGGCGACTCCAACATTCCTTATTTTTCCTTGAAAACTAAAAATTGATTTTTATTTCACTGCCCGGGGCATACGCGCTCCGGGACGTCGCAACAGGTATCACACATTTTCTTTTAAACGGGCAATCAAAATTTATGTGCCCCTTCTTTTTACACAAGATACATGTGGTGTGAGTGGATGGACTAGAGGAGATATTAGCATAATATTTCGATTCTTTTACAAAGTACCCCATGCATAGGTTCTTTCTTTTCCTATTTTCAATTCCATTAAAACCTATGCCTTCCTTATCTAAGGTCATCTTTTGTGAACCTAACAACTTATTAAAGTTGTCCTTGCCTCTAGTGAACGTATAGATGATCTTCGCTTGGTCTTCTATTTTTTTTTCTAGATCTTGTATTTTTGAATCTTTCAAGTCTTTGCAAACACTTTGTAATTCTATAAATTCATTGGACATTGTGTTTGCTTTACACTCAAGTTCTGAAATGAGAAGATCATTTTTATTATCACTTGAAATTTGAGATCTTACAACACTCAAATCTTTTTCTAATTTTTCATTCTTGTTTACTAACTGTTTCATTTTTAAATCATTTTCCCTTTCAACAAGAACTTTTGATTCACATTCTTTCAAAGATGCCTCATACTTATTTTTCAAAGCATTATATCTTTTACTAGTTTTAACAAGTGACTTATGAATTCTAATATATCCAATTTGCAATTTTTCATAAGTAGGCATGCTCTCACTATCAGAACTATCACATGATTCGATATCAGATACATCATTCAAATCATTACATGAATCATTGCCAGGATTATCTAATAACATAGAAGGAGACGGGTTTACCTCATCGTCGATTAGAGATATGAAACACGGTTTACCTCCTTCAAGATCCGTAGAGCTTGAATCACAAGGAGATATCACTTTATTTTGCATGGATACTCCATATCTCCTCTTAAGCTCATCCCAGATCTCCTTAGTATTGCTACAAGCCATAACCTAACAAAAAATATTAGAATCTAAAACATGCAATAAGGTGTTCATCGCATCAAAGTTTACCCACATTAAGTTCTTATTATGATCATTTAATTCATATTCAGATTTAAGAACATTAGTACGACTAATGGATTTATTAGGCACACTATCACCCTGATCAATGACTTTCCAAAATATCAAGTTTAAAGCTTTCATATATACAGTCATTCTAAATTTTCATATAGCATAGTTATTACCACATAATATTGGTGGGTGTGTGACCAATCTTCCCTCACATAAAGGGGATGCACTAACATGAGCTATCATGATCTTTTACTAAATGGTGTTTAATTCTAAGTTACGAGTCTCTGATACCAATTGTTAGCTTTGGTGCAACCCCAAGAGGGGAGTGAATTGAGTATATAAAAATTATCACCTAGTTCAATTGGTTTAACAGCAGTATTACACAACTTAGGGTCAGTCTATGCGATCAATAAATAAACATACACGTGCAGTAAAAGTAAAGTGTGGAAAAGTAAACAACACGCAATATGTTATCGAGGTTTAGCCAAATTGCCTACGTCCCCGCCTTGGCTACACCAGCACAAGGATTCCACTACGGCTCATTTAAACGGGAGGAGCGGCACTTAATACAACACGCCTTACCAGGGTGGCGCACCTAACTTTCCTAACCGGGTCTAAGGCAATCCGGGACTATTCCACAGGGCTAGTCTCCCTCTTCAGGCCCACACCTGGAATACAACAAATGATATGAAATTTTTGTACATGGAAATACGCTTCTTCACAAGCAAATATGTACATCAGTATAGCTCAAGTAATATTGCAAGCACATATGACATATAAATATGCCCAGTGCTCTAATGTGTACTAAACACTTAAATAAGTATAGATTATCAGTCCAAATCTAGAATGTATATCATAGCAAGATTTGAAACACAGTATGTGAATATCACAAAATTAGATCAAGGTTCCAAATATGCTAGCTAGTTGATTCAAACAAACCCAATCAAGATATTCTCAATGTACTAAGCACAAGGAGTGTTTGAATGCAAGTTTTGAAAATGATCTTGCACAAAAAAATATAGACTTAGGTGTCTTACAATAACAATGCAGGAACCACAACCTTCCAAGTCTTCCCACATTAGATTTATCAAGTTAAATTAGTGGAAGAACTTGATGCTTCTACTTTCAATAAAATCAAAAAATCAATATAATCTAATGAGAGTATGAGATAGCTAGATTATACACAAACACTTTAAAAATACTCACAACACTTGAAAGATAAAAAAAAATGAAGTGTATGGGTGTTTTGGAGTAGTAAAGGCTAAAATAGGATTTTTGATTTTGAAAGAGTTTGACCCTAATCAATTTTGCTAATCCTAACTAATTATTGCAAATGAACATGTATACATAGGCAAGGGGAAATTTTTGACCATTGGATACTTGATGGGAATAATTAGAAAAGTTTAAAATAAGTTTATAAAAATTAACCCCATTTACCCTATTTAATTTTCAGTAAAAATTAATTTTACCCGAGATATTCGGGTGGCTAAACTTCAATTTGGTCTCTCGAATAGACTTAGCTAAAAAATCAATTTTTAAAGGTTTGGGTGCCCGAAATCAGGGTCGGTTGGCTTAACCAAAGTCAGTAGCATTTTGTCCAAGGTTCGGCTGCCCGAAGTTAAGTTCGGTTAACCAAACTGACCCGTTCGGTCACCCGAGGCCATAATGAACGTGAAGGTTCGGGCACCTGGGTAGTTGAAAAGTGTTCTGACACTTGTTCGGCAGCTCGGAGAAGATACATTCAAAAAGGTTCAGGTGCTCGAACAAAAGTCAACAAGATGACTTGTCCAGGGTTCGGTCGCCCGAAGCATTTTAAACGCAATGGGTTTGGTCGCCCGAGCTCTCTCAAGTTTTTCAATTAAAGTCCAATTTTGCCTTATTTAATTCCCCTAATTATATAAGTGACACATGGAATGTTTTGTGCATTTTTTTAGAGACTTGAGGACTTTCTATCCTACCAAAAAAATCCGACGTCAGTCGACCGAAGGTCGACCTTCGGGTGATCCCTAAGGTCTTTCTATGGTCTATGGAGGTACTTGAAGTCCAACTAGAGTCGATTTTGAGCATACCTACCTATCATGCATGATGCAAATTATTACAAGTCATAGGAGTGTACAGTCAATGATAATATTACATCCTAGAATGAAGAAAGTGAAAAAGAATTACAAATACAACACAAACTTCTTCATTCTTCTACTTGATCACTGCACGCCATCATAATATGTCTTTTAGTTCGAGTACACACATAGGGTGAACATGCATGCAAGCCTTAGTGCAACCATCAGAACCAAGAATATTTGTCATTATCAAAACTGGGTGTGACCTATCAGGTCAACAATTGAGGTTGAGGTGGTTGGGACATTTAAATTGTTATTTAAATCTAGTTGTATTTTGGATTTGGAAGAGACATATGTGGTACAGTCTTTTAGATGGAATTTTTTTTCAATTTATGTAATGGACAAATTTGGTTATTCTGGTTCTTTTGGAAATAATAAATTTTGTCTTTTTCAATATTCAAATATGGTTGCAATATGATCTTTGGTTGACAATTTATATATGTTAGATACTATTGCCTCTAATAATGAATCCCTGTATACTAGTTCACGAAGTACTAAACGCAAATTAACTGAGGAGGATTCCGCCACCTTATAGCCCAAACGGTTAGGACATATCTCAAAATAGAGAATGGAAAGGCTTGTGTCTGACGGAATCCTGGGATCCCTTAACCTAACAGACTTTAAAGTTTGTGTGGAATGTATTAAGGGGAAACTGATAAACAAAAGAAATTTAGGTTCCAATAGAGCCTCAAGTGTCTTAGAACTGATACATACTAATATATGTGGTCCATTCCTTACGGCTTCTTGGAGTGGATAGCAGTATTTTATCACGTTCACAGATGATTACTCGCGTTATGGTACCTTTATTTGATACATAAGAAGTCACAATCTCTAGACGTGTTTAAGACTTTCAAAGCCGAAGTTGAGAGCCAACTAGGCAAGAAAATTAAGGTCGTTAAATCTAACTGTGGTGGTAAATACTATAGTAGATATGATGGATCAGGAGAACATCATCTAGGACCCTTTGCTAAATTCCTAAAGGAATGCGGTATCGTCCCATAGTACACTATGCCAGGGAAACCTAGCATGAATGGTGTTGCTAAGAGATGAAACAGAATGCTTAAGGACATGGTAAGAAGTATGATTAGTCATTCTTCTTTACCAGAATCTCTATGGGGAGAAGCACTAAAGACTGTAGCATATATATTGAATAGGGTGCCAAGTAAGGTAGTAGCTGAAACTCCTTATGAACTTTGGACTAGAAAAAAGTCAAGTATTAGGCATTTACACATTTGGGGTAGTTTGGCCGAGGCTAGGCCTTATAGGCTTAATGAAAAGAAAATGGACCTAAGGACAATTAGCCACTACTTTGTTAGGTACTCTGAAAGGTCAAAAAGTTATAAATTTTATGATTCCTCAACAAGGACCTTCTTTGAGATGGGAAACACCAGGTTTCTTGAGAAAGTTGATTTTGTGATGGGAGATAAGGTTAGGGATATTGTCTTTGAGGAGGAATTTATTTCTCTTCCTAGTATTTCTATTGAACCTGTTCAAAAAACAATAAAAGACAATATCATTGTACTCCCTATACAAAATAAGGTTATTGCTCTAGAAGAGCAAACTCAACAACCTCAAGAAGCGATGCCATTAAGGAGATCCACTAGAGAAAGGAGAAGTACGATTTCAGATGATTATGTAGTATTTCACCAAGAATATGAGTTTGACATAGGTGTTGTGGAAGATGATCCAATCAACTTCCTTGAAGTCAAACAAAGTTCTATTTTCAGAAGTGGATTGATGCCATGAATGATGAGATGAATTCCATGAAAGCAAATGACATTTGGGATCTCGTCAAGTAACCTGAAGGTGTGATGCCCATTGGTTGCAAATGGATATTTAAGACCAAGAGGGATTCAAGGAATAATATTGAGAGATATAAGACATGTCTAGTTGCTAAGGGATTCACTTAGAAGGAAACCATTGATTATAAAGAGACTTTCTCGCCAATTACATCAAAAGACTCTTTCAGGATTATAATGACATTGATGGCTCATTTGGACTTAGAGTTTCATCGGATGGATGTAATGACAACTTTTCTCAATAGTGACATTGACGAAACGATTTATATGGTGCGACCTAAAAATTTTATTTTTGAAAATCCAAAAATATAGTCTGCAAATTAAATAAATCCATCTAGGGGCTCAAGTAGGCTTCCCGTCAATGGTAACACAAGTTTCATCAAGTAATCATCTCATATGATTTTAAGATAAATTTGGTTGATGATTGTGTATACCATAAGGTCAGTGGGAGTAAGGTTATATTTCTGGTTTTGTATGTCGATAACATATTGCTAGCGAGTAGTGATTGTTGACCTTATAGGTCGCACCTGGTTTCGATAATGACAAATATCGATATTTGATGTTTGTCAAGTGTTTATGCAAGTTCAAATCAATCTTCCTTGATAGCACTTGAAGAAACAAGAAGACCGTGAACGCTTTGTAATTTACATTGTAATATACTAGTCATTTATGTAATAAGGACTGTAATAGTAATCTAGGATATGGTTTGTATGCTTATCACCTGCACATCATGCACACAAGATATAGTGTGAGCTCAACTTGACCATAGTAAGACCCTAGGCTCCCACACACACACACACACACACACACACACTGCATAAAATATGAGTGAGAAATAATTGTGCTTAAATTGAATATATCTAAGCAAATTAAGAGAGGTTGGGCGACCGAACTTTGGAGTATAAAACTCCTCGGGCGCCTGAAGCTTGAAGGTCAACAAGTTGACTTGTCCTCAGGTGATTGAACCAAAAATGAGCATTTCTCCCTCAGGCGCCCGAAACCTTTGAAAGGGACACCCCACCAACTCGGGTGACTGAGCATTTTAGTTCAAAAGAGCCCCGGGCGACCGAACATATGCATTCGGGCACCCAAACCCAGGACCGGGCACCCGAAGTTACGTAGCTTTACTATTGACTTTGATTTGGGCTGCCGAACCCTTATACAGGCGACCGAACCTCATTTAAAATACCTTATGACTGTGTCTGTTTAGGAAACCGAACAAAGGTTCAACCACCCGAACCTTGGATGGTTAAAATTAATTTAATTGCGGTAAAACTGGGTTAATAGAAGCTAAGTAAATTTTAATCATTTGGGACTTTCTTAATTATTCCCATTGTGTCCCAAACAGTTATAATTTTCTACCTGCCTATAAATAGGTCTTTATTTGCAAGATTAGAAAACAGTTAAGAAAAAATGATTCGCAAAAAACCCTCTTATTTTGATAATCCTCTCTTTGTCCAAAAACTCTCAAACTTGCCTCCTTTGATAAAATCTGAGATTGTGAGAGTTCTTCGTATATTATTGTGATTGTTATACTGTGCTAAATTCTCCCATTTGTATAGTTGTTATATATATTTCTCCTGGGGAGTTTTAGCCGAAGTTTAACCCACTGATTTCTTCATTATAAATCTAGTGTGGGATTAAACCAAGGAAGCTTAGGATATTTGCATTTAATTGCAAGTGTCCGATAGCTTGATTTTTGGTGTGCAAAGATTTTTCAAACAAACAAGTATTTCTTCAAACTAGTATTGTGCATCTTTCATTGAGGAAAATTTATCTGAAGCTAATTTGATTATATGCTTAGTTTACTTGGAATATTGATGTGTTATTGAGATATCCTATTTAGAATTCCAAGTTGTTGTTTGTGTTGAAATACTCTTGAGCATCATACTGATTATTTGGTGTTGAGTATTGATTGAGCAAAAACATACATCACTGAGCTTACACTATATTCATGCTATTGATGTGTTTACGATTGAGCGCACTACTTGGGTACAAATTTGCTTTACGTGAAAGCACTACTTCATTGTACCATTTGCTTGTAATATTAGAGTGTTTCTAGGTGTGGCCTGAGGGGGCGGTAATCCAGCCCGATAAGGATTGTGTATAATGGTTGAGGTCAACCCTCGAATTGACCTGGTTTGTTTAGGTGCCGCCACCCCCGTTTAAGTGAGCAAGTGATAGTCGTAATCCTTGTGCGTGTTAGCCAAGGCAGGGACGTAGGCAATTGGCCAAACCTCCATAACATCTCTACGTGTCACCCTATCTTTACTGTTTTCGGGTGCTTGTGTGATTGATTAAATTGCTTCATTTAATTTCAAATATATTTATATTACTTGCACTAGATTGACCATAGGGTTGTGAACATACTACTGTTAGGAGGAATACTTAGGGGTTAAATTTTAAAAATACCAATTCACCCCCCCTCTTGGGATCACGGTAAAGCTAACAATTGGTATCAGAGCCACGTAACATAGACTAGTTGCTATTTTGCTAAAAGATCACTCATGGCTCATAACTCCATGACCCTTTTCCCTGAGGGGCCATCTTCCACACGACCTTATATTTTCAGTGGTATTAATTACACCTTCTGGAAATAAAGGGTGCGCATCTACCTTCCGAATACTGATTGGAAGGTGTGGAAGATTGTCTCTAAGGGAAACTACATCCCTATGAAAACTGAGGGTGTAGTTAGGATTCCTAAGACTGAGGATGAGTATGATGATGATGATATGAAAGTTGTTAGTCTTAATGTCACTGCCATGAATATTTTATACTGTAGTCTTGATGTAAATGAGTTTAATAGGATTATGGCATGTTCTACTGCTAAAGAAATATGAGATAAATTAGAGGTCACATATGAGGGTACTAAAGATATGAAAGACAGTAGGATAGACATGTTGACCAGTGAGTATGATGCCTTTAGGATAAATGTAGGTGAGTCCATTCAGAACATGTAAACTAGATTCACACACATCATAAACTCACTGCATGCATTAGGAAAGACCTATCCCACCCATGAGATGATTAGGAAGATCCTAAGAGGCTTACCTCTTGTTTGGGAAGCCAAGGTTACAACCATTGCTGAGGGTAGAGACCATAAGGCCATGACCTTAGATGAATTGATAGGTTCCTTGATTACTTATGAAGTGTCCATAAATGAGAGACTTAATGAGCACAACAGGGCTAAGAAAGTTACTGCATAAAAAACCTCCACGAACATATCTAGTGAGTGCAGTGGATCTGAAACTGATGAGGATATGGCTATGCTAACCAGAAAGTTTAGCAGATTTTTCAGGAAAAACAAAAAGCCATTTAAAAATTATAGGGAATTTATTATTGAAAAGGAAGAGCCTAGCAAAAGAAAAGAAAAGTCAAATGCTCCCACATGTTAACTACAAATAAAATCAGGCACATCAAACTAGACTGCCCATTGTTGAAAAAGGAAACCAAGAAAAAGAAGAAAGCTATAAAGGCGAGCACTTCATGGGACCAATACAGCAACAGCGACTCGGATACAGATCATAGTGACACAGAGGTCGCTAATATGTGCTTAATGGTACACGAGGATGAGGTATTGTCTTCTAGGTCATTATCTTCATTTTATTCATCTGATTCTGATTCTGATTGCATGCCTACTTTTAGAGAGTTAGAACTTGACTATATTCGTGTATCTAAATTATTAGGCAAAATGACAAAAGAAAACGATGATTTGAAAAAGAAATGTGAGAATTGGTCAAAACTGTTTAATATTGTGAAAACCTCTCATGCCTCCATTTTAAAAGAAAAGGACACCACCATTGTTGAGCTTGAGAGGAAATTGGAGGATAGCTCCAAAATCATTTTTAAATTCACTATGGGCAAAGAAAATTTTAAAAAATTACTTAGTGCCTAAAGAAACTCCTTAAGTAAAGAGGGTCTTGGCTTTAATGGTATTGAAAATGTTAGACAACCTAATCTTTACTTAGGACACTTTACACGTGAGTCAAAATCTCATATTCCTCCTAAAGAACCTAAGTGTAGATTAAGATGTTTTAAATGTAAATAGATTGGTCACGTTCAATTTGATTGTCCACTTAGGAATAAGCATGCTAGAATTAGGAAGGTATGGTTAGTTAAGGGAGATCCTGCTACTAACCCCCGTGGACCCAATAAAATTTGGGGACCAGCATCAGTCACTTAGCTTATTTTGCAGGTATGCCTAAGATTGTCATCCTCCAAGGGCAGATGGTACGTGGATAGTGGGTGCTCATGGCACATGACCGACAATATGGGCAAATTCACATCAATTGTTCCCAAGGATGGAGGCTATGTAACATTTGGGGACAATGCCAAAGGACGCATCATCGGGGTAGGTAAGGTTGGTAAGGATTCCTCTCTTACTATTGATAATGTTTTGCTGGTTGATGGACTGAAACATAATCTACTTAGCATAAGTCAGTTATGTGAAATAGAATATAAAGTATCTTTTGAAAATGACAAATGCATAATAGAAAATAAAACAGATCACAAAGTGTTTTTTACTGTTGATAGACATGAAAATGTTTATACTACCTCTCTTGATAATTTAGCTTCACAACAAGTAATATGTTTTGCTGCTATAAATGAAGCTAGTTGGTTGTGGCATAGGTGCTTAGGACATGATAGCATGGATTTATTGTCTAAACTTGTTAGAAAATAATTGGTTAAAGGCTTGCCTAAAATGTCCTTTGTAAAGTATAAAATCTATGATGCATGTCAAATAGGTAAGCAAACAAAATCTAGTTTTAAGCAAAAGAAATTCATATTTACTACTAGACCTTTAGAGATGCTTCACCTGGATTTGTTTGGACCTAATTCTGTGCAAATTTTTGGTGGTAAATCTTATGTTTTTGTTATTGTGGATGACTTTTCTAGATTCACATGGGTATTGTTTCTTTCACATAAAAATGAATCATGTGAACAGTTCACCAAACTTTGTAGGAGAATCCAGAATGAAAAAGGATATAAAATCACTCACATAAGAATTGATAAAGGCACAGAATTCAAAAATGAAAGCATATAAAAATATTATGACTTAGAGGGCATATCACATAACTTCTCTACACCTAGGACACCTCAACAAAATGGTGTAGTAGAAAGAAAGAATAGGTCACCGCAAGAAATTGGTAGAACTATGTTGAATGAGCATAACCTACCTAAATATTTTTGGGCTGAGGCCATTAATACTGCGTGTTATGTTAGGAATAGGGTGTTGATTAGACCATCAATTAATAAAACTCCGTATGAATTGTGGAACAACCATAAACCTAATATTTCCTATTTTCATGTGTTTGGTTGTAAATGCTTTGTACTTAGGGATAATGATCTTTTAGGAAAATTTGACTCTAAATCTGATGAAGGTATTTTCCTAGGTTATGCACTCAATAGTAAAGCATATAGAGTTTTCAAGAAAAGAACATTAACTGTTATTGGATCCATTCATGTTGTGTTTGATGAGTCTAATCCATTTTCTAATAAATATGATGAAGATGATATTGATATTAGAAAATGCTTAGAGAAAATGTCTATTGAAAACAATGCAAGTGAAAATCAAGAAGCAAACAAAAAATCACTTGAAGATAATAAAAATGGAAATCAGGAGTTGCCTAGAGATTGGAAATTCATTAGAAGTCATCCTATAAATCAAATCATAGGCGAACCATCCCGTGGAGTAGCCACAAGATCCTCTTTGAGAAATATAGTGAATCATTTCGCTTTCTTATCCCAAGAAGAACCTAAAAATATTAAAGAAGCCATAGAAGATGAGTCTTGGGTGATGTCCATGCAAGAAGAACTTAACCAATTTGAAACAAGCAAAGTGTGGACTTTAGTTTCTAGGCCTAATGAGCAAACCATCATTGGAACTAAATGGGTATATAGAAATAAGAAAGATGAGAATGGGGTAGTAACTAGGAATAAAGTTAGACTAGTTGCCCAAGGGTATAAAACAGGAAGGAATTGACTTTGATGAAGCCATTCGTATGCTACTTGCCTTTGCCGCTTTTAAAAACTTTAAATTGTTTCAAATGGATGTTAAAAGTGCTTTTCTAAATGGCTACATTAATGAAGAGGTATACGTAGAACAACCACCTGGTTTTGAAAATCATAAATATCCCCATCATGTTTACCGGTTATCTAAAGCCTTGTATGGATTGAAACAAGCTCCTAGAGCTTGGTATGAGAGGCTTAGTGGTTTTCTACTAAAAAGTGGGTTTACCTGTGGCAAGATTGACACTACACTTTTCATCAAATCCAAAAATGATGATATGCTCCTTGTTCAAATTTATGTGGACAATATCATTTTTGGAGCAATTAATAATGAGTTATCTAATGAGTTTGCCAAATGCGTGCAAAGTGAATTTGAAATGAGCATGATGGGTGAGCTTAGTTCCTTCTTAGGGCTATAAATTAAGCAAGTTAATCATGGAACTTTCATTTGCCAATCTAAATACATTAGGGACTTGCTAAAGAAATTTAATATGGGAGATTGTAAAATTCTTGGTACACCTATGAACTCTTCTTTTAAGTTTGATAAAGATGAGCAAGGAATTCCTGTTGACGTAAAATTATATTGTGGCATGATTGGGAGTCTCCTATATCTCACTGCTAGTAGGCCTGATATTATGTTTAGTGTATGTATGTGTGCTAGATTTCAGGCTGCTCCAAAGGAATCTCCCTTAAAAGCTGTCAAACGAATCCTTAGGTATCTAGTTGGGACTATAGAATTAGGCTTGTGGTACCCTAAGCATACTACCTTTGAGATTGTTAGTCACATTAATGCTAACTTTGCCAGTAGTAAGGTTAATAGAAAAAGTACTAGCGGTACTCGTCATTATTTAGGACAATCTCTTGTTTCTTGGTTCTCCAAGAAACAAAACTCAGTTGCCTTATCCACAGCTAAAGCGGAATACATTGCAGCTAGAAGTTGTTGTGCCCAAACTCTTTATATGAAACAACAACTTGTAGAATTTGGATTGCACTATGAAACAATATTGATTAAATGTGATAATATTAGTGCAATCAACATCTCTAAAAATCCTATCTCACATTCGCGAACTAAACATATTGAGATTACGCACCACTTTCTTCGTGATCATGTGCAAAAAGGAGATGTGGCTCTTGAGTTTGTATGCACTAATGAATAGTGAGCCGATATATTCACTAAATCACTACCCGAGGATAGGTTCATACAAATTAGACGTGAATTATGCTTAATGCATAGTAGAGAAGCTTGCTAAACTTAAATGTTTCATAACTTGCACAAATTTAAGGGGAGCCCTAAAATGGAAACTTTCTAAGTCTTAACAACTAATACTATTGTTGACTTATATTTTTGCTTTAGACTTTGTGAAAGTTGATTATTGATTGTGTGCACATATCCTATATATATCTATTGCATGCTCATTTTTCAATATAATGAATAATGATCATCAATTGTGCTGCACAATTTGTCCACTTAATGATCATCTTGAAAGTTAATTTACTTGTTGGACCATACCGGACTGTTTGAGTAGTTGTGGATAAACTGTTAGGATATATATCAACTCAAACAGGTTACACTTATACATGTTTTATTTTGGAAAGTCCGATTTACAAACGGCAGTCTGCCGAAATTTTTATAAATCTTTCCAACTTTTCTTGTATATTCGTAACATTTACACATTGCCTAGCTCACTTTAATTGGCCATTTTTGCTGTTGCCAAAAGGGGGAGATGGAACAAAAGGCAAAAATAATGGGTAAAATAATTTGGTTAGGATGCATATTGAAAGGGGGAGCCTTCTTAAGCTTAACCCATATTTTTGTTAATTGTATTTGTCATCATCAAAAAGGGGAAAAATGTTGACCTTATAGGTCGCACCCGATTTTGATAATGACAAATATCGATATTTGATGTTTGTCAAGTGTTTGTGCAGGTTCAAATCAATCTTCCTTGATAGCACTTGAAGAAACAAGAAGACCATGAAAGTTTTGTAATTTACATTGTAATATACTAGTCATTTATGTAATAAGGACTGTAAAAGTAATATAGGATATGGTTTGTATGCTTATCACCTGCACATCATGCACACAAGATATAGTGTGAGCTCAACTTGACCATAGTAAGACCCTAGGCTCCCACACACACACACACGCGCACACACACACACACACACACACACACACACTGCATAAAATATGAGAAATAATTGTGCTTAAATTGAATATATCTAAGCAAATTAAGAGAGGTCAGGCGACCGACCCTTGGAGTATAAAACTCCTCAAGCGCCCGAAGCTTGAAGGTCAACAAGTTGACCTGTCCTCGGGTGACTGAACCAAAAATGAGCATATCTCCCTCAGGCGCCCGAACTCTTCGAAAGGGACACCCCACCAACTCAGGCAATTGAGCATTTTAGTTCAAAAGAGCCTCGGGCGACCGAACATATGCGTTCGGGCACCCGAATCCAGGACCGGGCACTCGAAGTTACGTAGCTTTGCTATTGACTTTGATTCGGGCTGCCAAACCCTTATACGGGCAATCGAACCTCATTTAAAATATTTTATGACTGTGTTTGTTCGGGCGACAGAAAAAAGATTCAGCCACCCGAACGTCGAACGGTTAAAATTAATTTAACCACTGTAAAAATGGGTTAATACAGGCTAAGTAAATTTTAATCATTTGGGACTTTCTTAATTATTCCCATTGTGTCCCGAATGGTTATAATTTTCTACTTGCCTATAAATAGGTCTTCATTTGCAAGATTAGAAGACAATTAAGAAAAAGTGATTAGCAAAAAACCCTCTCTATTTTGAAAATCCTCTCCTTGTCCAAAAACTCTCAAACTCGCCTCCTTTGATAAAATCTGAGATTGTGAGAGTTCTTCGTGTATTATTGTGATTGTTAAACTGTGCTAAATTCTCCCATTTGTATAGCTGTTATATATATTTCTTTTGGGGAGTTTTAGCCTAGGTTTAACCCACTGATTTCTTCATTATAAATCTAGTGTGGGATTAAACCAAGGAAGCTTAGGATATTTGCATTTCATTGCAAGTGTTCGATAGCTTGATTTTTGGTGTGCAAAGATTTTTCAAACAAACAAGTATTTCTTCAAACTAGTATTGTGCATCTTTCATTGAGGAAAATTTATCTGAAGCTAGTTTGATTATATGCTTAGTTTACTTGGTATATTGATGTGTTATTGAGATATCCTATTTAGAATTCCAAGTTGTTGTTTGTGTTGAAATACTCTTGAGCATCATACTGATTATTTGGTGTTGAGTATTGATTGAGCAAAAACATACATCACTGAGCTTACACTATATTCATGCTATTGATGCGTTTTTGATTGAGCGCACTACTTGGGTACAAATTTGCTTTACGTGAAAGCACTACTTCATTGTACCATTTGCTGTAATATTAGAGTGTTTTCAGGCATGGCCTGAGGGGGCAGTAATCCAGCCCGGTAAGGATTGTGTGTAATGGTTGAGGTCAGCCCTTGAATTGACCTGGTTTGTTTAGGTGCCGCTCCACCCGTTTAAGTGAGCAAGTGATAGTGGTAATCCTTGTGCGTGTTAGCCAAGGCGGGGACGTAGGCAACTGGCCGAACCTCGATAACATCTCTGCGTGTCACCTTATCTTTACTGCTTTCTGGTACTTGTGTGATTGATTAAATTGCTTCATTTAATTTCAAATATATTTATATTACTTGCACTAGATTGATCATAGGGTTATGAACATACTGCTGTTAGGAGGAATACCTAGGGGTTAAATTTTAAAAATACCAATTCACCCCCCCTCTTGGGATCACGGTAAAGCTAACAATGATATAGGCTTATTGCACGAAACCAAAAGATTTCTAACCAAAAATTTTAAGATGAAAGATCTTGGGGATGCCTCTTTTGTATTAGGAATTCAAATACATCGAGATCACTCTCAAGGTATACTTGGGTTATCACAAAAGAGCTATATCAAAAGGGTACTTGCTAGATTTGGCATGAAAGACTATCACCCAGGAGATACACCCACAACTAAGAGAGAAAGGTTCAATCTCAGTCAATGCCCCATGACTAAGGTTGAAAAGAAGGAAATGCAGAAGATTCCTTATGCGTCAGTTATAAGGAGTCTTATGTATGCTTAGGTATGTTCGCATTCGGATTTAGAATACATAATTTGAATTTTAGGTAGATATTTGAGTAACCTAGGATTGGATCATTGGAAGGTAGCCAAAAGGGTTATGAGGTATCTTGAGAGAACGAAAGACTACATGCTCACCTACTGGAAATTAGATCAACTTGAGATCATTGGGTATTCTGATTCTGATTTTTCTAGATGTCAAGACAATAAGAGATCCGCTTTAGGCTATATCTATCTACTGGCTGGAGGTGCTATTTCCTGGAAAAGTGTTAAGCAGACCTCATAATTCCTTTGACCATGGTAGCAAAATTTATAGCATGCTGCGAGGCATCTAATCAAGGAATTTGGATGCAGAATTTTGTCATGGGGCTATATATCTTAGATGGGGTTGAAAATCGATCAAGATCTATTGTGACAATATGTCGGTGATGTTTTATTCAAACAATAACAGAAGCTCCATCAAGTCAAAGCATATTGACATCAAGTTTTTGGTGGTTAAGGAAAGGGTTCAAAGTCATCAAGTGTTGATAGAACATATTGAGACAAACTCTATGGTTGCAAATCCACTCATCAATGGTTTACCGCCCTAGGTGTTTCATGAGCACACTGCTGGTATGGGTGTCATCTTGTTTGACGAAGTTGCGGTTTAGTAGGAGTTTGTATTTGTTTTTATGTTCCTTCTCGTAGACACTTGTTTCAGATTATTTTCTGCAGAAATAAAGTAATAAAGGAATGAATTTTTATGTATTTGTGACTTTGAATGTTATCTTCCTTTTGGAAGAGTTAAAGACTAAGGAACTAAGGTTAATGTCATAAGGAATAAGGTAGGACCAGTTGGGATATGCATGTTAAGGTTAAGGAGCATGCATATTAGCATGCTACACATCCATAGTCGATCTATGCCATTGAGTGTATTAGTGTGGTGACCATTGATGGGTTTAGTTACGAATATGAGTGTAATGAATGTCGCTTTGATCCCATGCTAGTATATGAGATGAACAAGATTGAATTAAGGAAATGTTATAAGGATGATAGTCATATTGTGTACACTTAAGGTTTGGGTAATATAATTGTTTTCAATATTTATGTCCCGCCCAAGTGGGAGATTGTTAGGAAATTTTAATTTCCTATTGTGAGCTCGCATATTTAAAAACAGTTATGTTACTGTGCTATTTTAACATCTACTGTGTATGAGCTTTGCAATGTGTAGAAATCTAATACTGAGTTAATTTAAGACTTATGAGCTTCTAAAATGAACCTAGTATATAAAGAAAACATAATAGGGTTATTATCCCTAAGTCAAATCTGAAATAGTTTTCACGTTCTTTCTTTCCCCATCTAAAAAGAAGAACACAAGTGAGACACTTAATGATTTGACTATGGAAAATCAAAACTCTCCACTAAAGGCTGTTGGACAATCAAATCAGACACATCTATGGATCTAGGTATTTATTCTGCGTAGTATGGATCCAGATATTTATTCAGCGTTTAGTTTTCTTAATTGAATAACTTGATGATCTTGGGTTGTTAGATTTATGGATTAAAGATATTCCTAATAAAGGAGCTTATTACGAACGTTTTTGAGCTAATACAAGAAGACCATGGACTATAAGTTTGACACTAGAATCAATAAACAAGGATGACCTCTCATAATTTTTACTAGTTTTAATATTCATAGGGAAATTTTGATACTTGGAACTACATTTTTGTATGATTAGATAACACTATCCTTTAAATGAATTTTGAAACTTTTTTTTTTAAGGATTCTAGATAAGAAATCTATTCTTATTTTTACTAATTAAGATACTTTTAGAATGAAATACTCTAAAATGTTATGCTTGAAATCATCTATGACCTTGTATTTAACATTTGACATGAAATTTTGTTAAAATATATAGGCTATCGACAAGGAGCTATTGATAGATTTGGTGAAGACTTCCATAAATGCATGTACGACAATGAAAAATAGGATGAATTTCTTAGTGCTTGGGATAGAGTGCCTACTAATTATAATTTTCAAAAAAAAAAATCGGTTGCTTCAAGCTAGCTCTATAAAGGAGAAGTGAGCCAAGTCCTTTACGAAGATGTCCAAAACTGACAATATTAGAAATATACAATTAAGGGAGGGTTAAAAAAAAATGATTTGAGACATTATTTGGAGTTTGATTTGGGTGTAGCGCAATTCTTTGATCATTTGGAGAGGGAGGTGAAATGCAACCATTATAAAAAGTAAGAAACTGATTGTACTACTAGGAAAAAAAATTGTAATAAAAATAAAAATTAAAAAAAATCCCCTAAGAAACTCACCTTATGCATATAGGAATTATGTTTATGAATATGATGTCCTTCAAGGCAGCTTATATAGTCTATTTTAAGTACATGGTTACAATTTATGGATAAAACTAAAAATGGTAAGTAGTTGGGAACCCTTTGAGGTAGCTTTTAGTTGTAGAATGCTTAGAATAAATCCATGACGTTGTATTTTAAAGGCATGAACGATGGTTAAGAAGAATGAAAATAATACAAGATATAAGAATGTATACCCTAAACAGTTTAAGATAATAACATGTACAATACTTGTTTGATAAAAAAATCAAACACCTTTTTAGGAATGGTGTGGATTTGGATGGATAGATTTTGGATTGGTTGTGAATGAACTCATTATTTAAACTCTCATCAAAAGTGTGAAGATAATGATAGAATCGTAGAAATCGTAGAAGGGAGGAAAAAGATAGGTAAAAAGACTTAGATTAGAATAGGTAAGGAGAGATAGAGAAGAACGATGTTAAGGGAAGAAGAAAGTGAAAGAGAAAGTGAAAAAGAAATAAGGGGGATAAAAGGCATTTGAGCCTGTTTAGTATTGGGCTATTACATGATGTTCATTGAGTTGAGTTATTGATCCCCTTACAATAACCACTGCATGTATTTATATCCTTCTGGGGTCAAACCTACATTGATTTTGTGATAACAACCATAAAATCCAAATAATAAATCCTAATAATAAAGGAACTTTATAAAACATTTAAAACCTATTCAAAAAATTGGGACCATTTCATAGCATTAAAGGTCCATATTATTATAGGAGACATGTTCACCCTATGCTATCCACCTTGTCACTTAATGGTGGGCGACCTTCGCCTCATGAGTTAGGTGACAATCGTCTCCAAATATTTGAGGTGAACTCTAGCTCGTGACACATGCGACCATTGCCACCTACTAACTTTGTATTCTTTGTCACCTGGGTGATAAGCGGTTCCATCCCATAGCAAATTTTTTTTTCACCTTTGGTGTTTGACTTATGCCTCCTCTAGACAATTCTCCACTTAGTAACTTCGCTAACTAAGTGACACATGATTCACCTACAAATGCAAGTGTTGACTCATAGGTCGCACCCGGTTTTGATAATGACAAATACTGATATTTGATGATTGTCAAGTGCTTATGCAGGTTCAAAAAAATATCCCAAGAAAGGACACTTGAAGAAACAAGAAGGCCACGAAGACTTGTATTTGTAATTGTAGTTCATATCGGTCTGTAATAATTTATATGGGTCTATAATAGTAGCCTAGGCTGTGGTTGTATGTTTATCACCTGCACATCATGCATATAGGATATAGCGTAAGCTCAATTAGACCATAGCAAGGCCCTAGGCTCCAACACTCACACACATATTGTATAATACATGGGAGTGTTAAATATATGCTTAAAATTGAACAAATATCAGAAAATTGAGAGAGCATGGGCGACCGAACCCTTGGAGTACAAAACTCCTCGGGCGCCCAAATGTTGACAAGTCAAAATGTTGACCAGCCTCTCAGGCGACCGACCTATAAATACACATATCTTCCCCAAGCGTCTGAACCCTTCGAAAGGGACCGTTCACCAACTCGGGTGCCCTATGGTTTTAGTTCAAATATATCCCCGTGAGACCGAACACCGGTCTTTGGGCCACCACAGATTTGACCGGGCACCCGGAGTCACGAAGCATGGCTACTGACTTTGATTCGGGCTGCTGAACCTTTATTCGGGCAACCGAACTTTAGTGAAAAACTTTTTGAACTGTGTTTGATCGGGAAACCGAACTAAGGTTCAGCCACCCAAACCTCGCCCAGTTAAAATTAGTTTAACCGTGGTAAAATTGGGTTATTTTGGGCTTATTGGATTTTAATCCTTTGGGAATTTTTTTAATAATACTCATCTTGTCTCGAACGGTTATATTTTTTCACCTGACTATAAATATGTTCTCATTTTCAAGATTAGACATTGATTAGCAAAAAGTGATTAACCAAAAACTCTCTCTACTGAAAAAATTTTCTTTTTCCAAATACTCTCATATCTTGCATCCATTCGAAAAATCAGAGAGTGTGAGAGTTTCTCTTGTGCTTATGTGATTATTATTCTTTGCTAATACTCCATCTTGTATGTGTACTTGAGATTATTTCTTTGGGAGTTTTGCTTAGGTTTATCCCACGGATTTCTCCTTTAAAAATCTCGTGTGGGATTAAACCATGAAAGCTTAGGATATTTGCATTCCATTGCAAGTGTCCAAGAGGTTTTCTTTTGGTGTGTAAAGATTTTTCAAACAAGCAAGTAATCTTTTCAAACAAGCATTGTGCTTATATCATTGAAGAAAACCATTCTGAAACTAGTTTGATTATCTACTTAATATACTTAGAATATTGATGTGCTGTTGAACTATCTTATTTAGATTCCAAATCATTGCTTGTATTGATTATCCTTGAGCATCATACTATTCATATTGTGTTGAATACTCTTGAGCTTCATATTGACTATACTATGTTGAGTATTGATTGAACATATCTTGCATCACTGATCTTACATTATATCCATGCAATTGATGTGTATGTGATTGTGCATATTTAGGTACAAATCTTCTTTACTTGAAAGTACTTTTATCTGTACCATTTGATTGTAAAATCTGAGTTTTCTATGCGTGACCTGAGGGGGCAGTAATCCAACCCAGTAAGGATTGCTGTAACAGTTGAGGTGAGCCCCTTGAATTGACCTATTTTGTATAGGTGTCATTCTACCCGTTTAAGTGAGCAAGTTTTAGTGGTAATCCTTGTACTGGTTAGCCAAGGCAGGGACGTAGGCAATTGGCCAAACCTCGATAACATCTCTGTGTGTCACTTTTACTTTACTGCTTTCTGGTACATGTGGCGTTAATTAAATTGCTTTATTTAATTTTTGGTATATTTACTTTACTTGCACGAGATTGTCCTTAAGGTTGTGAACATACTGGTGTTAGAACATTCACCTAGGGATTGAATTTAAAAATACCAATTCACCCCCCCTCTTGGGATCACAGTAAAACTAACAATTGGTATCAGAGCCACGTTGCATAGACTAGTTGTTATTTTGCAAAAAGATCACATATGGCTCATAGTTCCATGACCTTTCCCTGAGGGACCATCTTCCACATGACCTCCTGTTTTCAGTGGTGTTAATTACACCTTCTGGAAACAGAGGATGCGCATCTACCTTCAAAATACTAATTGGAAGGTGTGGAGGATTATCTCTAAGGGAAACTATGTCCCTATGAAAACAGAGGGTGCAGCTAGGGTTCCTAAGACTGAGGATGAGTATGATGATGATGATATGAAAGTTGTTAGTCTTAATGCGACTACCATGAATAATTTATACTATAGTCTTGATGTGAATGAATTTAACAGAATTATGGCATGTTCTACTGCAAAAGAAATATGGGATAAGTTAGAGGTCACTTATGAGGGTACTAGATACGTGGAGGACAGTAGGATAGATATGTTGACCAGTGAGTATGAGGCATTTAGGATGAATGTAGGTGAGTCCATTTAGAGCATGCATACCAGATTCACACACATCATAAACTCACTGCATGCATTAGGAAAGACCTATCCCACATATGAGATGATTAGGAAGATCCTTAGAGGCTTACCTTCTGTTTGGGAAGCCAAGGCTACGGCCATTGCTGAGGGTAGAGATCTTAAGGCCATGACCTTAGATGAATTGATAGGTTCCCTGATCACATATGAATTGAGCATAAACGAGAGACTTAATGAGCATAATAGGGCTAAGAATGTTACTTCATTGAAAGCTTTCACTAACACATCTAGTGAGTGCAGTGAATCTGATACTGATGATGAAATGACTATGCTAACTAGAAAATTTAGGAGATTTTTCAGGAAGAACGGGAAGCCCTTTAAAAAATACAGAGAGTCTACTAATGAGAAGGGAGAGTTCATTAAAAGAAAATAAAAATCAAATGCTCCTACGTGTTATAATTGCAACAAGGTGGGGCACATCAAACCTGACTGCCCACTGCTAAAGAAGGTGGCTAAGAAAAAGAAGAAAGCCATGAAGGCCTGGACTTCATGGGACAAACACAGTAGCAGCGACTCAGAATCAGATCACAGCGACTCGAAGGTCGCTAATCTGTGCTTGATGACACACGAGGATCAGGTATTGTCTTCTAGTTCATTATCTTCATACTGTTCATCTAATGATTGTGATTCTGATTGCATGCCTACATTTAGAGAATTACAGTTTGAATATATTCGTGTTTCTAAATTGTTAGGCAAAATAATCAATGAAAATAATGATTTGAAAAAGAAATGTGAAAATTGATCAAAACTGTTTAATATAGCAAAAACCTCTCATGCTTCTATTTTAAAAGAAAAAGATGCCACTATTGTTGTGCTTGAGATAAAATTGGAGGATAGCTCCAAAATCATTTTTAAATTCACTGAGGGCAAAAAAAAAATTTGAAAAACTAATTGGTGCCCAAAGAAACTCCTCAAGTAAAAGGGTCTTGGTTTTAATGGTGTTGAAAATGTTAAACAACCTAATCTTTACTTAGGACACTTTACACGTGAGTCAAAATCTCATATTCCTCCTAAAGAGCCTACGTGTAGATTAAGATGCTTTAAATGTAAACAGATTGGTCACATTCAATTTGATTGTCCACTTAGGAATAAGCATGCTAGAATTAGGAAGGTATGGGTAGTTAAGGGAGATCCGACTACTAAATCCCGTGGACCCAACAAAATTTTGGGACCAACATCAGTCACTTAGCTTATTTTGTAGGTATGCTTAAGGTCATCCTCCTCCAAGGACAGGTGGTACTTGAATAGTGGGTGCTCACGGCACATGACTGGCAATAAGGGAAAATTCACTTCAATCATTCCCAAGGACGAAGACTATGTGACATTTGGTGACAATGCCAAACGATGCATCATTGGGGTAGGTAAGGTTGGTAAGAACTCCTCTCTTACCATTGACAATGTTTTGTTAGTTAATGGGTTCAAGCATAATCTACTTAGCATAAGTCAGTTGTGTGACATAGAATACAAAGTATCTTTTGAAAATGACAAATGCATAGTAGAAAATAAAACAGATCACAAAGTGCTTTTCTTCTGATAGACATGAAAATGTTTATACTACCTTTCTTGATAATTTAGCTTCATAACAAGTAACATGTTTTTCTGCTATAAATGAAGCTAGTTGGTTATGGCATAGGCATCTAGGACATGCCAGCATGGATTTATTATATGAACTTGTTAGAAAAGAATTATTTAAAGGCTTGCCTAAGATGTCTTTTGTAAAGGATAAAATTTGTGATGAATGTCAAATGGGTAAGCAAACAAAGTCTAATTTTAAGAAAAAGAAATTCATATCTACTACTAGACCTTTGGAAATGCTTCACCTAGATTTGTTTGGACCCAATTCTGTGCAAAGTCTTGGTGGTAAATCTTATGCTTTTGTAATTGTGGATGACTTTTATAGATTCACATGGGTGTTGTTTCTTGCACATAAAAATGAATCGTGTGAACAATTCATCAAACTTTGTAGGAGAATCTAGAATGAAAAGGGATATAATAACTCACATAAGAAGTGATAAAGGCACGGAAATAAAAAATGAAGGGATAGAGAAATATTATGACTTAGAGGGCATATCCCATAACTGATATAAAATAACTCACATGAGAAGTGATAGAGGCACAGAAATCAAAAATGAAGGGATAGAGAAATATTGTGACTTAGAGGGCATATCTCATAACTTCTCTGCACCTAGGACATCTCAACAAAATGGCGTAGTAGAAAGAAAGAATAGGTCACTACAAGAAATGAGTAAAACTATGTTAAATGAGCATATCTTACCTAAATATTTTTGAGCCGAGGCCATTAATACTGCATGCTATGTTATGAATAGGGTGTTAATTAGACCTTCGATTAATAAAACCCCTTATGAATTGTGGAACAACCGTAAGCCTAATATTTCCTACTTTCATATGTTTGGTTGTAAATGCTTTGTGCTTAGGGATAATGAACACTTAGGAAAATTTGATTCTAAATCTGATGAAGGCATTTTCCCAGGTTATACACTCAATAGCAAAGCATATAGGGTTTTCAATAAATGAACATTGACCGTAATTGAATCTATTCATGTTGTGTTTGATGAATCTAATCCATTATTTAATAAATATGATGAAGATGATATTGATAATAGAAAATGTTTAGAAAAAATGTCTATTGAAAACAATGCAAGTGAAAATCAAGAAGTAAATGAAAAATCACTTGAAGATAATGAAAATGAAAATCAGGGATTGCCTAGAGATTGGAAATTCATTAGAAATCATTCTAAAGATTAAATCATAGGCGAACCATCCCGTGGAGTAGCCACAAGATCCTCCTTGAGAAATATAGTAAATCACTCCGTTTTCTTATCCCAAGAAAAACCTAAAAATATTAAAGAAGTCATAGAGTATGAGTCTTGGGTGATGTCCATGCAAGAAGAACTTAATCAATTTGAAAGAAGTAAAGTGTGGACTCTAGTTCTTAGGCCTAATAATCAATCAATTATTGGAAAAAAATGGGTGTATAGAAATAAGAAAGATAAGAAAGGGGTAGTAACTAGGAATAAAGTTAGACTAGTTGCCCAAGGGTATACCCAGCAGGAAGGGATTGACTTTGATGAAACATATGCTCCTATTGCTAGGTTAGAAGTCATTCGTATGCTACTTGCCTTTGTTGCTTTTAAAAACTTTAAATTGTTTCAAATGGATGTTAAAAACACGTTTCTAAATGGCTACATTAATGAAGAGGTATATGTAGAACAACCACCCGGTTTTGAAAATCATAAATATCCAGATCATGTTTATCGGTTGTCTAAATCCTTGTATGAATTAAAACAAGCTCCTAGAACTTGGTATGAGAGGCTTAGAGGTTTTCTACTAGAAAATTGGTTTACCTGTGGCAGGATTGATGCTTCGCTTTTCATCAAATCCAAAAATGATGATATGCTCTTTGTTCAAATTTATGTGGACCATATCATTTTTGGAGCAACTAATGATGAATTGTGTAATGAGTTTGTCAAATGCATGCAAAGTGAATTTGAAATGAGCATGATGGGTGAACTTAGTTTCTTCTTAGGGCTGCAAATCAAACAAGCCAAACATGGAACTTTCATATGCCAATCTAAATATATTAGGGACTTGCTAAAGAAATTTAATATGTAAGATTGCAAAATTCTTGGTACACCTATGAACTCTTCCATTAAGCTAGATAAAGATGAGCAAGGAATTCCTATTGACGTAAAATTGTATCATGGCATGATTGGAAGTCTCCTATATCTCACTGCTAGTAGGTCTGATATTATGTTTAGTGTGTGTATGTGTGCTAGGTTTCAGGCTGCCCCTAAGGAATCTCACTTAAAAGCTGTCAAACAAATCCTTAGGTATCTAGTTGGAACTATAGAGTTAGGCTTGTGGTACTTTAAGCATACTACTTTTGAGATTGTTAGTTATACTGATGCTGACTTTGCCGATAGTAAGGTTGATAGGAAAAGTACTAGCGGCACTTTTCATTACTTAGGACAATCTCTTGTTTCTTGGTTTTCCAAGAAACAAAACTCAGTTGCCTTATCCACATCCGAAGCAGAATATATTGCGGCTGGAAGTTGTTGTGCCTAAACTCTTTGTATGAAACAACAACTTGGAGATTTTCGATTACACTATGAAACAATACCGATTAAATGTGATAATACTAGTGCAATCAACATTTCTAAAAATCCTATCTCACATTCACGAACTAAACACATTGAGATTAGACATCATTTCCTTCGTGATCATGTGCAAAAAGGAGATGTGGCTCTTGAGTTCGTATGCACGAATGAACAATGGGTGGATATATTCACTAAACCACTTTCTAAGGATAGGGTCGCCCAAATTAGACGTGGGTTAGGTCTAATGCACAATAGAGAAGCTTCTTAGATGTTTCAAAATTTGCATAAATTTAGTGGGAGCTTTCAAGTGAAATTTAACAAGTCTTAGCAACCAATATCATTGTTGAATTGTTTACTTGCCTTAGACTTTTTGAATAATGATTATTGCTTGTGTGCACATATCTTATATCTATAGCATGATCCTAATGTGTGTAATGCATATTGCTTACTACTTGTAATGCACAACTCTTTTGTCCACTTCATGATGATATTGAAACATTTACTTGATTATTGGACCATACTGAACTGTTTGAGTAGTTGTGGATCAACTGTTAGGAATTTTAAACTCCAATAGGTTACCTTTTATACATGAGTTATTTTGGAAAGTCCGATTTACAAATGGCACTCTGCCAAAATTTTTCCAAATCTTTCCAAAATTTCTAATGTATAAACGTAACACTTACCCATTGCCTTGAGTGTTCACTCCTATGGTCCTTTTTGTTGTTGCCAAAAGGGGGAGATGTAGGGCAAAAACTTGGGTTAAATACATGATGCATATTGTTAGGGGGGGCTTCTTTAAGCTATACCCAATTTTTGCTTGGTGTGTTTGTCATCTTCAAAAAGGGGGAGACTGTTGACCGCATAGGTCGCACCCGATTTTGAAAATGACAAATATTTATATTTGATGATCGACAAGTGCTTATGCAGGTTCAAATAAATATCCCAAGGAAGGACACTTGAAGAAACAAAAAGACCACGAAGACTTTTATTTGTAATTGTAGTTCATATCGGTCTGTAATAATTTATATGGGTCTGTAATAGTATCCTAAGTTGTGGTTGTATGTTTATCATCTGCACATCATGCGTATAGGATATAACGTAAGCTCAATTAGACCATAGCAAGACTCTAGACTCCAACACTTACACACATATCATATAATACATGGGAGTGTTAAATCTATGCTTAAAATTTAATAAATATCATAAAATTGAGAGAGCTCAAGCGACCGAACCCTTGGAGTACAAAACTCCTCGGACACCCGAATGTTTGTTGGCCTTACAAAGCTTAACATCTTATTTTGATGCTAACAAACAAGTATAACTTAAAATGCTTTGTTTAAGTGATGTATTTTCAGGACTCAATGATGAATGCAAGGTTAAAGAATTCATGAAAGCTTGTACTTCAAAAAATGATGATTATATCAAAGCTTGAGGCATGGAATAAAACTTGAAGATCATGAGAGCATTGATATTAAATAAAAATCTTCAACAATGAAAGCCCAAGTGATCAACATGGAAAGCTCAATGAAAGATGAAGCAAGCATAAAGATCTCAAGGAATTCAAGGATTGAAAATTTGAAAGAGTTTATAGGAAATTTCACGTAAGTACTTCAAAGAATTTCAATATGGATACATGAAACTCTTAAGTTAATTTATTGGACCTAGATACCTTTTAACATGAAAAATATTTTTATAATGTCAAAAATTATTTCAAAAAGGTTAGAATCATTTTTGGAATGAAAAGCATCAAAAAGAGGATTTTCAAAATGCCGATAATTTTTCTACATTGAGGTGTATTTTTCTCTATCAAAAACTCTTTATTTTAAAAAGTATTCAACGTGAAAGTTGTAGGATTTTCTCTTATCTTTCATTTGACCCTAAGATCATCAAATTTGGAGTTATACAAAAAAATTTATGACCAAAAAAACATAAGGGTACTTGAAGCTGACAGCAACCAGTAGACTGCCTGAACCAGGACAGGCACCTGGGTGGTCAAGCCATGCGACTGGCTATGTCCTGGAAGGCGACTGCCACCCTACTGCCCCTACTACTCATTTAAAAATAACATGGAAGGCGACTGGTGGATTGGGGCAGGCGACTGCCACGAACAAATTTTTAAAAAAACCTCAACAAAAACATTTTTTAAATGGTTTGCTTGGGGCTCAAACTTTGTGAAAACTTGGGGGATACTCCAAGTCACTTGGGGACCAAGTTACATACCTTTTAAAGTCTATAAATAAGTCTCAAAGATCATTGAATCAAGACACCAAGAATTCAAATTCAGCAAAAATTCAAAATCTCTCTCAATTGCTCTCAACACTTAAAGGCTCTTTCACTCTCATCTTGTCTACGGAATTTGTTGAGTTCTTGCTTATTCAATCACCAATCTTGTGCTACAAATTCTAAATCTTTCAAACATTGAAATAATTAATCGGTGATATACTTCGTTGAGCTTCAAGTTAATTTCCATATTGTTATTTATTTTAAAGTATATTAGTTTCTAAATTGTTGTACTAATAAGCTCTTTGTGTGAGCAAGTTTTTGTACACATCTATTTTATTTTTGTCTTGTAGATTGACAATTCCAAGGATTGTTTGGATCGTTGGATAAGCAAGGGGACGTTGCTTAGAGAGGCGGGCTCTAGCCTAGTTAAGGAGTAACCAGACAAGGGATATCGTTTGGAGAAGGCGGGCTCTAGCCTTAACCAAGGAGTGTTGTAAAAGTATTGTTCTGCCTGTTAAAGGAATAGGTTTAGTGAATCCTTTGGTGGTTTGCCAAAGGCGAGGACATAGGCTGGGTATAAGTTGAACCTCTTAAAAATCTCCGTCTCACTCTCTCTTTCCCTATTCTTATTTTCAGTATATATTTAAATTGCGTGGATGATTTAAATTTAAAATCATATAAACTATGCATATTTGGAAATTAAGTAAACCTTAAAGTTTGATTTTGATTCGGGTTGCAAAAACCAAAAGGGAGTACGTTCGTTGAAGCTTTCTTTGCGGAAACCATACAGGAGTATGTTACTTGGCTAAACACCCCAAAGATAAATTAACTTAAGATTTTATTTGAATTCTAAAGTTTGAAAAGAGTAATTGGATTTTATATTGAACATCATATTGAAGAAGATATTTCATATATATAGGGCTTTGTTCAAAACTCACATTCACCACAGGACTGAAAACATCAAAAACTGAAAGTTACATATATTATATTGATTGTGATTTGATGGTATAAAGATTTGTTTTATATTCCAAGAGTCTTAAATCTTGAATGATTTCATCAATCTAATAGTGTTGCGGTGAACTCATATTTGGCAATCAAATTGGCTGTTGGTCTGAGCATTGTGGTTGATTGGCTTGGCTAGTTTAATTATTTGTGTGATTAAAGATTGAATGTTTTATTAGTTGTCTTGTTGATTGTTTAAAAGAAACCAAGTTCTTGTTTGATTGAAAAAATAAATAAACAAGTTAAAGAATTGGTTAAATATTAAAAGAAGTTAAGGACTTTAAAAAGAACTAATGAAGAAAGTTTTAAAAGTCAATTCACCCCCCCCCTCCTCTCTTGGGAAGCTATTCCTAATTTCAATTGGTATTAGAGTGGGGTTATAGAAAATCTTAATTAGTAGCTATAAAAATATCTAAATAGCTCAATTAGGCGTAGCTCCCTTTGGAGAGGGACAATCCTCAACTAGGCCTCCTATTTTTTGTGGACACAACTATACTTTCTAGGAAAAGAGAATGCAAATATTTCTCCAAACCATGGATTTGAAATTTTGGGAGGTTGTTACGGATGGTGATATAATTCCTACCAAATTAGTAGATGGAAAATAGATCCCTAAGGAAAAGAATGATATGAAAGACTTACACCATAAGATGCTACAAGTTAATGCTAGTGCTATGAATGCATTATATTGTGCTTTAGATGCTAATGAATTTAATCGAGTAATGGCTTGCAAATCAGCTAAGGAGATATGGGATAAGTTAGAAGTAACATATGAAGGAACAACGGATGTTAGGGATAATAGGGTTGATGTGCTCACAAGCGAATATGAAGCGTTTAAAATGAACCCAAATGAATCCATATCCATCATGTATACTAGGTTCACTCATATAATAAATTCCCTAAATGCCTTAGGAAAAATTTACACTACTTATGAGATGATAAGAAAAATTCTAAAAGGTCTTCCCTCCATGTGGGAACCAAAGGCTACTACTATCACGGAAGGTAAAAATCTGAAAAACACATCCTTAGATGAGATTATAGGTTCTCTCTTCACATATGAAATGACAATGAATGAAAAGAGCGGGAAAACCAAAGCCCAAGAAACAATAGCCTTCAAAGCCTCAAAAGAAAACTCTAGTAGTGAAGAGATGGATGAAGATGAAGTAGCCTTTATATCTAAGAAGCTAGCAAAAATCCTCAGAAAGAGAAACAAATTCAAAAGAAGAAACCAAGACTCTAAATCATTTGAAAAAGATATTGGTACCAAGAAATCTAAAGATAAAACCCCTACTTGCTATAATTGCAATAAAATTGGACATATAAAACTAGAATGCCCACTATTAAAGAAAGAGTCTAAAAACAAAAACAAGAAAGCCATGAAAGTCACTACTTGGGATAGTACAAGTAGTTCGGAGAATGAAATAAGTGACCAAGAGGTTGCCTACATGTGCTTTATGGCATGAGATAATGAAGAAAACTCCTCAACTAAATCTTCAAATAATTCTTGTAGTGATGAATCAAGTGATGAGGGTATGCCATCTTATGATGAATTTCAAAATGATTTATTCAAAGTACATAAGATGCTAATCAAAAAAAAATAAACAAAATACTTCATTGAAGAATAAAAATGAAAGTATAATGAAAGAATTAGAATCCCTTAGAAATTCTGAAAGAGAAAATGAAAAAGAAAAGGATTCAAGGATCAAGAAAATAGAACATAAGTATGAATCAACAATGAAAGAAATGGAATTCAAAAATCTTGCTGAAAAAGAAAACAACTTGAAAATCAAGAAACTAGAAAGTAAGAATGAACAAATGATAGGAAACCTTCGATCCCTATCATCTACGGTATATGAGAAAGATATGTATATTTCTGGATTAGAGGATAGAATAAGAAAATTATCTCTAGAGCTAAAGAAATCATTAAAGAAGGTTGATAACAAGAAAGACATAGAGTTAAGTAATCTTAAGAATCAAATCAAAGATAAGGATAAAATTATTTACAACTTTACAAAAGGAAAGGAAAACCTTGATAAGATGATTGGCTCACAAAAAATGTCATTAAACAAAGAAGGCATTGGTTTCAATGGAGTTGAAAATAAAAAGAAAAAGAGTCTTTACATGGGTTACTTCTCAAAAGCCTCCAAAGATAATGCAAGCACATCATTTAATGCTTACACTAACACCATATGCTATCAATGTAAGAAAAATGGGCATATAAAGTTTGAATGTCCATTTAAGAGAAAAGGTGTGAAAACTAAACAAATATGGAGAGCTAAAGAAACATCCTTTATGAAACCAATCGGACCCAAGAAAGTATGGGTACCGAGATAATAGACTAGTTCACAAATGAAAAACTCCATGGATTAAGTCATTCCCTTTAAAAATTGAGAAAGTAACTTAATTCATGATCAACAAACAAACTAGTTAAAGTATAAAAACTTAAAGAAGAAGTTTAAGATAAGTTTGAGAATGAATGACTATATGAGATGCTATATGTTTACTTGCCTATATGATATGCTACATGATATGCTTGACTTATATTGAAAATTTATGGCTCACTATGTTGAAAATTTGAGCATGAAATTATTAAGTATAAGCATGAATTTTGATATGAGATTAATTTTTGATCATGCATGCCATTGATGAATTACATGGATAGACTTACTGCTTTTTATATTGATATCCATGAGCTATGAGAGATATAATGGTTATATTCATATCCATGAGTTGTGTATAATGTGATAAAGATTTTAGTATCTATAAAGTCTTTGGTATCCATGAATATTTTTGGTATCACATTTCAAAAATTTTAATTGGTATCAAAATTTAAAAGCTCACTTGGTATCACAATCTAGAAGTTCAATTTGTCTTTTGAGCATGGCAAAAATAATTATATCTATGAGCATGGTATGACATTGAATTTATGAGCATAATATTGATATTTGATGCATAATGTGAATCAATATTTTGAAATATAGGATGATGAAATCAAAATTAATAACAAAACTAAATGTATTGAATTCAGGGGGAGTGTTATGTTAAATTGCTTATATTATGATTGTTTCCCTATTAATCAATTCAGAGAATTTTCAATTGGTATCATGAATTAAGTTTTCAATTGGTATCAATTCCCAATTGATATCAATTCTCAATTGGTATCATGAATTTTAAATATATATCATGAATTCAATTTTAAATCGATATCATAAAATCAACAATTGAAATCTTGAATATTGTCTAAAGGAAAAAGCTGTTAGTAATGAAGTTACAACTCATATACTTGAATGTTATAAAACACTACACATGCTATATTGAAAAATAATAAATTAAGTGTGTTCATATGTTTGATACGCATGTTTGGTGATATGCTCAATATGTGATTTTACTTGAACTTAATCATTTTTTTTTCTTTTTGATGGATGTCAAAAGGGGGAGAAGTTTTAAAGAAAAAATTGAGTATAGTATGGCAAATTGCAAAAACTGAGCATGAACATAATATATATCAAAAGGAGAAGTATTTGATAGTAATGAGCAATATTGTAGAAAAGGTTTTGAAATTGATATTGATCTTGCAAATATTGTTAATATGATACTTATTGAAAGGGGGAGTCTTTTTAAGGCTCACTCCAATTTTTGCTTATTATTTGTCATCATCAAAAAGGAGGAGATTATTGATCTTACAAGGCTTAACATCTTGTTTTGATGCTAAAAAACAAGTAGAACTTAACATGCCTTATTTAAGTGATGTATTTTCAGGATTCAATGATGAATGCAAGGTTAAAGAATTCATGAAAGCTTGTACTTCGAAAAAGGATGATTATATCAAAGCTTGAGGCATGAAATAAAACTTGAAGATCATGAGAGCATTGATATTAAAGAAAAAGCTTCAAGAATGAAAGCCCAAGTGATCAACATGGAAAGATCAAAGAAAGATGAAGCAAACATAAAGACCTCAAGGAATTCAAGGATTGAAAATTTGAAAGAGTTTATAGGAAATTTCATGTAAGTACTTCAAAAAATTTCAATATGGATACATGAAACTCTTAGGTTAATTTATTGGACCTAGATACCTTTTAACATACTTGAAAACTATTTTTATAAAGTCAAAAATTATTTCAAAAAGGTTAGAATCATTTTTGGAATGAAAAGCATCAAAAAGAGGATTTTCAAAATGCTGATAATTTTTTTACATCTGCATTGAGATGTATTTTTCTCTATTAAAAACTCTTTATTTTAAAAATTGTTCAACATTAAAGTTGTAGGATTTTCTCTTATCTTTCATTTGACCTTAAGATCATCAAATTTTGAGTTACACAAAAAAAGTTATGACCAAAAAAATAGAAGGGTACTCGAAACTGACAGCAACTAGTAGACTGCCTAAACCAGGACAGGCGCCTGGGTGGTCAAGCCATGCGATTGGCTGTGTCCTAGAAGGCAACTGCCACCCTACTGCCCCTGCTGCTCATTTAAAAATAACATGGCAGGCTACTGGTGGATTGGGGAAGGCGACTGCCACAAACAAATTTTTAAAAAAAACCTCAACGAAAACATTTTTTAAATGGTTTGCTTTGGGCTCAAACTTTGTGAAAACTTGGGACATAATCCAAGTCACTTAGGGACCAAGTTACATACCTTTTAAAGTCTATAAATAAGTCTCAAAGATCATTGAATCAAGACACCATGAATTCAAATTCAGCAAAAATTCAAAATCTCTCTCAATTGCTCTCAACACTTAAAGGCTCTTTCACTCTCATCTTGTCTACGAAATTTGTTGAGTTCTTGCTTATTCAATCACCAATCTTGTGCTACAAATTCTAAATCTTTCAAATATTGAAATAATTAATCGGTGATATACTTCGTTGAGCTTCAAGTTAATTTCCATATTGTTATTTATTTTGAAGTATATTAGTTTCTAAATTATTGTACTAATCAGCTCTTTGTGTGAGCAAGTTTTTATACACATCTATTTTATTTTTGTCTTGTAGATTGATGATTCCAAGGATTTTTTGGATCGTTGGATTCCAAGGATTGTTTGGATCATTGGCTAAGCAAGGGGATGTTGCTTAGAGAGGCGGGCTCTAGCCTAGTTAAGGAGTAACCAGACGAGGGGATATCGTTTGGAGAAGGCGGGCTCTAACCTTAACCAAGGAGTGTTGTAAAGGTATTGTTCTTCCTGTTAAAGGAATAGGTTTAGTGAATCCTTTAGTGGTTTGCCAAAGGCGAGGACATAGGCTGGGTATAAGTTGAACCTCGTAAAAATCTCCGTCTCACTCTCTCTTTCCCTATTCTTATTTTCAGTATATATTTAAATTGCGTGGATGATTTAAATTTAAAATCATATAAACTATGCATATTTGGAAATCAAGTAAACCTTAAAGTTTGATTTTGATTTGGGTTGCAGAAACCGAAAGGGAGTATATTGGTTGAACCATTCTTTGCGCAAACCATACAGGAGTATGTTACTTGGCTAAACACCCCAAAAATAAATTAACTTAAGATTTTATTTGAATTCTAAAGTTTGGAAAGAGTAATTGGATTTTATATTGAACATCATATTGAAGAAGATATTTCATATATACAGGGCTTTGTTCAAAACTCACATTCACCACAGGACTGAAAACATCAAAAACTGAAAGTCACATATATTATATTGATTGTGATTGGATGGTATAAAGATTTGTTTAATATTCCAAGAGTCTTAAATCTTGAATGATTTCATCAATCTAATAGTGTTGCAGTGAACTTATATTTGGCAATCAAAATGGGTGTTGGTCTGAGCATTGTGGTTGATTGGCTTGACTAGTTTAATTATTTGTGTGATTGAAGATTGAATGTTTTATTAGTTGTCTTGTTGATTATTTAAAAGAAACCAAGTTCTTGTTTGATTGACAAACTAAATAAACAAGTTAAAGAATTGGTTAAATATTAAAAGATGTTAACGACTTTAAAAAGAACTAAGAAGAAAGTTTTAAAAGGCAATTCACCCCCTACCCCTTGGGAAGCTATTCCTTATTTCAATATTGACATGTCAAACTATTGACCAGCATCTCGGGCAACTGACCTATAAATACACATATCTTCCCAAGGCGCTCGAACCCTTCGAAAGGGGCTGTTCACCACCAAGTCAGGCGCCCTATGGTTTTAGATCAAATATATCTCCAGGCGACCGAACACCTGTCTTCGGGCCACCGAAGATTTGACTGAGAACCCGAAGTCAAAAAGCTAGACTACTAACTTTGATTCGGGTTACTGAGCCTTTATCCGGGTGACCGAACTTAATTGAAAAACTTTTTGAACTGTGTTTGATTGGGCGACCGAACTAAGGTTCAACCACCCGAACCTCGCCCGATTAAAATTAGTTTAACCATGGTAAAACTAGGTTATTTCGGACTAATTGGATTTTAATCCTCTGGGACTTTTTTTAATAATACCCATCTTGTCCCGAACGGTTATATTTTTTCACCTGGTTATAAATATGTTCTCATTTATAAGATTAGACAGTGATTAGCGAAAAGTGATTAACCAAAAACTCTCTCTACTGAAAAATCTTCATTTATCCAAATACTCTCAAATGTTGCATCCATTCAAAAAATCAGAGAGTGTAAGAGTTTCTCTTGTGCTTATGTGATTATTATTCTTTACTAATACTCCCTCTTGTATGTGTACTTGAGATTATTTCTTTGGGAGTTTAGCTTAGGTTTATCCCACGGATTTCTCCTTTATAAATATCGTGTGGGATTAAACCAAGAAAGCTTAGGATATTTGCATTCCATTGCAAGTGTCCAAGAGGTTTTCTTTTGGTGTGTAAAGATTTTTCAAACAAGCAAGTAATCTTTTCAAACTAGCATTGTGCTTATATAATTGAAAAAAAGCATCCTGAAACTAGTTTGATTATCTGTTTAATATACTTTGAATATTGATGTGTTGTTGAAATATCTTGTTTAGATTTCAAGTCATTGTTTGTATTGATTATCCTTGAGCGTCATACTGTTCATATTGTTTTGAATACTCTTGAGCTTCATATTGACTATACTGTGTTGAGTATTGATTGAACATATCTTGCATCACCGAGCTTAAACTATATCCATGCAATTGATGCATATGTGATTGTGCATATTTGGGTACAAATCTACTTTACTTGAAAGCACTTTTATCTGTACCATTTGATTGTAAAATTTGAGTGTTTCCAGGCGTGGCCTGAGGGGGCGGTAATCCAGCCCAGTAAGGATTGTTGTAACGGTTAGGGTGAGCCCCTTGAATTGACCTAGTTTGTATAGGTGCCACTACACCCATTTAAGTGAGCATGTTATAGTGGTAATCCTTGTGCTGGTTAGCCAAGGCGTAGACGTAGGCAATTGGCCGAACCTCGATAACATTTCTGTGTGTCACTTTTACTTTACTGCTTTCTAGTGCATGTGGCGTAAATTAAAAATTCTTTATTTAAATTTTGATATATTTACTTTACTTGCCCTAGATTGTCCTTAAGGTTGTGAACATACTGGTGTTAAAACATTCACCTAGGGATTGAATTTAAAAATACCAATTCACCCCGCCCCCTCTTGGGATCATGGTCAAGCTAACAGCAAGATCTTTTTTATGGTGACTATCTTAACTTAACGATCATCATCATGTTTTGAGGAGACACAATCAATGTCCTCCATAGATGCTCCATTAGGTTATTTGTAACACTTATAAATGAGCAACCGCAAATTACAATCTCAATTTCAACCAATCAAAATGTAGCGCCCCGAAAATTATCATAACATATTAACAATAATACATATAATCATTAATTTTATCTCTGATACTAGATATGTAACAACCCGAACCCAAAAGGGGGTTCCCAAGTGCATCCTTTTATAAAAAAATTTATAAGCAACCAACAGCTAGCGGGAGCAAAATAAACCTCTCCAAAACCATACATACCAGAGTACTATCTCACAACCATTATGATAAAATTTCCCAAAACAATACTGTAACCTAAAAATTACCAAAAACATATATACACAGCTTCATACTAGCACTTACCCTAACTATACTATCTACATTCCGCCTCAAAAAGCTCCTATGCTTGATTTCCTGGTGGTCCTGAAAAGTTGAAATATTTATTGGGGTGAGACATCTCTCAGTAAGACAGAAGATTATTATCAGTGTGTGGAAAATGATTTTTTATGTATGCAAAATATAACTATTGATTAAGGTGTAATCCCAAGAGGGGGGGTGAATTGGGTATTTTAAAAAATTCTTTGAAACTTATTTACCATTCAATCCCTATTTCTATGTTTAACTAATTAATGGCTGGAATTTGATTTTGATTTGAATTACTAAATCAATGAAATCCTTTTTACCCAATTAAGTGCGTGTAAAGTTATTTAACATACACAAGCAAGCAGGAAATTAAAATAAGATGCTGAAAATAAAAAGGATAAGGGAAGAGAGAATGCAACCGCGATTTTACGAGGTTCAGCCAACCCAGCCTACATCCTCGCCTTGAGCAACCCACTCAAGGATTCCACTATAATCCCTGCTCCTTAAATTGGGACGGAGCTTCCCTTACAATCCGCTGCTTACAAGAGGTACAGCTTCCTCCTAATCCGCTGCTTACAAGAGGTACAGCTTCCTCCTCACACCCGGTTCACAACCCGAACCGTGTTTACAATTTAGGCTCAAATCTGCAAACACTCAATGTTGCTTCTAACAAAAGCTGGTGAGTACAATTCAAAGTCCTAGTACATTAACATATGATAAAACTTGAAGCTCATGAATGTATGAAAACGATACAATCGTTTTATGTATGATATGCTTCAACACACAAATCTCTCTTTAACCAAAACTCCCAAGTAAAGAAATATTTGAAATGTTTTGGAGTCAACTAGGGTTCTTGGTTCACTTTGCAAAAATGCACAAATATATTTGAAGTGAACTTGTTAACAAAAACTTTGTCTTGAATATTAAGTCAATGCAAATCACAAAGTTTTATTTCATGTACTCAATCACAAACTGAGTATATTAATTTTCAGAAAATATCCCTCAATTAATTATATAGTTATAAGTACCAAGGATATTTGATTAAGTTATAATATATCTAAAATATAAATCTTTTATAGAACACACACTTAAATCAACCCTTTCAATCAACCACACAATCTAAATCAAGTATCAATCTTGTTTAGAATAATTAAGTATGTGTATGGGCACTTGCAAAATCAATCAAGTAATCAAAAATAGGTTTTTCAATAATGAGCTCTATGAAAAAATATATGTATATTTTTATACTCTTGAATCAAAAATCAATCAACCAAAAGCTAAACAACTTTCTCAAGTAATGATTTTTTTTTAAAAAAACAATTTTTATATGTATGTGCACACTCAAGATCAAACTTTTCTAATGATGTTCAATAACAAGTAATGAGATGTTCTTGAAAATAATAACTTGAATGATCAAACCTCAATACCAAGTTGACAAACAAGATGTATAAGAGAGATCCCTTTGAGATTCTAAAGTGATTTGCCCAAGCTCGATGAGTAGAAGTTGAAGTGTAGGCAATCGTATAGCAATGAGAGCAAGTTTCTCAATCTTTTTCAATAATATGTATTCTTCTCTTCTTATATGTCTTAGCTTCGTTCTAGGATTTAGATTTTTAGTATTTATAGTGTCTTACCCTTAGGATTGATCTCAACCGTTGGATCAAAGAAAAGGCTCACAAGTTCGTTTAATAAAAATATGATTTTTAAACTTTTCCGAGACTTCAGGCTCCTAATGTTGCAGTTCAGGCTACCGAAGTGACTTTAGGCGACCGAAGTTCCAGTTCAGGCAACCGAAGTACCTCTGCCAGGTTCTGTCTTTCCCATTTAATTCTTCAGGCGACGGAACTTAATCTTCAGGCTATCGAAGTAATTCTTCAGGCGCCTGAGGTTAACTTCAGGCTACCGAAGTCCCCCTTTTTCACATATATTAATTCCCAATCTAAAATTCTTCTTTGATTCTCTTCTTGGGTCTTTTATAAAACATATTTTTCATGATTTCAAAAACATTTCTAAGTCCATGAAGGTTCCCTAATGATGTACATGAAATGCATGAATCCTAATAATCATTCTAAGTTATGAGCCTCAAATTAAATCATATGAGAATGTAAATGCATAAGTTCTAAATACCCATTCCCAAGATGTTCTTGAACTTTGCCGCTTGCATTTTTATTCTTGTACTCTTTGATTTCCATGGAGCTTGTCAAAATGTATCAGCTTTATTTTATGGCTTCCATGACTCGTTATCTTTCTGTGCATGCTTAATATAGGTCATGTTCACAAACTCAATACACAGATCAAATACCAAGTGATTTGTCATTATCAAAACAAGATTAGACTCGTAGAGTCAACAATAACCATTAATTAAACTTTAAATGAAATAACATTTGAAATCTGTATTCATACCTATATAATTGAATTCATTTTCTTCTCAAAACATGCTTTATCTCAATAAATTTCTCTATTTACATAAATCTACATGTATGCATAAAAGAACCTTCCTGACTGGGCAAGCATATAACATTGTATATTAACCCCACATGATCAGGTTGTCAGGTCTGAAGCTGGACTTAGCCTTAGCTGGCCTAACCCCAGGCTGAGTCAAAACAAGTATCCCATCTTTAGCCCAATTTGCCTATCACAACCCATCGCTGGCCTAATCGGTTGTCAACTGCCTACACTTACACAGCTACACTAACAATTTCACTAGCTACGGTATCGTGCTCTTAACATACCTGGTCAATCAGGGTTCTTAAACCATATAATGCAATTTATATAATAAAAATAATAACATGATCTCATTTCACAATTCAGTATAAAACCGTCATATCATGATCAGTATAAAACTATCATATCATAACTCGGTATAAAACCATCATATCATAACTCGGTATCAAACCGTCATTTTTCACAATTCTACAATATTCTTAACATTTCTAGAGATCAGTATAAAATCACAACTTTCATTGTATAATACCATAAAAAAATTTAATAGGTCTAATAATAATAATAATAATAATTCATTCTCATGCCACCCGATTTGAATACCAAATTATAATATAAAATAAGCTGCCCAGGAAAAATATATTTTGTTGAAAACAAGGGTATGATCATCTCCATAATTTAATTTAACTCATAATATAGGTTTTATAGGAAAAATGAGATGATTACCTTACTCACATAGTTTTTCCCAAATACATACATACATATATATATATATATATAAAACCAAAATCATCTTTTTCATACACTGATTTATTTAGAAAACCATATACAGTATTCCTGTAATCACATATTTCATTTTAATCAGTTAAATTTCTAAAATAACTAACATAATCTATTCCTCTTACCTTATCCCTAGAGTGGTGTTTACGATACCTAAACGACGAATCCACCCCGGTTAAAATGCTGAGCATCGAAGTTAGAACCCAGGAATGGTGTTTGTTTTTCAATTTGGCTGAGGATTGGGGAGAAATTGAAGAGAGAGAGAGAGAGAGAGAGAGAGAGAGAGAGAGAGAGAGAGAGAGAGAGAGAGAGAGAGAGAGAGAGAGACCACAGCCCTTAGAGAGAGAGATTTCCCCAAAAAAATGAGTTATGTCCAATTTATAGGCTACTGCCCTGGACAAAACCTTTGACGATTTTCCTAAAACCGTCGATGGTTTGGTCTTTAACCAAACCATTTTTACCGCATTTTGCCTTTACCAGCCCATGGTAATTCGAAACCTTCGATGGTTTTCTTGAGCTCCACCAAACCATCGACGGTTTGGTCTGCACAAAACCAAATTCCCCCTTATTATTTTCCAGGTCTCTACACAAAAAGTGTTATATCTTTCCTTTCTTGGGCAATACAATACTTGGAATATTCTATATTTTCCCTATGTTGTCCACTACGAGGTGAGAAACCATACGTTTAAAGGGTACATTAATCATGTCATTAGTAAAAAAAAAAGTGATATTTATGGCTCACATTGATGACACTCTACTTAGTTGCTATAACAGTTAGGTAATTTTCATAGGGATCTTAGTCAAATGAGCCCTTAATCAACTATTATTACTTAGTTACCAAAATGTTTAAACCTTCCCTAAATGCCTACTTTAGTCTGATCATGCAATGGATTCTTTGTGATACAAAGGTTAATTTCCAAGTATTCTCTTTTTTTCCTCACTTTATTTAGATCTCCTCATAGCTTCTGATTTCATTCACAATTGACAATATAGAGGGTACAGAATTTGTGGAAGCATTCTTTGTTTCCCTCCATCATGTGGAAGATGTCATCCTTCGCCATTGGATAATTTTCCAAAGGCAATGTTAGTGGACACAATCTAAAGGTTATCCTTAGTGCTCTTCGATAGGGTCTAGGTTTTATCAGATGAAGTGAAAATAGAATATCTCCAAACTATCTCTCGATCGATGGAATTGATGTGCACCAAATATCCTTTCTTTAGTAAGTGAATCACCAAATTGAAAGAATTCCTCCGAGAGGCTCCTAATCATAATTTTTGTCATAAGATCATGGAGAGAAACAATAGATATATTGTCGAAGATAAATATCTAAACTATTGTTTGGAACATCTTGGAGATCAGCACCATTAGTTCTATAAGAAAAAATGCAAGGATGTTAAGAATCTAGTGAGGCTAAAGGTTGAGGTTAACTCCATTCATGCCAGAATTCAATTTTTTTCTATTTTCATTGCCAAATATTATGACATAGAAAAAGTGAAAAAGGCAAATATATTAGTAGTCCAAAATCACATTGTTAATGTGTGCCACAATAGTTTTGGCGTGAAGATGACATTGGCCGATGAAAAGTACTTGCTTCAATAGCTACGAGATTCATATTCCCTTACCAAGATGCTAGGAGAATTAGACTAAGGCTCATTTTATGTTGTATCACGAGCAGAGTTTGTTCATGGCATTATGTTTACCTATGACTGCTTGTCTCATGTGTTTGGGATTGGTTTCCATCATGTAAATACTAGTGTAGAGTTATTTTTCAGAAATAGTTTTTCCCTAAGCTAAAAATAGTAGCATGAATTCTCGACCATATTAATGTTTCCTAGTGCCAGAGTGAGAATAGCATAGAAAGCTCTTTATGGGAGGGTGAGTATTCATCAACTTCTATGTTGACATTATAGGTCACATCCGATTTTGATAATGACAAATACTCTAGTATTTGATAACTTTCAAATTTGTGTGTAGGTTTATATTAGCAAATCAATTGATGGCATACAAAGTAAAGCCTGAAGACCCTGAAGATTATTTCTTGTTGTAATTTATATTATTTGGGTCCATAATAATTTATATCGGTCTGTAATAATCTTTGCATGTCATGCATGTAGGTTTTGTAAGCTCAAAAATAACCGTAGACTGATCATAGGGACCGAATGACCTTAGGGCACCCTTCAGTCAACCAACGCCAGATTTTTGGGACTATCTCAAAACGACCTTAGTGTGACCCTAATATGACTCTAGGTCCCAACACACATGCACATATATCATACAAAATTAAGGAGTGCTAAAAATGAATAAAATTGAATAATATAGGAAAAATTGAGAAAGCTTAGGCGACCGAACCCCAGGGGTTCATTTCACCTCGGGCGCCCAAATTGTTGAGAAGTCAACAATTTGACCATGCTTTCGACAACCGAACACATTTTGACCATATCTTCCTTGGGCGACCGAACCCTTCGAAAAAGACATTTCACTAACTTGGGATGCCGAGCATTTTTGTTCAAATAGGCCCCGGGCGACTGAACACATGCGTTCGAGCTACCAAACCTAGGACTGGGCTCTCGAACCTACGAACAAATGTTTCTAACTTTTTTTCGAGCTACTGAACCTGCACTCGGGCTATCGAACCATTTTTAAGGCCTTTTAAAAATGTGTTTATTCGAGCGACTGAACCTCAATTCAGCCACCTGAACCTTGCCGGGTTAAAATTATTTTAATTAGGGTAAATAAGGGTTAATTTGGGATTAATATTTCCTAAGCATTTTAGAATTTTCTAAGAATACCCAATAGGTCCCAAATGATTATATTTTTTACCTTGTCTATAAATATGGATTCATTTGTGAGGATTAGTAAGAGATTAGCCAAAATAATTAGCAAAAATCCTCTCTATCTCAAAATCTCATTTTACCCAAAATACTCTCAAATATTTATTCCCTTGATAGATCTTGATATTGTGAGAGGTTATTGATTGTTATTGTGTTTATTAGATAGTGTTAATACTCCTATTTGTTTGATTGATTGTTTGATTCATTTTTGGGAGTTTAGTTAAGTTTATCCCACATATTTCAATATTATAAATCTTATGTTGGGATAAACTAGTAAGCTTAGGATATTTGCATTGTTATTGTTATATGTGTGTGTGTGTGTGTGTGAACAGGGCCATTTTATGCCTAAATGGTGATTTGAAGGAAAAAAACAAAGGAAAGTATATGTGTGTGTGTGTGTGTGTGTGTGTGTGTACATATTTACTCCCTTAGTCATGTTAACTGTAAGCTATATTTACTCCCATGACAAGGTTGTGCAGTCCAAAGACTAGATTTAACTGGCTAGCCGACTAAGCTAAATCAAATTGTAAACTGTAAATTGAGATTTTCCCTATTAAATCCTAGTCCAAAACTAGGTGTGTACTCAGGAAAAATTCATTGTTCTTCAAAACTACTCTATAAACAGTGTGGGTACACTCTATAAACTATAAACTCTAAGCTACGATACCAAGCATCTCTAATTCTGTGATCTTTAAGCCATAAAGGGTTTTAAAAACATACTACTATATAATTTATATAATTTACACAATAAAATGAACAACATCATAAAAATTGTGTATATAATTTGAACAACATCATAAAAATTTAATATATAATTTTTGCAACAAAATGAACAATATCATAAAAATTGTATATATAATTTGAACAACATTATAAAAATTTAATAAATAATTTTTGCAATAAAATGAACAATATCATAAAAATTGTATACATAATTTGAACATCATAAAATATTTAATATATATTTTATGCAATAAAATGACATCATAATAATTTTACCATTCCAAATTGTCCGCAAAATAAACAACGTAACTTAATAAAAATAAGCTCATGCCACATGATTTTCGTGCTAAAAATATTTATTTATTTTTAACAGAATATCATAATGCATTAAAATAAACTCGGGAATGTTTTCAAAACAACTAGTATAAACTTACTTATAAAATCAATTATATTTTATTAAAAAGAACTAACATAATTAGACTTATTTACCTTAATTTAATCCTATGAAATGATCACACTAAAATTTTATTTTTATACAAGTAAGATTGGAAAGAGTGAGTGAGTAAGAATTTTAAGTATAATGAAAATTCTCTCTCTACCACTAATTCTTTCACTCACTTTTCCTTCTCTTCCTTTCAAAAATTTTTGTGAAAATGAAGGTTGAGAGCTTCCTATTTATAGGAAAACTTTTGGGAGAAAATTTGAATTTATAAAAGTTTGGGGGGTGAAATTTTAATTTTAATTTTTTTAAATAATTGATGGGGATGGGATGGCATGTAGGGAAATGGGTAAGGATTGCAAATAGGGTGTTGGCTGCTACCGACACCCCTTTTTTATTTATTAAATATTTTTTTATCATTGCATCCTTTATGTCTACTATGTTTATCATATGAAATTTTACTTTGACTAGACCGACCTCCAGGGAGCTACTGAGCCGCAATGGTCTTTGAATACTCACTTAGACAAGATCTTTCTTAGGCATCAAACATAGAATCAAGGATCCTAACAGAAAAATACATTTGTAGTGACACTAGTTTAATGACCATATTCATTACTTTATTATTATACTAAGGTAGTGCGTAGAAGTAAATAACCAGTTAACATTTACCATGTTTTACTCGTATATATATTTTTGGGGTCGTCATAAATCTTGTTAGCCAAAATGCTTCCTTGACAGTTTCGGCCATTACCATATACTCTCACTCAAATGTAAATAGTGTAACTAGAGACTGAACCATGGACCTCCAACAAATAGGCCCTCCCACAAGTGTGAACACATACCTTGTGGTAGATCTTCTGTCATCCAAATTTCCTACATAGTTTGCATCCACATATCCCAAAACTAAAGGATCACTCTATTGCCTGCCGAACATGATGTCATAGCCTTTAGTATGCCTCAAGTATATGAAAATCCACTTGGCTGCATGCTAATGTTGTCGACCTAGATTTGAAAGAAACTTGCTCACCACACTAATAGCTTGGGTCAAATCTGATATTGTACATACCATAGCATACAGCAAGCATCACACTGCACTGGCATATGGGACCTCTGACATGTCATTAACATCATCATCTATCTTTTGGCACTAGGTGGTAGACAATCTAAAATGATTCACAAACGGTGTACTCACCGGTTTTGCATTATTCATGTTAAACCTCTCCAACACTCTCTCAACATAGTTATCCTGAGATAACCACAATCTCCCTGAAATTATGTCTCTGCAAATCTCCATCCCAAGAATTTTATTGGTCGCACCTAAATCCTTCATGTCAAATTCTTTACTCAACAGAGTTTTCAACTGATTAACCTCAGTCATATTCCTCGCAACAATCAACACGTCATCCACATAAAGCAATAGAAAAATAAGTGAACCATCATCAAGACTCTTCACATAAACGCAACAATCATACTCACGCCTTATGTAGTCAATATGAATAATATAGGAGTCAAAATTCTTGTATCACTGCTTTGGAGACTACTTTAACCCGTAAAGTGATTTTCTTAATTTACAAACCAAGTGTTGCAATCCAGGTTAACTAAACCCTTTTGGCTGTGCCATGTAAATCAACTCCTCTAAATCACCATGGAAAAATGGGTTCTTTACATCCATCTGCTCCAAATGCATATCAAAATGCGTCACCAACCCCAACACTGCCTTGATGGAAGTGTGTCTGGCCAGAGGGAAGAAGATCTCATCATAATCAAACCCTTTCCTCTGTGAGTAACTCTTTGCTACTAACTGAACTTTAAACTTTTCTCCTTATTTTTCTGATACCGCTTCTTTCTTCCTATATACCCATTTGCATCCTATCACTCTCTTCCCTTCTGGAAGTTCTGGTAACTCCCACGTCTGGTTCTTATGCAGTGACTCCATCTCTTCCATCAGAGCACCCATCCATCTACTATTCTCTTGGCTATGCACCGCCTCTTGAAAAGTAGTAGGATCCTTGCTACTAGTTATAAGGGCATAAGAAACTAGATCATCAAATCCATACCTGGGGGTAGCCTGATAGTGCATCTAAGCCTGTGTATAGCTATACTATGATGCTGCTAGTCTTCCAAGTTAGAACTCCTTGCATTCTGAACATTGTCATCTCTGTCATGAGTCTCTAACTCCACCTACATCACATGCTCATTGTCGCTTCAGTTTTCTAGCACCTGTTTCTTTTCTTTTTCTTCCTGAGTACACTGCAACATGGCTTTTTCATCAAAAACCATGTCTCTCACCACCTTGTTTCTCTTACGAACCCACAGCTTGAACCCTTTCACCCCTTTCTGATACCTTAGAAAGATGCATTTTCTAGACTTTGCATAAAGTTTCGATCTATCCTTACTAGAAATATGCACATAGGCTGGACTTCCAAACACTCTCAAACCATAGTAGTCTACAACGCTATCTATCCACACCTCCTCTGCAACTTTCCCATTTAGTGATGCCCTTGGTGATCTATTAATCAAGAAAACACGTCATATTTACTACCTCTACCCAAAGTTATTTGCAAGCCCTACATTCACCCTGAGACACCAAGCTCTTTCAGCTATAGTTCTGGTCATCCTTTCTGCCACACCATTATATTGCGGTGTCTTACATACTGTGAAGTGTCTCTTAATGTCATGATGCTCGTACAACTCCATGAACCTTGAATTAGTGTACTCAATTCCATTGTCTGACCTAAGGCATTTAATCTTCCTCCTAGTTTGGTTTTCCACTTCAACTTTCCACAATTTGAACTTGGCAAACATCTCTGACTTGTGTCGCATAAAGTACACCCGGACCTTTTGTGAGTAATTATCAATGAAACTCATGAAGTACATATTTCCTCCCTGTGATGCTACCCTTACCGACCCCCAAACATCTGAATGAATATAGTTGAGAAATATCTCTATCTTGTGTGTGGCTATTTTGAACTGCACCCTATTATGTTTCCCAAGAACACAATACTTGTAGAAATTTAGTTTGCATATTTTGACACCCTTCAAAAGATTTCTCTTATGAAGCTCCATTATCCCATGGTTGCCTATATGCCCTAATTGCATATGCCATAAAACAGTATTATCTAACTCAGACTCTCTAGTTGCAGCTCTACCCACAACTGTGATACCTAGTAGTGTATAGATATTCCCTGCTAACTTTTGCCCTTCATCACGGTTAAAACACCTTTACTCACCTTAATTTCTCCACTTACAGACTTGTAACTAAACCTATTACAATTTAAAGTGTCCAATGAAATCAGATTCTTCCGTAGATTCGGTGTATACCTAACATCACATAACGTTCTCACAATACTATCAAGCATTTTAATTCTGATATTCCCTATTCCAACATTTTTTTCATGGAGCATCATTTCCCATAAAAACAGAACTAGAATTTTTGAACCTATAGGTGCTAAACTAATCTTTATTTGGTGTAATATGATAAGAACACGCTAAATCCAAGATCTAAGAATCTGTGAGACGATTTGAACCCAATGAAATAGAAAGCATATCACCATCACTGCTTCTTGAGTCTCCTTCTTTCACTACATTCGTAGATTTTGATGAACCCTATTGATTTTATGTATTCCCATTCTTTCTCTCTAGACAATCTGGTTTTATGTGCCTTTTTTTCTGCACTTAACACACCATATGTCCTTCTTCTTCGTAGAATAGGACCGAGATTTATTGCTACTCGGTCCATTCTGGAACTTGCTTCTCCCATGTTCCTGGTTACCCTTCATCACAAGCCCTTCACCTTGTTAAATCTCATCACTGGCTTTCTTCGTGTTCTCCTCCAAATTTAGGGTTTCCTTTCCCCACATTAGAGTTGTTACCAAATTTTCATACATATAAGATGCAGATAGGAAATTCAGTAACATCAATGCCTTGTCTTCATCCTCAAACTTCACATCAACCCGCATCAAATCACTGATGATCTGATAATACGTTGATGCATTGGTTGAAATCTGAACCCTATGACATCTTAAGCCAATACAGTTTATTGACTTTTTAAGTTCGATCCCTATTTTGATTATGACAAATCACAGTATCTCATATGTGTGTTAAGTGTCTGAACAGGTTTATTTTTCTAAGTACAGATGATAGATGAGAAATGGAAGTTGAAAAGTACTTAAATACACATACTATTCGATGCATTCCATGAAACTGCAGAGGAGCAAAGCATGAAGTTTTTATTTGTTTCAAGTTGTATTGTATTGTATTTAATCATTTTGGGTCTATAATAATCTAAGGTCAGTAATAATTAATGCATTGCATGCATGATAGGACTATAAGCTTAAATGACCTTAGACAAGACTTTGGTCGACCTTCAGTCGATCGACACCAGGTTTTTTAGGCTTAATTAAAAAGCTTAGACCATAGACTAACCCTAAGTCACTACACAATCACTTGGAAAATTCCCTTTATCTTACAAATCATATCTAGGCAAATAGGGGTAAAATCTAATCTCAAACAGGACTTAGGATTAAGTTTGAAAGGGCTTTGAGCAACCGAACCTTGTGCATTAAAAACACCTCGGTCAACCAAATGGTTGACAATTCAAAAAGGTTGACTTGGGTCAAGCGACCAAACCAAATTGAACTAAACGTTCACGGTCGACCGAACTATGAAAGCTGCTTTTTTCACCTTACCTGGGTGCCCGAACTTCACGTTCAAATATACCTCGGGACACCGAACTCTGAAGTTTGGAAGACCAAACCTTGAATCGAGCAGCTGAACCTTGAGCAATTTGGAAAATCGCCTTAGACTCAACTACTCGAACTGGAAAAACGACTTTTTCATGTTTTTATTCGGGCAACCTACCCTATGGGTCGGGCGATTGAAACTCTCGAGTTGCCATATTTTTAACTACAGTAACACGGGGTTATTAAGGTTAAATTGGTTTAAAATATTTTCAATAATGACCCTTATGTCCCAACGGTTATTTTTTTGGGTGAAGCTATATATATGTGTTCATTTGCAAAGATTAAGAATCAATTATAGCTTTGATTAAGAAAATCTCTCTGAAATTTCCATTGCTTTTCTTTCACATACAAGCCAAAAATACTCCTCTTTTGCTCATTTCTTTGCAAAATCTTATTGAGTGAGAGTATCCTGAGATTACCTACATCCCCTATACAAGCTTATACTCTCATTGGTATGATTGCTTGTTGATTTTATTGAGAGTTAAGCACAAAAGTTTTTCCCCATAGATTTAATTCATAAATTCATTTTGTGGGAAAAATTTTATTAGCTTGTCAGTCTTGATCTTGTCTAGTTTTTTTGAAGCAAATATTTTTGACAAGCTTGTGTTCCAAAAAATCTTTTGTGCTTAAAATTTGGAAATCAATTTTTGAGATATTTGACCATACTCTTGAAATCTTTAAAACATTATTTGTGTTTGATATATTTATATATATTGTTTCAAAGAAAGCTTGCTAACACACTCACACTTTGATTGCCTATTGACATTATCTTGAGAGTTGTAGATTTATATATCTTCACTGAGCTTATAAATCTCATCATTTTGAAGTGCATTGATTATATTGTGCGTATTGGTACAAATCTTCTTATTAGAGAAGCACTTGTATTGTACACGAAATTTGTACTTTATTCACTATTGTATTCCAGGTGTGGCCTGAAGGGTTGTTGATCTAGCCTACAAGGATCAGTTGTTAGGGCTTTCTCCGCCCCGTAAGGAGAGTGTGTAAAAGGTTAAGGTTAGTCCTGGAAATTTAACCTGGTTGTAATCAATGCCTCTCCACCTGTTAAGTGAGCATTACTGGTAATTCTCAAGCTTGCGAGCTGAGGCGGGGACATAGGTACAGTTGGCCGAACCCCGATAACATATTGTGTGTGCACTTTATATTTTTGCAATTTATTTTTTGCACATGTATGTTATTTTCAATAGACTGTGAATGTTGCGCATGATTTAATTTTTGTTATTTTTATCTGCGCATTTGGGATTGCATAGACATACCCTAGGTTGTGTTATACTACTGTTGGACAATGAACCTAGAAGAAATAATTTTTAATACCCAATTCATCCCCCCTCTTGGGAATACACCAATTCCAACACAGTTTCTGCTTAAGATATAAGTTTTTTGTCAATGACTTAGACATATACCGACTTTCTAGTTTTTGCCAAACTATCGTCGATGATTCCTCATCCATGACATGATACGTCACATCATCTTCCAGACAAAGCATGATAGTCGCCACAATCTTCGCTTCCAATTCCTTCCAACTTGTTTTGTCCATGTCTTCCGGTAGCCTTCCGTACAACACCTTCACCATACCTTGTTGCACTAACAAATCCTTAACCATCCTCTGTCATAGTCTAAAATTTCCCTATTCGTCAAACTTGACAATGTCAAATTTTGTAGAAGAAATCTCAACCATTGAAACCAATTGCTTTGATTCCAATTTGTTGTGCAAATAAATGCACGGCGTGCGAAAATCGATAGTGCAATGCAGCAACTAACAATGAAAAATACAGAAACACAATCACACAAATTATAATGAAAGCAATAAAACAATGATAAAAAGGATTAACATGGTTCGACAATGTGTCTACGTCACGGGAGCAAGCGGCTATAATTTTCACTACCTTGTCACACAAGGGTTACAACATTGTACATCTGCTAACCCACATCAACCCCTGGAGGTTTTCCCTCTGAATCCCCAACCTTTTGAACTTCCCAACTCAAAATTCAAAAACAGCATCGAGCAAAACCGTTGATGGTTTCTGCCAAACCGTCGACAATTTCTTCCTAAGACTAACACCGTCGATGTAGCTCTGCAAACCGTTGATAGTTTCTTTTGCAAACTAGCTTCTCTATTTTTCTTCACCATGCTTTCTTTGTACATGTGTTCCACTCAAAATATGAGCCACGTACTACAACAATATTGAAAGTTAAGGTGTAATCCCAAGAGGGGGTGAATTGGGTATTTTAAATTTTTTGTGCGGAAGCTTACTTAATTTTAAAACTTATTTGACACATGCTCTAAATATTTTAATTACCATGAAAAATATATTTAGCAAAAAACTATACCAATAACAACAATCCTAAATATGAGAGAACTTAAAAACTTATATATTGATATGTGATCAACTACACCCTATCAATAGTGCTTGCATCAAATCAATAATAACAATAGTTTGTTTGGCTACCAATTAATTTATATAATAACTTGACTAAGTGATGAACAAATACAATACTATTTCCAGTGGCTAAATCACAATATGTATATTAGTAGTTTCAATAGGTTTTGATTAACAAGATTATTCAAATCATTCATGGCATTCACAACATCCACAAATTGATATAAATCATTCACAGCATACACAGCAGATATTCTTCAAAATAAATATGCTAGAAAAATAATTAAGATAACGGAAAGAGTGACACCGGTATTTTTTACAACGTTCAGCAATGTACCTACATCCTTGCCTCAAGCCACTTGCTATAAGGCTTTTACTAATCCCTCCATTCAGTAGGTGGAGCACCTCTCTCATTTAATAGGTGGAGCACCTCTCCTTTCAGTAGGTAGAGTGCCTTTCAAGCAAGAATAGCCCTCTTGCTTGTCAACAATTCACACCCAAGCCGTTAGTTCACAAACAAATCAATAACAAATTTTGTATAAGAAAAAAACTCTCTCAAAGAGCAGATTTGTACACTTGAAAATCACTCTAATACTCTCAAAACAATATTTACGATGAAGCTCAAGAGATTGGTTAGGTTTTCTGGGTTTGAAATCTTAGAACTTTGAACGATAAAACCAGGAAAAAAAAAATGTTCAACAAAGAGAAATGGCGCACAGCAGGTTTTCAAAGTGGAAATCAATGTATTTGCTTGCTATTGGGTTGCCTTACATGATTAGGGTTAGCCTTTTATAGCTAGGTTTGAAATCTTACCATTTGCCCAAGTTTTGGTAACAATATATTTTAAAATAAAAAATAAATTGCATTGTTCGCAAAATATATTGCGCACTTGGTCGCCCAAACCAATTAAAATCATGAATTTCGAAACATGCAGTAGCTTTTCGATCGACTAAATGTAACGGTTGATCACCTGAACCTGTTCGGCCATTTGAACCCTTGGATTGGTCACCCGAACCAACACTGTATGGACTTTATACAATGGCAATAGCCATTCGGTCGACTGAACCATAAATTCGGTTGCCCAAACTCACTGATGCCAGACCAGATTATTCATATTATTGCATTCGGTCGACTGAGCATAAGTCTCAAACGCCCAAACATCCTGAAATTCAATGTTTTTTTTTATTTTTGAATCCAAAACTCATTTGTATCCTTTTGAAAAGATATTTGGACTTTGTAAAGATATTTTCCAAGTTGTTAAACAAGTCTCTAGGTCCAATAAATAATCCTAAGAGCTTAAATTCATAACAAACATAAACTTGAGAAGTACTTACATGAGACTTATGTTACAAAAAACATAGAATACTATCCAAGTCTTCGTGTATTTAAGCTTGGTCATCATCCAAGCTCTTTTTCAATAGTTATTCTTCAGTGTACTTGTATTCTTCATGGCTTTACATCGTTCATTGTGCTTGTGAGTTATAATACCTGTAAGTATACTTGATAGCACAATTAGATTCCTTAGTTTGTCATTATCAAAACAAGATTAAGTCTAGTTAGGCCAACAAATATCTCTTCGCATGTCCTCCTCATCTCAATTTTTAGATCGCCTATTGGCCTAACAAGGCTAACGAATCTTGTTTTGATGATAACGAATCAAGGGAACTTAATATATTTGGTTAAGTGATGATGCTTTAGGATTCAAGTGTTTCTGATAAAGGTTCAAGATCTCAAGTACTTGATGAAGCTTATTAAAAGCTTGGACGCAAAGATATATAAAAGATCTGATAAAGCTAAAAGTGTATTGAAGAAAGAAGTCAAGATAGACTCAAAGAATGGAAGCAAAAGCCTGAAGACTTAATGCTTAGAATGTATAAGTTTTAAGAAGTCTTATATAAGTACTTCATAAATGTCAATATAAATGGTTGAAGCTTTTAGGAATCATTATTAACTTAGAGACTAGTTTTTGAAAAACTCAAAAAATGTTTTTAATTAAGTTTCATTTAAGTTTTCCAAAATTAAAGGCTTAAAGTATTGAAAAACAAAGTCTTTGTAAAGTTGTTAGTTTAGGAGACTGACCTTGTTAGATCAGTTGACTGACACCTTTAAAGTGATGAAAAACAAAGTTTTTGGAAAGTTGTAACTTTAGGCAACTGACCATGTTTGATCAGTTGACTGATATTTTTATACCGAATGAATTGAGTAGACAGAATAGCATCAAGCGATTGACCTCATAGGCATAGGCAACTGACCCCTTTTTTTGTTTGAAATTTCGCTAAATTATAAAGGATCAAGCGGTTGGCCCTGTAAATCACAGTTGTATGACCTTCGGTTTTTCAAATTTAAAACAACGAGGGAAAATTTCTAAAACTGATTACTTGGCCCCTAAACTTTTTGAAAACTTAGGAAACACTCCAAGTAACTTGGGGAATACGAAAATTAAGTTTTTCTATCTATAAATACATGTTAAACCTAAAAATTAATCACACCTAAAAGCAACAATCAAGTTAAATTCTTTCTACTCTTCAAAGCTATCTTGCTAATACTTTTACTAAAGTACTTGCTGTGATTTTGCTGATAAAGTTTCACGGTTCTTAGCTCTTTTATTGAGTATTTCAATCTAAGAAAGAACCCCGGTGATATTTACTTAAGCTTCATCTTTTTATATTGATTTTGATTGAAGTATATTCAACTGTACTAATCTACTCTTGTTAAGAGTTCTTCTTGTACATAAGATTGTCTCTTGTTTCTCTTGTTATTTTGTTTGACGATTTAGGGTTGTTGAATCATTGGCTAACAAGAAGGGGTATTCTTGTTAGAGAGGGATATCCACCTGATACGGAGAGGCTGTAACTTTGCTTGTAATAAAGTTGGAAAGGAAAATCCTCACAGAGGTTGCTTGAGGCAAGGACGTAGGCTGCTGGCCAAACCTTGTAAAAAATTCACTGTTCCTCTTCTCTTCTCTAGATCTCTTTAAATTTCTGCAAACATATTAACTGCGTGGATGTTTTTAATATTTTATAAAAGGTTGGATATTATTGAACACTGATTTGAATCAAGGAGTTTGATTGGATTAAATTTTCTGTTGAAACCTTGTAAGCTGAAATTGTTGAATATACAACTGATTTAGATATTGCATTTTATAAGAAACTTCAAATTGGTTATTTGCAACTATTCATTGAAATTATCCTTTTTCATTGTTGAAAAGAAAATTTGATCTAAAATTGTTAGTCATTGAAGTATTGAAAATTGAATTGGTAACATCATCTTTATATTACAATAATTATTGATTAAATTAGGTGGTTGATAAAGAGTTGAGTTGTTGATTGTAAAAGTGTGATTGAAATCAACTTAAGATTTAAAAAAGGGTTATATTATTCTAAATAATTTTTAAAATTCCAATTCACCCCCTCCCCCTCTTGGGAGTTCACCTTACTTTTCAATTGGTATCAGAGAGGGGATGTAGTAAATCTTAAACTAGAAGCTACACAAAGATCCCTATGGCACACCTAGGTGTATCTCCTTTTGCTGAGGGTCAATCATCTTCTAGACCACCCATCTTCTGCGGTGTTAACTACACCTTTTGGAAACAACGAATAAGGATATACCTACAAATCATGGATTAGAAAGCTTGGAAAGTTGTCACACATGGTGACCTTGTCCCTACCAAAACCGTAGACAATAAAGAAATACCAAAAGAAGAAAAAGAGATGACAGATAATGATTTAAAGATGCTGCAAATAAACTCTAGTGCAATAAATGCACTATGTTGTGCTCTAGATGTAAATGAGTTTAATAGGATTATGAGATGTAAATCAGCTAAAGAAATTTGGGATAAACTAGAAGTAACCTATGAATGGATTGTTGATGTAAGAGATAGTAGAATTGATATGCACACTAGTGAGTATAAAGCATTTAGGATGAACCCTAATGAGACCATCACTAGTATGTACACTGGGTTCACCCACATAATAAACTCCCTCAATGCCTTAAGAAAAAATTACTCCACATATGAAATGATCCGAAAAATCCTTAGAGGACTTCCACCAATATGGGAACCTAAGGCCACTACAATTACAGAAGGAAGAAACTTGAAAAATACTTCCCCTGATGAATTGATTGGATCACTTCTCACTTATGAGATGACCATAAATGAAAGAAATTCTGAAAATAACAAACACAATAAATCAATAGCCCTTAAGGCTGCTAAAGAAAGATCTAGTGAAGAAAAAGAAAACAACGAATTAGACGATGATGATATAGCCTTGATTACTAAGAGACTTGGAAAATTCTTCAAGAAAAATAAGAAATTTACCAGAAAATTCAGAGGCTCAAAAGGTGATAAAGGAGAAACAAGTAAAAGGAAAACTACGAATGAACCTCCTACATGTTACAATTGCAAAAAGGTTGGGCATATTAAACTTGATTGTCTACAGCTCAAGAAAGACAAGAAAAAGAAAAATAAGGCAATGAAAGCTACTACGTGAGATGACACAAGCTCAAGTGAATCGGAAAACGAATCAAGTGATCAAGAAGTGGCAAACCTCTGCTTTATGGCTAAAGATGCTGAGGTAAATACCTACACTAACTCATATGAAGAATCTAGTGATGAATCTTGTAGTGACTCATGTAAAAGTATGCCTTTATGCCTTTATATAGAGAAATTCAAGTTGAACTATTTACTTTGCATAAAAGGTTCATAAGAGTAACCAAAAGAAACTTAGCTTTCAAAGATCAAAATGAAATACTCAAGAATCAACTAGAGACGTCAATATTAGCTGAAAAATAAAAAGACTCTCACATTGATGATCTCATAAATAAAATAAACAAGATGTCTCAAGATTTGTAAAGCTGCAAATAAATGGTGAAAGCAAGAAGGATTTAGAAATAAGTAACCTTAAAAGTAAAATTGAGGATAAAGATAAAATCATCTACAATTTCACAAAAGGAAAGGAAAACTTTGAAAGGTTGATTGGAACTCAAAGAATGTCCTTAGCTAAAGAAGGAATTAGATACAATGGAGTTGAAAACAAAAAGAAAAAAAAAGAAAAAGAATCTCTATATGGGATACTTCGTGAAGGGACCAAAATATTTTGCCAGCACATCTTCCACAAATGCCTATGAACATACTACTTGCTTCTTGTATAAGAAAAAGGGACATATAAAGTTTGAATGTCCATTCAAAAGGAAAAATGTTAGAGTTAAGAAAGTGTGGAAAGTCAAAGCTGAAAATAAATATGAAATAAAAAGACCTAGAAAGGTTTGGGTACCAAAAGTAACACCTTGAACCCTTCTTGTGGGTGTGCTTTAGGACCATTTCATCAAAAGGCAAGTGGTACTTGGACAGTGGGTATTCAAGACACATGACCGGAGAAAAATCAAAATTTACCACACTAATGTAAAAAGATGGTAGATATGTCACCTTTGGCGACAATGCAAAAAGTAAAATTATCGGTATTGAAAAAGTAGGTAAAAAATCCTCATTAACCATTGATTGTGTTTTATTAGTAGATGGGCTAAAACATAATCTTCTAAGTATAAGTCAATTAAGTCATAAAAGGTTTGACATAATCTTTGAACAAGACAAATGCATAGTTGAAAATTCAGAAAAGCATGATGTTTTATTCACTGCTAATAGGGTTGATAATGTGTATTGTATAAACTTTGAAAAAATAATACCTCAAGAAATCACATGTTTAACAGCCATGAATGAAGCAAGTTGGTGGTGGCATAGAAGACTAGGACACACTAGTATGGATTTGTTATCTAAATCAGCTAAAAAGAACTTAGTTAAAGGACTACCCAGCACTAAGTTTGTAAAGGACAAAATATGTGATGTCTATCAGCTACGAAAGCAAACTAAGACTAGTTTTAAAAAGAAGAAACTTATTTCCACTAACAGACCCTTAGAGCTTATCCACTTAGATTTATTTGACCCTACTAGAACACAAAGTATAGGAGGAAAGTAATATACTTTCGTCATTGTTGATGACTACTCTAGGTTTGCCTGGGTACTTTTCTTAGCCTCCAAAGATGAAACTTGTAATATGTTAATAAACTTGTGCAAGAGACTCCAAAATGAAAAAAGGTATGAAGTTTTAAATATTAGGAGTGATCAAGGAAGAGAATTTAACAATAAAGAAGTTAATAAATTCTGTAATGAACATAGAATAAAACATAAATTTTCAGCACCTCAAACTCCACAACAAAATGGAGTTGTTGAAAGAAAGAATAAATCTCTTCAAGAAATGGCTAGGACCATATGCTTAATGAGCATAAGTTACCTACGTATTTTCGGGCTGAAGTGGTAAATATCACATGCTATGTGATGAATAGGGTTTCCATAAGATCAATCCTAGATAAGACTCCCTATGAACTATGGAAAGGAAGAAGGTCTAACATATCTTATTTTCATGTATTTGGATGCAAGTGTTTTGTACTGAATGGTAAAGATGACTTAGGAAAATTTGATGCAAAATCAGATGAAGGAATCTTCCTAGGGTATGCGTTAAACAGTAAAGCATTTAGAATCTATAGTAAAAGAACACTCACAATCATATAATCAATTCATGTAGCCTTTGATGAAGCAAATTCATTTACTAAAACAATTGATATTAAGGAAGCTAAAGCAATACAAAAACTAGAAGACTTAGAAATTATAGAAGTAAAAGATGAGAAAAATGAATTAACTTCAAATGATGATCCTACTGAAAAATATGAACTTCCTAAAGAATGGAAATTTGTATGAAATCATCCAAAAGATCAAATCATAGGAGAACCTTCAAGGTGGTGCATCCACTAGATCCTCATTAAAAAACTTATGCAATCATTACGCATTTCTATCTCAAGAAGAACCCAAGAATATTGAAGAAGCCTTAAGTGATGATTCTTGGATAGTAGCTATGCAAGAAGAATTAAATCAATTTGAAAGAAATAAAATATGGACATTAGTTCTTAGACCCGATGATCATTCAATAATTGGAACCAAATGGGTATTTTGGAATAAAAAGGATGAAAATGGTATAGTAGTACGAAACAAAGTTAGACTTGTAGCTCAAGGATATAATCAAGAAGAAGGAATAGACTATGATGAGACCTTTGCTCCCGTAGCTAGAGTGGAAGCCATAAGAATGTTATTAGTCTATGCATCACAAAAAGAATTTAAACTCTATCAAATGGATGTGAATAGTGCATTCTTAAATGGATTCATAAATGAAGAAGTCTATGTGGCACAACCTCCAGGTTTTGATGATATTCATAACCCTAATCTATTGGAAAATGGATTTTTTAGAGGAAAGGTGGAGAACATATTGTTTATAAAATCTAAAAATGAAGATATGCTTATCATTCAAATCTATGTGGATGATATCATATTTGGTGCTACAAAAGAAGATCTATGTAAGGATTTTTCAAAGTGTATGCAAGATAAATTTAAAAAATGAGTATGTAAAATGGAACCTTTATAAATCAATCGTTTGATATGGAAGGTAGCAAGCCTATAAGAACCCCAATGAGTACATCCATAAGTCTTGATATGGATGAAAAAGGAAAACCAGTAGATATGAAAAAAGTATAGTTTCATTAATATACTACATTAAATGAAAGATCCTGCATAATAAAAAAAGTAGCTAAATTCAGGAAAAAAATGTTATATATTAGTTATAAACTTGCATTAAATGAAACTACATAATTAATTACATGTAATATTAGAAGAAGAAGCAGCAGGTAGCAAAAAAGAACTAAAAAATAAGAATCAAAAGAAAAATGGAAGATGAAGAAGAAGAAAACTGCAAAAGAAGAAGAAGAAGATGACTTACTAGTTCGAACTTCGAAGCAGATGAAGCAGATGAACTCACAAAGGCTAGAAGACGAGCTCACAAAGAGCTTCTACTAGTTCAAAATGTCCACAATGAACTCACAAAGCTCCTGACGAACTCGCGAAGGGCTCCTGTAGGCTCGAAGGATCGAAAATGAACTTGCGACTACTAGTTCGAAGGATCAACGACAAACTCACGAAGCTCCTAACAAAATCGCGAAGGAGTCCTGCTGGTTCGAAGTGTGGTAGACGAACTCATGAAGCTCCTGCTGGTTCAAAGGATTGAAGACAAACTCGCAACGGGTCGGAGGTCTTCAAAGGGTCGAAAAAGAAGGGTTTCGTGCTGGCTCGAATCGAATAAGGCTAGGGCTCATTCTGTTCTAGCTATTTCTCCATTTAACAGTGTCCATATCCAATTCCGAGGCATGAACACCTTGCTTTCCAATATGATTGTGACAATCTCTCTGTAAAAGGGGTATTCTCATAACCACCGAATTATGTTACCATGGAATTGAAGTTACGAATCATAATAATTCCAACTTGGTTATTTATTTCTAACTTCCTTTGAGTGGGTGCATTTAATTCCCTATTGCACCAGAGGCAACATTTGCTAGGGCTCAACACGTGATTTTGTTCAAGCAAATTGAGTTTACTTTGCACATCCCATTCAACCTTGAGACAATATGATCTTTACACCCAATTTTTGTTGTAGGGTTAGGCTTAAGGAGATTTCTTTTAATAGATTCCTTTTTCTTGCCTGAGAGCATGTTATGGTCATTCATGTGTTTTTGCCATCAAAAGAGTAAGACTTTGAGAGCTAAGTTATTCCAATTCCTTCTTACTACCCATATTGCTTATAATACTACTAAAGATCATCAAATGAGTTGAGAAGCATACCAATTTTGGGTCAAGTAGCTTTTTCGTTACCACTGAAAATATTTTGAGCTCCTTTCTTATCACCAATTTCTTCTTCAATTAGATATTTTTTTGATTCATTATCTCCATGTCCTTCTTCACTTAGTATGCTTTTCAAATCCCCCAACATCACCAGGCTCTGGTTCTCTCCTTCCTCCACCCTAAGACTTCTTACCTATCTTCGATCTTCCCCGCTCTTTCTCGTGCTGCTGTGCCCCCACTTTAATCTTCCTCCCAAAAGCAGTTGGCAAAAATTCATCATCATCATCATCCTTATTAAAATTATGCCAAAATGCTTCAAGTATAATGAATTTTTACATGTTCAAGTGTATGTTTCAAGAAATAGATTCAATTCAGCGTGGGACATGCTTTGAAATATACATCCTCCTTTTTCAATATCATAAAGAAAAGGTGGGGGTATGAGTTTTGCAATTTTAACCACAAATTTGAAAATCAAGTTTGGTTTATTTTCCAAAAAGTTCAACTTTCAAAACATCAAAATATTCATTATCTACGATAATCACCTCAAAATTTTGAAATAATCTTCATTCAAATATTTTCAACATCACCAACTTTGACAAGATATACATGATCAATATGCTCAAGATTCATTAATTAAGGGTACTTAAATTAACCAACTCAAAATGTTTTTCATTATACTTAACAGATCAATATGCAATCTTGCTCAAATAAATAATATAAAATGAAAATGTCTATTGGAATTACATAAGAATGCCCAAATTTACATGCCAAGTCTATATCAACAATGCAATATTGCTCTCAATCAACAATCAATCAATAAAGAGCTGCAATCCTAAAACTATTTCTACAACATGCACCCATAAAAAATCAAAATTATCGATTTATGCACAAAATCTTAAATTACAAGGTACCTCAGCATATTCATCCCAACTCAAAACACTCCAAAACAACAATCTAGATATTCAATTAATTCACAAATGTTAACGAATTATACATAGCCCAGAGATAATAAAAAATCTAAAATAAACATACATCCATCATAAAAGTAAATATACAAAAATCTTGTGCAGTACTTGCTATCACAAAATAGAAGGGAATCACAAAGACCAGAAAACCTCGACCCAAAATTTGTGCAATAACAAATTAATTTCTGCTAATGTTAATTAATATTTGCTAATGCCTTGCAAATTGGCGTTTATGATCTTCACTTCTTTGCCTCCCATAAGGATTATTTGCACTGAATCCATTGCGGGTTCCTTCAACTTTTCGCATTTTCTTTCTAAACTTGGATGCACTGCTGTCTATGTTCAGATTAACCTTCGGAGGTGAAGAAAAGCAGAATGAAGCAGCCACAGCCTGCCAATATCAAACACCAGTTGAAATTTATTCCAGCGTTATAGCATGATGGAACCATCACAATGTCATCAGAAAATCCCTTAAGACTGGTATAAGTTCTCATAGCATGTGGAACAAGCTATTGTTGTACTAATTACAGCTTTATAAAGCAACACAAACCACCTTTTTTTTTAAAGCAAATTATTAAATTGATCAAATAATTAAAAAATGGTAGCACAGGCTTCTATTTTTCCAATATACATTCGGTCATCCACACTGAAGTTCACCCCTTAAATTCTTGTTAGCAGTTCCCAAAAATGTTGCTAAATTTGATTACGACTAATGGCTCCAGACATTTTCCATTATATTGCCAGAAATATAATGACAACTATTCCAAGCCCCATTTAATCCTGATTCAGGCTGGCCCTACTAGTAGCACAATGAACAAATATATTTATATTAAAAAAACAGCAATTTAAGATCAAATGATGTCATTAGGAAGGTCAGAACCTTTAGATCAAGACGGTGAACATTATATACGTCCTTCATGGAATGTGAATTATATGCTAATATGTATGCCCGGTAGGCCTCTTTAGCTGACATCTGCAAATAGTAGTTGTTGGCCACCAATTTCTCCTGTGTTAACCATAACAGTTTATATATTAAATCTCCAGTTATTACTAATGCAAAATGAAATAAAATAAATCAAATCAAATAGGGAAAAGCAGAAAGGTACCAGGTGAGAATGGACATTTATCAACTTCTTTTCATCAAATTCATACTCTTTAACAGGTACATTGGCAGCCTGACAATATAACCCATGTATTGTGTTAAATCTCATACATATCACGTGAAAGATGGAATTTTTTTTATTGACCCCGGTTTCAACCCCACTGAGTTAATTCATGGAATTGTAAGGACGCTCTTCACATATGGGAAAGAAAAAAACTCACATAATTTGATGCACCATGCAATGAAGCAAGTTTTAACTGTTCAGTGCCATACTCACTAGGGCAGGGGGAAAGCTAGGTCTTCTAGTAAAATGGGAGCAAAACAATTATTCTTGTAAATTTTTTTTAATTGACAATGGAGTCAGTAAAGTGACTATACAAAGATGGTGATTGGTGAACCACCGTTCCACCCTAGACGAATGGTTTTATGGGGATGAATCATGAACGTGAAAACATAATAAGATAAGGAATTGTAACTTTGATATTTTTATCAATTTAATATTTTATTTTCTGTAAAGTAATAAAATAGGGAGGTGGCAATTCCACTGTTCAAGTGAATGTAGCTTCACCCTTGCAGAGACGATGCCTCTTCACGAAAATAGTTCACCAAAATAGGCAGTGCACAAAGAGAAGCTTCCAAGTTTTCATCTCATTCTATTATCATTGAAATAAACAGACCTTTAGATGGCGAAGAAATAGCAACTCTTCTGGAATCAAAAAAAGCAGGGCATTTCCTTTTGCACCTTCCCCACGAGCTGTTCGACCAACCCTGTGAATGTAGGCCTGAAAGAGCAAAATAAAGGAAAACATGTTCCTTATGATGGCAATAGAACAAAAATAAAACAAATAAATAATCACACCTCGAGTCCCACTAGGTGGGCTCAACTATATGAATCATTTTCCACCGTATCACATGACTTTACAATATCCTCAAAAAGAAGAGGAAAACAATAAAACTAGACAATTTAATGAAGAGAAAAACAGGGTACCTTACATTCATCTGGAGGATCATACTGAACTATCCAGTCCTACAAGTTAAGGGGAGAACATATACTAAATCAGCATGGATATTATTGACAATTGATATAAATAAATTTTGTACCAATTTTTTATCAAAAGAAATGACATCATATTTTGCACAGCCTTTGGTACCTAGGCTGCAATTTGAAAAACAATGCATTAAATAATTTTGATCATTTTTCACTTATCTATTATTTTCATAATTCATTACATTGATCAAGATTTTGAATAGCGATAATGTTGAAATGCCGCTAGCAGCAAGTGACTAAAGAAAATTACCATTAGGATTTATTAACCTTGGGGTCTCATAAACCCCGAACCATAGCAAAACATTTAAATAAGGAATAAAAATATACCACGTCAGTAGTATACCTTCCAATTATATATGGGTGAAGCTCAATCAAAATAATAATAATAATAATAATAATATAGATGAAGAGATTTATATCACAATGACAGTAGTTAAAGAAAACAAAGAAAAAAAATTTGTAAAAATGAAATTCACACTACTCCCACTATAATCTATGTTTGACACAAAAGATTAGTCATGGACAAAGGCTGATAAGCTGCTTGCTTTCTTATTATTTGATTTTTGTTGTTCTAGGACTCTCGATAGTTCACTCTTTCATCTCCCTCTTTCCCTCTTCTTTCCCAATATCTTTGTCATGTCTCTTTGGTCTTCCAATGGCTGTGATCATCAACTGGTATAATGGAGGGAAATCATTGGAAACAATCCAGATCAAAGGCAATACCCTTGATTTGTGATTAGATATAGTGCTGGCAGGCAGTTTCATTTGTCTCCTGGTGAAAAAACCAACATGGAGTCAATGGGTTAAGGTTTCTTTGTTACTTCTTGGTGGAATGACGAATCCATCCTCGGCTTTTGAAAGTTTAGGGCGGTGTGAAGGAAATTTGAGACATTCAGTTATTGGGTGCAGATCAGATCTACTAAAAATAAGTTGCCTATATGCATTCGTATGCAGGGGGAAAGGTAATTTGATTTTTGTTCCCAAGGGTTTGAATGTTACGTGATTCTAAAGTTTTAGAGAGGATTCTTGAAAGGGAAGGAGAGAGTGCATTGTAGCCAAGCATTGGATGTTCAAGAGACAGCCAGGGAGGAAGACCAGGTGGTCTTCAAGAAACTAAAGCATGAATGGTGGCAGCTGAAGGGCTTCCGATGACTGATGGGATTCTCCGAGATAGACTCTCTTACACATACACAGGGAGATAGATCCAGTGTAAAAGACCCCATTGAAAAATGATTAGAATATCTATAAGGGACAGCCAAAGGCATGTTGGTTATCATTCTCCAACAAGAGAAATAAACTGTTGACCTAATAGAGTAGTCAACAATAGTTCAGGAAAGAGAAGAAAAAAGAACACATCATAAACAACACATTCAGATGCTTGAGCAACCAAGGAAAAGGCTAAGGGTTCAAGACTCCCCTTAATAGACCTTGATCTGAGCCCATCAAGCCAAGACTCTAGGAAATTCCATGACCGGGATTGGTACAGAGATCACGCCACGTATCTCCATTACCAATCCTTGGTGTGGATTGGCATTTTGACCACCTTCAAGGGTGCAAGCATAAGATATTTAACAATTAATTCACAATTGAGCACATATAGGTTCAATGTGGCCAATTTCACATTTACATCAGTCAATTGCGAGTTTGGAGCTTAAGAAACCCAAGTTTCAGAGTGGAAGGACATATACAACAGAAATTGTGGTTGCAACGGAGAAATTAATAGGAAGCTTTGAAGTGCAGCTGGCAATGTAGTATTAAAATGTAGTTGTAAGGCAATGTGTCAGCTTGAGCATAAGTTGTTAGAATCTTACAATTTGCGCGTTGATTCATACAATTCATATCAATTCTACACCAAATTGGCTTGAATCACACCAGTGAATCAAAAAACAACTGAATCATTGCTAAATCTATCATTTCACCCCGTTAGTCTAACAAATTGACTTGAATCCATTGATTCACACGATTCTAAACCTATCATATCCTGATAGACTTGACTGGTTTAAAAACTCTAAACAACATTTCCTTTCTTTTTTTTCTTTTTTTAGCTTTCACTTTTACACAATTACCTTCCATTTCTTCTCAGTGTCAATTCTGTGCAAAAGAGGAGGAAATTGAACTTTAATTATACTGCCTTCACAAAACCCCATTCTTCATAGCGTTCTGCCTTTGAGAAGGGGAAGAACACTCATTGGATAACTGATACTCAGGTTCATTATGTTAAGATTCAAAAGTTGGCTTTTTAGTAGTTAGTTCAATTATTACCAATCTTTTAGTTAATTTTTTTTTCTTTTAATTCTAGAAAGAATATGCAGGAAACATGATTTTCTAATCATTGATAAACACCATAAGTTGAGTTTTTCTATTATTTTTTCTTGATTCCTTCCTTTGAACAACATAAAATTTATTTTTTTTATTAATTTTTTTTTACCCATTCCCTTACTTTTTATTGTTTAGGGAAAGCGTACACATAAAATATAGCTTTTTTTAACTATTGCCAAAATATATATATGTTTTCTATTTTGCTTCTTGTTTGTTTATCAATATATGCATGACTTTCGGATTTGATTTTGGAAATTTGTACAGAATCTTATGATTCAATTCAATTCTTGATTCCCAAAATTGGAATTTGGATTCACAGTTCGAATCTGAGCATGAGGATGGTGACATTGCACCAAAGAGGAGGGGGAAGCTACAGCTTGCAGGATGGCGCAAACCTCAAAGGAACGCGGCAAATGATGGCAATTGCAGCAGTGCAAGGTAGGGAGTAAACAAGCGGTGGCTTTTAACAAATCTTAGACAACATGGATCCAGCACTTTTTTTAAGAAGTCAGGAAGCCCAAACAAATACAGTTTAATGTTAAAGCCCAAGGAATTCCCTATTCAGCCCATGATTATGCTGTATAGGAGCATGAACAGAGGACATTAAGGGGGACCAAGATCACTGTTTAAAGGTGGGCCACCCCCAAAAAATACAACACATGCACTGCTAATGCTCACGATGATAGTGATAGGGCACTCAAGCAACAAGAATCAAGCAGGGAAAAGCTTTTTCAGCAGAAGGCTCCAAAGCAGGTGCCTTCATTGGAGTGGGGGTTACCTTGTTTGAAGGGCTTTCTTACAGTGACAGTGCTAGTACACAAGGACACGAGCAATCTAAAATCCTAGCACTGCTAGGAAGGACCAGGGACAGGCAGCCCATGCTGAAGAAGAAGAACATACGTTTACTAGGGATCTTCAAAAGGGTTCTTCGGGAACCCTGTTGCTAACATTCACAATGATAACAATAGGGAACCCAAACAACAACAGCAGCAAGAATCAAGCAGAGAAGAGCATTTTCAGCAGCAGTCGTCTTTGTTGGAGAGGGGCCACCTTCTTTGAGGGGCTCTCCTCTGGTGAAGGGGTTAGTTCACAATGATAGATAAGTAATCTAAGATCTAAGTGCTACTAGGAAGGATCAGGGAGGCAATGACAAAGATCAACATACAGTTACTAAGGGTTTTCAAAAGGGTTCTTCTGGCACCAATAATAGATTTTGATAATAGAAAATGAGGAGATGAGTCAAAGGAGTACTGTGTGCTTGATAGTGCTTTTGGGTACACTGATGGTTTATCGTTGGATGAAATTCATGCAGTCTATGGCCATAATATGGGTTCTTCTCTAGATGGCGCTTCTCATGCACTTGAGTCTCCTGCAGTAGAGATGGGAGAGTTTCCCAGTTTTAATGATATAGGTATGAATCTAGATGCAGCCAATGGTAACATCAGGACGCAGCAAGATACTGTTACCATAGGAGCCCTAGGAGGCAATATTTTATCAATAACCCATTCCCCAAGAAGAGTATAGTAATAAGGATAATGAAGCTCTAAATCTCTTTGGATAAAGCAAGCTTAGGATTGATAGCTTTTGGAGGTCAGGCGAATGAGAAATGGAAGAGTAAGAAGAATGGTAGAGGGATGGATAATTTAAAGTGATCCATAAGCTCTATGGGTAGGGTCTAAAAAAGGGTTTCTTTAATCAGCTAGCTAAATTTGTTGGTTAACTTTGGTTATTTTTTAGCCTTTGAGGACCTCTTCTTGTCATTTAATTTATACTCATTTCTTTATCTCCCTCTTAATTTAAATTTCTTTTGCTATTATATATATATATATGTACATGTACATACCACATCGGGAATATCCAGTCCACGACCAGCAACATCAGTGCATAGCAAGATGCCTTTCTCAGCTCTACAGAATTCAAAAAATGTGGAAGTGCGTTTCTCCTGCTTTTGCTTTCCATGGATATCAAAGCAATCCACCTGAATGTATCTGAGAAGTTCAGCATGGAATTTAACCGAGTTGCATGAAGAGAAGAAAACCATCACTTTCTTCAAAAAGTTTTTCTTCAAGAAGGAATACAGAAGAAGAAATCTTTTTGCACTTGGCACAACACAATAGCCTTGTCGCAGACCTTCATTAGTAACCTACAATGCCATCTTTGTGTCAGGGATTTGGATTAAAGAACTGGCAAAAATTAAATAATAGTATGACAATTTAACCACCTTCTTCCTGCCATCGTCCACATCTATATAGACAGGAGCTGTCTGAAATGATAACCGAGCAAGATCCGTAACCTGAATATGTATTGCTTCAATTTAGATTTATAGAGGAAAAAAATGATATTGCAATCAAAGAAAAAGAAAAAAAAAATATGTTTGTTCAAACTCTATTGCATAGATAAAAGGATTTGCTCAAGACAAAGCACAATAGAATAGCCACAAAACAAAATAAAGCATTAAATAAGTTTAAATTCAGAGAAAGTATAGGTTGCTAAAATACACTGACCTCTTTAGTCTGCGTAGCAGAAAAAAGAGTAGTCTGCCTCCCCTGTTAATCAGATAAATCTCAATCAGCTCAAAACCTTTCAAGATGACCAAAATGCACACTTACTATTGCAAGATTTAACAGGAAGAATGCTTAATTTAACCAAAGCATATTGTGAGGGTTTAAGCAATACATTATAGGCAATACTGATGCTTCACAAAGAAATCAAAAGTCAAAATCATAAAACTGGATCACAAGCTAGATGCAGGAACCAACTTGAAGTCAGGACAATGTTCTGATAGACAAGGGTCACAAGACTGATGTTTCACAAAAAAATCAAAACCACAAAGCTGAATCACAAGCTAGATGCAAGAACAAACTTGAAGTTGGGGCAATGTTGTGAGCACAGGTCTTAGTCATCAACCCAATGACATATAATGTGTTATTTAAAGTGGAAAACCCTACAGTAACAGAGCTTTTTTTATAAATAATTATGTGATGAATCAACGAATATAAGTGTCATTGATTAGATGTCACCCCAATCAGCAAAAATTGCATGAATAAGTTCAACACTCTCACTACAAAGTCAAAGTCACAGCGTCACTGAGCACTACAACTTATTATATTATGTTAAAACTTTAAACAAAAAACATTAGCATTTAGATTAATTAACACCCACACAAACATCTGCGGCCAACATTACACAATAGATGAATTGACGCCTAGAGAAACATCTGCAGACACGCAAGTCCTTGAAAAAATGTCATCAGATGACAATCTCCAATTGCTGCAACTACAACAATTGAAAGGCTGTCCACTCAATGAGAACGATTGGAAAACTATTTTGCAAGGCAAGGAATTCAACAGTGGATAAACCAATATAAATTTTTAAAAAAAATAAAATAACACAATAAGAGAAAGGACACTTTCAGTTGATAAACCTATTTTTTAGGCACACATATACTCACACACCATCACTGAAAAGGATCTATACCATCAATACAGTCCACCCTCTGATATTGCTTAAATAGCCATCTTAGACCATCTTTGTAACATATTTTGAATAAAACCTCTACTACACGTCTTTTTATTTATAATAACAACCTTTCATGTAACAGTGTTATGAAATACTGTGCTTTGACCCTAATTTTGAAGATAAAAAATTCACTAGACATGCCTGGGCTGTGACCAACACAATGAATGCATCCAAAATGAGCTAAGAGTAGCACTGAAAGGAAAGTGCCGGTAAGGCAGTTTGGGTACTTGCAACACACACTAACATTCTAGTGAGAAAGTGATCTAGTTGATGTCGCAGGTTGTAGGAAGGAGAGGAGTAGATCTAGGATAACTTGGACAAAAGTTAGTAAGAAAAGGTAATGACAGAACTCCAATTTTATGACGGTATAGCCCACATCGAGCAGCGAGAGATAACACCTGACCCACCAGATTTAATGTGTTGTTATTGTTGTAGTAAGTACTCCTAATTATAATGTCAATATGCCATCTACATCACATTCAATTAATGACCAAAAGATGATTTACCTTTGGCAACAACCCAACGATTTGCCTCATTTCTTCCTCAAAATTTGCCTCCAGTATCCTGTCAGCTTCATCAATAATAAGACACTGCAATCACAAGATATTATGAGCAAACAAGTACAGACATTCAACGACATGGGGTTTAACAACTTGCTCAGTTTCAGATAAGAATAGTATCCAAAACTCCATGAAACAGCTTTAACCACTCCCTTAAGATAGATGGTGTTTGAATTGAAATTATATAACTGAAGGTCCAAGCTGCAAGTGGTTAAAGAACCAAGGAAAGATTCAAGACACGTCAAAGCTTCAAGGTAAATCCTCCTGTTTCAAATCTTTCATAGTGAAACAGTGCAAGGTAAAGCACAAAATAGATTTTGATGAATACACCAGCAGAGATTTTGTGTCCACTATCCATACTTTTAGAAATGGAGGTGTATGTTTCCTATAAAAATAAAAAATATGCTCCACAAAACAAAAGTTCTTAAGAGAGTTTGATGTCGTGGCTCACTCAAGCAAGCTATTGACGCATAGAGTAAATTCATTTCTATGAGAAAAGCAATCAATGCTTGATTGATAATGGCGATAATCAACAAGGAACAGTAGAAGCAATCAATTAGATTTTATTGTGATAAGCTGCAATGCAACATAAAAAAATAAAAAACCGAAGATAAACCCATGAAGAATATAAGTTCCATATAGCAAAACGTGTTGGAAAGGCATGACAAAACAGACATGCAACCGCTTGTTGGACAGGAATATGACAAAGCAATGTTCCAATCCCAGATAGAATAATTTAGATGTCCAATCTGGGTTTAAAAAACAATAGGTAAAAAATTCCCACCTACAAAATCAATTTGCACAATGAGTAACAAACTATAACATAAACGTGATGCTAATAAGCCTTCCAATTTATAAAACAAATTTTTATGAAAATTGTCATTACCTTCAAATTTTTATATAGGAAACCCTTGGTGTTTCTAAGATGGTCAAGAAGTCTGCCAGGAGTTGCTACTAACAAATTCACTCCTTTCACAAGGCGTTCTGCTTCTCCCCTTCGTGCTGAACCACCAATAACCAAGCCAAGGGTTTGTGAGTGATACTTGAGTAGTTCCTTCGCCACTGCATGAATCTTATGATTCCAACAGAGAAATTAGTCTAAAAATTCTACAAATTACATAAAAAACAAAATAAAATTGCATTTACACTTATAAAGACAAACGTTGCCAACCTGTACAAGTGCTGAATTTAAATGAATTTAAAACTAAGGGGCCATCGTATCACTACTAAAATTTATGAAAAGGAATACTGGAAACAAAAACTGAACAGAAACCAAAAACTAAGAACCTGTTTGGTTAATGTTCCAATCTTAACAAACAAACTGATTAAACAAACACTCATTTTTGTCCTTCAATCAAATAACAATTAAAAAAATATGATAAAAATAAGACAAATGTAAAAGGATGCAAATTTAATTATTATAATAAATAAAAAAACTATCATAATTATTTTACTTAATTATTATATTTCAAAACTCACTTCTTAGTGCTACAAGAATAATATTATTGCATATGACAATTAAAAAATGCTAAAAATACTTTTTCCAATGACTTACTGTTCTTTTCAACTTTTTATATGTACTTTCATTATAGTTTCAATGCACATGATCAATTTATTTTAATTTTGATTAAAAAAATTATGCATTATGGCGTAATTCACAAAAATAAATTCTGGATATTAAAGTAGCGCAATAGATCGTCAAAACAACCCAAAATTATAAATTTTGATTTTTAATTTTTGCAAAAATAGTTAAAACAGGAGAACAAGCGCGCTATCATAATCTGTTTTTTCACTGTACAGTAATTAAAACAGAAATGATACCAAACAGCCCGTAGTGGGGGCATTTGGTTCGCGGCATCCCATGTTTGGGCATGGGAATCCTACATGGCAGGCATCTTAACATTCTCGGGAATGAAAGATCCCCACAAAACATGGGCACCCCATTTCCATTATCCCCCATGGGTAAGTTTCATGGGAATCACATTTCCATGCGAATTGTACTTTTTGGACCAAATTGCCCTTGTTATTTTGACAAGTTGGACAACAATGCTACTACACCATAGTATTAATACAGTCTATTATTATATTTAAAATAATAAATTAATAATAAAATGAAAGCAAAACTATTACTGTGTTATAATAATATAATTGAATTCTTAATATGTAGACACCATATTAACTCAATTATTTCAGTTAATTGGGTTATTCAAGTGCTGAATTATTTTACTTTATAAAATTTAAGACTGTTGAAAACTTTATGACATGAATCTAATTAAGTATTATTAGTAATTTTTCATATTGAAAATATAATTATTCTTCATATTACCTCTTTGCAGGTTATTAACAAACTAGATGGTAAAGAAACCAAGACGGATATTTCTTCCAAGGGAAGCGAGCAAATTCTTGGCTAAGAGGAAGTTGCTAAGGTTATTGGGAAGGAAGAAATCTATTGGAGATAACAGCCAGGGGCCTCTCACAGAAATACTAAATTCTTCCATATATTGGCGCTAACTACCACTGCAAACAATCTCATCACAAAGCTGACTGCGTAGGGTACACAAACTGCAGGGAAAGATCTCCATTTCCCCTTTCCTTTTTCACCTCAGGGATGGAAGTACTTTTGCAGAATGATGGTTAGGGCAGAGAGTCAAGGTCTGATTTCAGGTTTCATAATCACATTGTCATATTTTGTGGGGATCATCAAGGAGCTTGTACTTTGTGAATTTAAGAACCATTCTACCTAAGATCCATTCTACCTTGTCTTGAAAAGCAGTCTTTGAATTGAAGGTGAATTTGGTGAAGAGTGAGTTGGCTCCCACAAGAACAGGAGCAGAAAGGGAATTCTTAGCTGAGATGTTAAGTTGCTAGGTTGGAAAACTCTCGATACCTCATTTAGGGGCTTCCTCTTGGACCTAAGTTTAACATACTAAACAGACATTGCCTACAGAGGGTATGGATAGAGAGTCGCACTGCTTTACAGTTTACCGCATGACTCTCATTTGCTTTCATTTTGCTTAATGCTTCCGATTCATTTGCACGACAATTTTTCATTCTTTAGAAGAAAATGGTCAAAACATTGGACAATTGCATACTTCTAGCTTGGGTTAATCTCATCACTTCATATTTTATTAACCAGACATATTAAAAGAAAATAAACAAAGATCCTGCTTATCTGACGTTTTTGGCTTCTAGAAATTAATAAATTAAAATATTAAAAATTTCAATCACAGCTTTGGATTACAATATCCAACCTCTTCTCCACAAACTCGGGATCAGATAGAAGGTAATTTTCATGCAGTTACATGTATTTATCTTTTGAGATGACGACTAAGGAGAAAGGAAGGTAGACGACAATGTACATCACTTTTCAGCTCAAGCATTTTTGTAAAAATCCATCATTTTCAGAATCCCCTATTTCAATAGAATTATTTAAATACTGTCTTAATATTCATGAAATACAAATAATAGTGATGGATACATAATATAGGTGTAATCAAGCAGTGAACAAAAATTTAATTGCAGCAATAAAAAAGTATTACACATATCATTACCTGTATGGCAAGTTCCCTCGTTGGGCAAATCACAACAACACCTGTCCCATTGCGAGGAGTAAAACTGGTATGATATAACAATTCCACAGCTGGAACCAGAAAGGCAAGGGTCTTTCCAGAACCAGTCCTTGCAGCTCCAAGAACATCTTTGCCTTCCAAAAGTGGTGGGATAGCCCTAGCTTGAATCTACAGTTGTAATGAGTAAACTGTCACAAATCTAAGTTTTCCTCATGAAGGCAGCTGACACTAGAAAGTAACTAAGCAAATCAACATGGAAAACTTAAAATGAAGAATTTGAACTGGAATCCCGACTTCATACAAGTTTAAAATAAAATAAAAAAATTACTTCTTACCAAAATAAAGTATATAAGAACAGCAAATATAATTAAAAAAATGTTACATGGTAAGCATAACTGAAATTTTATATGAGAGAGAGAGAGAGAGAGCTAAACTAAATCGTTTTGGTCTTCCATTTCTGATACTTGATTTTCTTTCTTCCTGTAAATTTATTCAGAGAATAATTAATTTGTGTCAGCTGCTTTTTCCGAGCTAGTTGTTGTACCTCCTATGATACGTGAGTTTTACTGATTATTTGCTGTGCTTTATTTGATCGATAACAGAAACAAGAAATATTAACATCTGTCAGTTGTGGCTGGAGAGGCTATCATCAGCTTCCCACTCTACTTTCGTTTCACACAATCTCTGTGCAATCAAAAAGATCATTGAAAATCTTGAAACTAAAATCTTGCAAGTTTCAATTTATTTGTGCACCTTTTTTTGAAGGCAAAGGATATTTTTATAGCAAAATAAGTTAATTGAGAAAGAAAAGTAAGAATTACAATCAAGGGAGGACCTGTAGTCCTGGAAAGATCAAAAACTAAAAAATAAACCTATCACATATGAATCAAGAACCCCCTTTTCAGACCTTTCCATCCTTTTCATATAGAAAAAGAAATTTATTAAAAAAGAGGAATGTGCAAGGAAGATATATATATATATATATCATGCAATAAAAACAAAATTAAGCCATAGACCCAACCAATCAAGATGGGTATCCAAAAGAAGCCATGCTGCCAATATATCCTATAGAGAAAAACCAAATGAAAAAAAAAAACAAAAAAAAACAAATCTTTCTATACCATATCAAGAGATGAATCACATTCTCTAAAAACCAAAGGAATTTCTCTCCAGCAAAAGTACCCATAGAACAATAAAAACTGCACTCTATCACAAAATCTTTGCATTCTTTTGCCTCCTTCGCAGCCGAGCATGTGCGAAGGAGGTTACCAAGAAGAGCATGATAAGGTCCTTCTCCTATGAAGGTGGAATTCCATCAGTCAGACAGTGATGACACTACCGATTGGGTTTCAAGGGCTGAAAAATACTTTCGCAAGGTTGTTGCTATTAGCCGGGATGGCGATGTCATTCAATGGTATAACTGGTTTGAAGCTCATTATGGGATGCCTTCATGGACAGAATTTGTTTCTAGATTGCTTGTCTAATTTGGGCCTGCTGATATGAGAATATTTATGGAAAGCTTGTCAAAATACGCCAAACTATCACTATCTTGTAGTAAACAACATGATTTGAGAGGCTATCGAACAGGACTAAAGATTGGGATGAAAATCAACTTGTGGATACTTTTATTGAAGGTCACCCACCTGACATTCGACATGAGGTCGAAGTGCTTCAGCCACGAACCATGACTGCTACAATTCCCTTTGCACGATTAGAAGAAGAGAAGTTGGGAGAAGAACGACATCACTCCAGCAAGACCATTAGCAAGCAAAATGTCAACAGCACTATCAAACCACCTGCTCCTTGCAATCCTCCTACCAAATGATTGACTCGGGAGGAACCTAAAGAGCGGACAACAAAGGGTTTGTGCTAACATTGTGATGAGAAGTGGCGTAGAGGAAACCGTTGCAAAAAGGGACAACTCTTGATGATTGAACCAGTGGAGGAGCCAGAAGAGGTTGAGAATGACTCCGCTTATTCAGATCAAGAAGGTATGGAATCTTATGATAATGATGAATCTATCACTTCTTTAGCTCATGCTTTAGCTGGGTGTGCTAATCCTCAAACCATGAAAATCAGTGGCTTCCTTAAACACTAGCATATTACTATCTTAATTGATACAAGTAGCCCTCATAATTTCATGGACACTAAAATTTCTAAACGGCTAGCCTATCTTGTGGGGCAATGTGAAAAGTTTGATGTGAACATCGTAGACGAAAGGACCTTGGCATGTCAGAGCAAGTATCTGAAGGTCAAACTTACTATGCAAAATCATGGTTTGTATGTTGATTTCTTTTTTGCTACCAATAGAAAACAATGAAGTGATTTTGGGTATCAAATAGTTAAGGACTTAAGGTGATATAGCTTGGAGTTTTTCTAAACTGGTTATGAGGTTCGTCGTAAACAGCAAGAGACCAACCTTGAAAAGGAAGTGTTGTGGCAATGTCACTACAGCTTCAAGCAAAAGCATAAAGAAGCTCCTTAAAAAGGAGTGAAATGGTTGCCTGCTACAACTTCGAACACCATAGGAGTTACAACATTAATCTGACCAAGATGAAGGGCTCAAATCTATTATTTCAAAATTTTCTAACCAATTTGGAGCCACGAGAATTGCCACCTTAGAGAACACATGATAACCACATTCCTCTATTGTTAGGTAGTTTCCCCACTGCCGTCGTCCTTGTTGCTATCCATATTTTTAGAAAGTATGAATAGGAAAGATAGTGAAAGAAATGCTAGATATTGACATAATTTAACCAAGAGTCAATCCATATTCCTCTCCTATCTTATTGGTGAAGAAGAAGGTTGGTTATCAAACATTGCACAAGAATACAGTGACGGATAAATATCCTATCTCTATTGTGGATGAATAGTTAGATGATGTGGGAGGTGCCTAGCAGTTCAGCTAACTCAACTTGGGATCAGGCTATCACCAGATTCGGGTACACAAGGCTGACATTCAAAAGACTGCATTTAGAAATCACGATGGCCATTACAAATTTTTGGTTATGCCTTTTGGGTGAAACCAGTGCGCCTCTGACCTTCCAAAGTCTCATGAATGACATTTTCTAACCATACCTAAATAAGTTTGTTCTTATATTATTTTATGATATCCTGATATATAGCTCATTTCTTGAAGATCATTTATGTCATTTGTGAACTATACTCACCACTCTTCATGAGCATCATCTGTTTATCAAGAAATTTAAATGTAGCTTTGCTCAGCCGCATGTAGAATACTTTAGCATATTGTTTCCCAAGAAGCTGTTTCAGTTGACCCTTATAAAATAAAAGTGATGACAGACTAGATAATACTGCAAGTTTGACAAGGATTATGGAAAGATTAGCGCTCCAGCAACCACTCTACTGAAAAAGGATACATTCAAATGGGGCGAGGAAAGATTCTTGGAGTTTATTGCTGCTAAAGCCTTGAGGACAAGGCTGATTTGAAGGAGGCTGGAATGTTAGGATTCCCAAATCAATTAAGAATTCTAATTAATATGTTAGGATTCCCCAATCAAATGGGATTTTCTATTTAATGTTATGATTCCCAAATTGATTGGGATTTCCAATTAATGTGTTAAAATTCCAAATCAATTGGGATTCTATTTAATGTTGGGATTTTTATTAAATGTGTTAGGATTCCCAAATCAAATAGGATTGAGTTCATTAAGCACTTGGATTGGGATATTTTACATTCCAAATAGGAGTAGGGTTCCCTACCCTATATATATGCATCCATAAGGGGGTTTTTCATGCAAGTAATAACATAATTCATAGCCTTTGCTTAATTTGGAGGCAGATCCCCTCAAAGTGATCAAATCTATTTTCCCTTTCTATTTTCCTTTCTTTCAATTTCCCAAATTTCTCTATGATAAAACCCTAGGGTCTTATCAGAATCCAACAAACTGAAGAGTGAAGAACGCTCCTCCATGTCTCTATTGTTCAGATCCCTATGAAACTGAAAATCTCAAGAAACAATAGTACCATCAATAACGTGAAAAGAAGAAATAGGTGTCTTAACACATCAAAGATAAAAAAGTAGAAGAGAAGGCAACCAAAAACTTACTTCCTCAAGCCAAAGGCCCTTCCAAAAATGACCCCCCGCAACCATCTCCCACTTTACGCTTAGTACAAGAAAAGAAGAAATCATTTACCTACTAAATGAATTTCCATGGGCTTTCATGTGAAACTTTAGTCACAATATTAGCATCCCACCCAATCTCTTGCAGATCAAATTTACATTCAACAACCTCGTGCCAAGGAAAATCAGTTTCCAAAAGAAAACTACATAACCACTTACCCACAAAACCAGTGTTTTTAGATACCAAATTAATGAGACCCAAGTCCGCCTACCTTAAACCTATATACGACATCCTAATTCGCAAGATTAGCCCTCTTCTTACCCTCAAACCAAACAAAACCTCTCCTAATCCTCTCAAGTCTTCTAGCAACCCCACTCACCCACCCATCCCCCTCCCAGCCTAAAAGAAAAAAAAAACCTTAATCACAATAAATAAATAAAAATTAAAAAATACAAGGGAATCAAAGAAAGATACAGCTTAATTAAAGTAGTGCAACCTCTCAATGAAAAGAGCTGAGCCTTCCACCCATTAGAACATTTAGACACATCAGCAAGCACTAGATCCAGAGATCAATCAGAATGAGGATCCCACCTAATGAAACTCCTAAATAAGTCAAAAACACCAAGATCACTTATCTAAATTACTCTTAAGCCCTAAAAGTAACTCAAAACCAATAAAATAGTGACAAACTTACCAAAAAAGGGCCTATTATGACACAAGAATAGAATAGCATCATCAGCAAACATCACATGAGAGACAAAAAATCCACCCCTACTCCTAGATATATTAATGCAGGACAGCAACCCACGGAAAGAGAAATGATGACTAGATAGGGAGGTTAGAAGAAAACAGAGAGAGGAGACAGAATGAACAGAGAATAGAAGGAGAAAATCAAAAAAGCAGAGAAAGAAGAAAAAAGTAAGAAAAAGATATGTGAGAAGTAGAGAAATATTCTGACAAGAAGGAGAGACAGCTGTGAGGGAGAGAGAGTAATGTGAGACCCAATTAATCATCAAACTTATTCTTTCATGATATGCCTATATTTAAAGGCAACTTAGAAACTCGAACGATAAAACTAATAAAAATAACAAAATAACCCCAAAAACAATTAAAATAAAAATTAAAAAAATTATTAAATAACTCTTATGTAATTCAAAATTCCCCAAAATAAATAGAGTTCTACTCTTGAATCAGTTAATTTTTTTTAGAATTCACACACAAACACCTGCATATCTGTGTGCTCACGCACACAAACACATATTTCAGCTGTTTTCATGCTAGTTACACCTTCATCGTGAGTGTCCATTCCATTGGTGTACAATTTTGTTCATGTTTTAGTCCTGGCTTTGATTTGTCTTTTCATACTGATTTGAGTTCGAGTTAGGGACTTTACTCAAAAAGACAATTTTTGTGGCCAGTTTATGAGAAGAAATTTTCTATCTTGCTGTCACTCATAAGTTGCTATTCTGGATAAAATGACTAATATCCGATTCTGGGTTTCTGAAACAGTAATTTTGGTTTATTTTAGCCAGCCCTGGAAGCATTTTGGCCCATTGCATTGGGATATTAAAATTTAAAATACTTCCTGCACTAAGGATCTATATTTTTCTCATTTTTTTCTGAATAGAAAATGAATTTAATTAAAATAAAAGAGAGAGAATCACAGAGAATGGAGGATAAGACATCCTCCTAAAAGCAACAAAAACCAGTTACAAAAAATCCCCTCTCCAATCCTCTGAAGATCAGACAACAAAACTCCCCTAAAGAACCCGAATCCCGAATAGCATGCTCAAAAGGAAGCACAGAAAACGACTCTAACCCATAATAAATGGGTAGGAATTGTTTTGCAATTAAAAATCCTGGCACTCCTGTCGATCCACAATGTCCAAAAAACAAAACAAAAGTAGCGGTTTTCTTCATTTATTACTGGTTTATCTTCACTTTATTTGATAAACCTCACATTTTTTATCCTACACAACCAGTTTTTAATCTGTGGGGTACAAACCGTAGAAGTTAGAGGCGCAAGGCGAAGGCACACGCCTCACCAATTATTAAAATAGTGTACAATGCCTATTTGGGGAAATTGATATATGAACATATGAATACCTAGTAAAATTAGAATTTAAAATGCCACAACATTTAATACCAAAATTGGAAATTTAATAAAATTGCGAGGACGACGGCCAGGGGCATCAATAATTCAACATCCAAAATCCATTTAAAATTTAAGACCTAGTATCCTAAATGCAAAAACAACATATAATATATTTCAAAAAAATGTATAGTTTCATTAATATACTGCATTAAATGAAAGATCCTGCATAATTAAAAAAAGTAGCTAAATTCAGGAAAAAAATGTTATATATTAGTTATAAACTTGCATTAAATGAAACTACAAAATTAATTACATGTAATATTAGAAGAAGAAGCAGCAGGCAGCAGAAAAGAACTAAAAATTAAGAATCAAAAGAAAAATTGAAGATGAAGAAGAAGAAGAAGAAGAAGAAGACTGCAGAAGAATAAGAAGAAGAAGAAGTAGAAGAAGCACAGCTGCAGAAGAAGAAGAAGAAGACTTACTAGCTCGAACTTCGAAGCAGATGAAGCAGATGAACTCACAAAGGCTTGAAGACGAGCAAAGAGTTTCTACTGGTTCAAAATGTCCATAACGAACTCACAAAGCTCCGGACAAACTCGCGAAGGGCTCCTGCAGGCTCGAAGGATCGAAAACGAACTTGCGACTACTAGTTCCAAGGGTCGACGACGAACTCACGAAGCTCCTAACGAAGTCGCGAAGGAGTCCTGCTGGTTCGAAGTGTGGAAGACGAACTCACGAAGCTCCTGCTGGTTCAAAGGATCGAAGACAAACTCGCAACGGGTCGGAGGGCTTCAAAGGGTCGAAAAAGAAGGGTTTCCTGCTGGCTCGAATCGAATAAGGCTAGGGCTCATTCTGCTCAAGATATTTCTCCATTTAACAGTGTCGAAAAGTTTCAGGCGCGACTCACGTCGTCTGGCGCATCAGTGCGCCTCACAGCACCTCCCTGTGACTCCTGCAGATCCTCTCACCTCGCTAGGATGAGGCATTGCACTCCTCGCCTCTCCGCACCTCGCGCCTAGCTTTTAACTACTATGGTACAAACTAAAATAAAACATCTTCTTTCTAAAATTTAAGCCTTTAATTAAACAATTTAAAGGGCAACAAAAGTAGTCCTCCATCAAATATCCTGCATATAATCCCTATCGATAGCCTCTCCTCATCCTACACAATACATCGGCAACCAAAACTTTTCTAGTATTAATAGGATTTTGTTTGAAAGTGGTTTTGAAGATTTATCTTGAAGAATGAAAACCTATGGAGAGCAGAACTGGTAGGGGCCAAGTACGAGTTCAGGCTTGACCAACGAGGGCAGGGAACCACATGGATGGGTTCAAGCTTGACTGAGGGGGGTATGAAAACACGTGGAATAGGTTTGGAAAGAATATAAGAAAAGGCAGGGAGTACGTCTTTTAGTCTGTTCTTTTTTGGCAAGACAATTGTAGTGGGGACTCTGCTTTGAAAAGGCAGTTTCCAGACCTATTTTCCCTGCCAATAAATGCCTTGGTGAGCTCTTGTTTGAGCTTTTAGGGTTTTATTGGACACTCCTACTATAATAAGAGCTCAGTGTTGAGCATTGCAAATCATCTAAAATTACTTTTAGTGCTTTTAAGAAATCATGGATGAGAAGGAGATGGAGTGAAATGGAAGATTATGAGAAGTGCTGAATGAAAGCTTTTCATCGACTTGGATGGAATGAAAAGAAGTTCATAGTTCATTTCCCTGGAGGACCATTTGAAGGGCAAAAACCACCCACAAAAGTGTCTTTTCCATTTGGGGGAACTATATGGGACAGAATCCTCGCACAGGAAAATTTACCAAAGATGAGCTTTGTGCTGAAAAATAGATGTTCTTTTGTGCAGGAGTGGAGTAGAGACAGATCATCCTGTTTTGGTAGTACCGTGTAATGGAAATTCATTGGGCGGCAACTGGTTCAGTTCCAGGGAGCTGTGAGACTGGATGGAAATGACAGGAATAATAATAATAATAATAATAATAACAACAACAACAACGCCAACCCCTCTAAATGATTTTTTGGATAATAAGGAGAGAAAGGAATGGTTGAGCTTCTTATATCCTTATAGCTCTCCTAACACTCTAAAGGATACGTGGAATAGCCAGATCAACATATTATTGATGCATCCCTTTGTAATTAGCATTCTGGTTTTTGGTTTGCACAACCTTGGTGCCCTTAATAGGAAATAAGTATACCGCATTTATTGCATAGCACTTGCTGAATCAATCACCATATTAGTCTATTCATTTCAATGCTTAAAACTCCAACAACATGTGTTCAAGAGAAGTCCCAAATATAGTTCAGGTTCTAAAATATAATGAATAGTTGAATACTCAGAAACCACTCATGGACAACCTCCAAAATAAAAATATCTTTCCCTTGCAATTGTAAAGTTTTACCCAAAGATAGGAACAAAAAAAATTAAAAAATAGTACAGTCGCTTGAAACAACGAATCTTAAGGTTTTTGATTTCCTTAGTCCTTCACAAATTATAAACTTCAATTGAACAGCACTAAAGAAACGACAATTTAGCCAAGTAATGTGAGATTTCTTTTTTCTTCTTTTTAAGCTTGAGCATGGAAAAAGCAAGAGAAATTTTCCTCCTTTTCTTTTCTTTCCTCAGCTTTCTCACAAACCAAACAAAAGCCTATCCAAACCTAAAAATTCCAAAAAAAAAAAAAAAAAAAGAGGTACAAGAGGGGGGAGAAAGCATCAAAGCGAAAAGTACCTGAGTCATGTTGTGGAAGCCTAGGTCTTTGATGGCGTTCATTGTGAGCTCTGATATGGGCAATGAGGAGAACAATTCCGTACTCATAATCCCGGATGCACTTCCCACCGTATTAATATTGTGTTCAATCTCATCACCTTTCTTCTCTTCAACTTCTCTCTCTTCATCTCCTTCTTCCCGTTCATCTCCTTCCTCATCACTTGTGTACTTCTCTCTCTTTCTCTTTTCCTTCTTCTTCTTCATCTTCTTTTCCTTCCTTCTCTTCATCTCTAATCCTTCCCCTGCAACTACCCTCCCATCGTTGGTATTCAGATTACTAATGTCTTCTTTCACCGCCATGGCAGTCACTGTGAAGCGTTGCTTAGCTTTGTGTAGGTGCTTTGCGTCAGGGACCTGGGTTACAAGAAAACCTAAATCAAAATCAAAGTTTGAACTAGCGGCACACACATGCTTCTTCTGCAACATTTTTGATAGGTATTTATATACATATTAGATTTTGTTACACTACATTTTATAAATTTAATTTTTTTTTTAAATGACTTTTCTTGAATTTCTTTAAAAAAAATTGAAATTGATTATATTAGAATATACATAATCTGTGAAATTATGTGGAAATAATGATTGTTTAAAATATTTATTTAAACTTTAAATGTGTGCCTATTTTTTACTTTTTATATTTAAGACGTAATCAAGTAGTTGAAAAGATAATAGAAATTAAAAATGATTTTAAATAAAAATTTATTAAATTATTTATATGTCCATAATTTGTAAAATATTTTCATTGTAACTTATAAGTTGCGGGTAATTTAGAAAAGATAATTGAGATAAAAACATAATTAAAAATTATCTTCTTTAATTAATAATAAAGATAATACTTTGAATGTGAAGTAGACCAACTGTGAATCCAGTCGTATAAATTGTTATGGACTATCACGTAAACAAATTCAAATCCATATCCGACTCATGCAAGTAAAACTGTAAACAATAAAACATAATAAATTAGTCCCAATCCAACTCAAAATAGAAACTTAAACTCAAACATAATAAATTAGTCCCAAGAAATTTCTAAAAATTTCGCAATCAAAAGGCACAACAATGCCAATTCTAAAGAATAATTTGTCACTTATGCATTTTAACAAGCTTCATTCAAGAAAACATGATGTTCCAACAGGTGAATTCTTCAAAATAAGATCTTTAGTTCCACTTAAAAATTTTGCACTCAAAAGGCACATTGCCTTTATGCCCATGGAAATGCCTAAATGATGACATTTCAAATTGAGGATTCTTCAAAATAAGACCTTTGGCTCCATTTAACAGAGCAGAGAAAGCCAAAAAAACAATTCCAATAGCATTACTAGCTTAAATTTTTAAAGAGAAAATGGATTTATATTTAGAATATAGAATAATATTAGTAATAAATTGCCTTTGTTTTCCAGTTGACCAGGAGGCTAGATGACAAAAAAATAGAGACTAATCACCACTTGGACATTTTAACAAACATGTAACGAAACATGATATTGTAAAAAGTGAAATTTTTTAAGAGAAGAAAAGAAATAGAAAATGCTAATACAAGAAGACCGCCCAAACTAGGTTTGAGCGGTCCCAGCAACACCAGTAATGCCAAAACATCTTTATTGAGCATCCAGTCCCAAATCAAGTCCATAGAAGACCCATGGTCTCAAAAAATCTGGGCACCAAATAACCAAAATAACAATGAAAGTAGAATTCCACGCCTTCCAAAATCTCTAAATTCAACCACCAAGAAATCCTCCAAAGAATAAGGGCACCCATAACACTTCCCAACAGGCCAAAAATCTTGTTCCAAAGACACCAAGCCACAGAACTGAGAATAAATGAGCACGGTCCTTATTACCATAGCTACACATGACGCAAACATCTGAACATAAAGCCTAATAAGGTCTCTCAACCTGCAAGGCTACAACAAATCATTGGTGTTAACCCTATTAAGAATGGTGATCTACACAACACCTTTACTTTGAAGGAACTTTAGCTCTCCACAATTTATTGGCAAGATGAAAAAAATGATAAGATGTGTTCAGGTGAGTACAGAATCATTTACAAGAGAAAACACCATAATTATCCAAACACGAATCCTAAAATCCCCACAATGGTAATAACAAGAAGAATCCAAGAACCACGTGAGAGAGTTCCTCAAGCTCCCCATCATTAAGGTTAAAACAAAAAGTGAAAATCCCAAACAATGCTGCTAAACATACTAAAAAACTGATGAACATGGAAAGCAAAAAGCAGATTTGTAGAAGAAGAAGAAGAAGAAGAAGCATACTTACAAATTCGAACTTCGACGCAAATGAACTCACAAACGCTCAAAGACGAGCTTGCGAGGAGCTCCTTCTGGTTTGAAAACGTCCACGATGAACTCGCGAAGGGCTCCTGCTGGTTCGCAGTGTGGAAGACCAACTCACGAAGGCCAGAGGGCTTCGAAGGGTCGAAGAAGGCCAGAATGAAGGGTCTCTCACTAAGTCACTCTCTCCTATCGTGTTGGCTCTCTGGGCAGAGACGTTCGTCACGCTCAAATTAAGAATCGAACAGGGCAGCAGGCAGCTAGGGCTCGAATTGAATTGGGCTGCGGGCATTAGGTGATTAGGGATTTAGGGTTGGGCCGGTTGGCCTGGGATTGGAGTGGGAGGGGGCGATTGGGGCGTGTGGGCCGTGCGGCCGTGGGCACTTGGGCTGTGGGCTCACTAGGCTGGCTGGGTTTGGAGTCTTTGGACTTTGGCTTAGCCTGTTGGGCTTTCCTAGGTTGCTAATGTAAGCGGGTTGGCGGATATTCGCCAGATAAACCCGACTCAACCCGCTAAGGGAACGGATATAAAAATAAAAAATCATATTCGACTTGTTTAGCAAATGGGTCGGATGCGGTTCTGATTAAAGGATTTTTATCCATTTTGTCTGGTCTAGTTGGCTAGCTACTAAGGCCAACCAACTACCTCCAACTGCTGCCTAGACTTATTGATCGTCCTAAGGTGCAAGCCTCGAATAGCCTCATTTGTCTGTAATTTCTTCAATTTTAGTTCATTAGTATCATGTGTTTAATATTATAATAGCTACACAATAAAGAACGCGTCAGTTGAGGGAAAAAATAATATAGATCAATGAGAAATTAAATCTTCTAATATTCTCTGAAATCTTTATATAAATGAATTAACATGTATAATCACAACTTTAAATACAAAGTCATTAAACCAAAATAGTTCGTTATCATCAAAACACAGTTAATGAAACCTTGAGGACTAACAATATCCCATTTTTTTATGATGACAAACTATTTTCAAAAAATACGAATAAACTAGTAACATGAATAGAGAGATATTCACTAAAGTACCATTAAGTATATCTTTCAATTTTTTATTTTTTTTTCACAGTTAATGAAACCTTGGGGACTAACAATATCCCATTTTTTATGATGACAAACTATTTTCAAAAAATATGAATAAACTAGTAAAGTGAACAAAGATATTCAATTAAGTACCATTAAGCATATCTTTTAATTTGCACACTCATCAAGTAGATAGAGATATTCAATGAAATATAGTTTAGTATTTATTTCAATTTGCACACTCACACAAGTTTATATTTTTTTTCATCTTCCCTCTCGACGTAATAAAGCGAGGGTTGAAGATATGAATTGTAACAATTTTTCAAAATGCTCCCCTTTTCAATTTTAAAATGATTTTCAATGAAGGTCAAACATGTCCTTATTAAAATTATGCCAAAATGCTTCAAGTATAATGAATTTTTACATGTTCAAGTGTATGTTTCAAGAAATAGATTCAATTCAGCATGTGACATGCTTTGAAATATACATCCTCCTTTTTCAATATCATAAAGAAAAGGTGGGGGTATGAGTTTTGCAATTTTAACCACAAATTTGAAAATCAAGTTTGAGCCAAAGTATTTTATTTTCCAAAAAGTTCAACTTTCAAAACATCAAAATATTCATTATCTACGATAATCATCTCAAAATTTTGAAATAATCTTCATTCAAATATTCTCAACATCACCAACTTTGACAAGATATACATGATCAATATGCTCTAGATTCATTAATTAAGGGTACTTAAATTAACCAACTCAAAATGTTTTTGATTATACTTAACAGATCAATATGCAATCTTGCTCAAATAAATAATATAAAATGAAAATGTCTATTGAAATTACATAAGAATGCCCAAATTTACATGCTAAGTCTATATCAAAAATGCAATATTGCTCTCAATCAACAATCAATCAATAAAAAGCTGCAATCCTAAAACTATTTCTACGACACATGCACCCATAAAAAATCAAAATTATGAATTTATGCACAAATCTTAAATTACAAGGTACCTCGGCATTTTCATCCCAAATCAAAACACTCCAAAACAACAATCTAGATATTCAAATAATTCAAAAATGTTAACGAATTATACATAGCCCAGAGATAATAAAAAATCTAAAATAAACATGCATCCATCATAAAAGTAATAAAAAAAAACATATAAAATTATAACAATGATCGCTCAAGGTAGTCAAACAGGAGGCACCAGAGGATGCTAGTGGTGATGCATTAGATAATATACCATCTAGTCCATGCAAAAGGTCATGTCTTGGTGGAAAGAATGAAGCTCTCCTCTTATAGATTGTTGTCGGACTAAAGCACAGGACAATCTAAATGCATGTGGGTCGTTGTGCCATAGTCAAGGCCATTGGAAACAGATCACAAATACCCGGAAGGGGATTTGAAGCATTTAAACATATACCTGAGAATGCTATGACCAAGATTCATTTAAATATTATGAGTGAGGATGTTGAAAAGCCCTACTTGAGATCCAATGAGGGCATCAAAATGCCTTCTACAGGGAATAACATTGTCGGTGAAAAATGTCCCGTCCTGGAAGTCAATAGAGTTAGAGGGGGGTGAATGGACTCTTTTGCATATTTACTACTTTCTCTACAAAATAAAAGTATTGGCAAGATGCAAGCAATTAAACCACAATATATGAAATGTAAAACAAGCATAAGACAAAAATTAAAGAGTATAGGGAGAGAAAGTTTGACACCAGTATTTTAATGTGGTTCGGCACCAAGTCTACGTCCACACCTTGAGACCAACTCAAGGATTGCCAAATCCACTAAGGAACTCCTTCACCGGAGGAGAAGCCTTACACTCGGGAATAAATCCCCACACTTGAGAACAAATCCCTACCGTACTCACTAAGAGCCTTTACCAAACAGCTCACTAAGAACCTTACAACAAATGGTTCACAAAGAACCTTTACAAGATAATTGGTATACAACACAGTGCTCGTCAAATGAGCTAATATCAAATACAAAACAAACCTCACACCATTCCTCAAGGAATGAATCAAACAAGACTAGTGAGCAAGAGAGAATTGAGCACTTGTGAATATAAACTAATATGCAAAGTGCTAAGGTTTTGTATTCAAAAATATTTTTCACTAAAAACTTATAAAATCACCAAAACCATTACTAAACAAGTCTATGGACTTATATTTATAGGCAAAATAGGCTACTAGCCATTTTATGGTCGTTAAGGTGATATATTATATGTTTAAATTGAAAACTAGTCATTTATAGTCGTTGGGGAGTGAATCCCAATGTCAATTGTCGACTATTGGCCCCCATTCGTCGACTAATGGCCCCCATTCATCAACTATTAACATTCTGCCTGAGATCGCAAACATTCTGTTTGAAGTCGTCGACGAATTGCACCCAATTGTCAACGAGTGCCCCAAATCAGAAAAAAGTCATCAACATGAAAGTTGTGGAATTTTTTCTTAACTTTCCATAGACACCAAGATCATCTTTTTTATACTTTTATAGCAAAAGTTATGCCTCAAATACCAAAAGGTGTTTAGGAAATTTGAGAGGTACATAATTGACGTTTTAAACCCAACCAGGACTAACTTTGTAAAAGATTATAACACTAATATAATTTAAAACTTGTCCTTATGAAATTCTCTTTGAATATAAGATATCTTGTTTATCATTTTGATATATTATATACGTAGTATGTCTTTTAATAAAAATATACTTGACTTTCTTGAGGCTTTAGGACATAAAACATATTTTAACCAAACTGGGACTAAGTATGAAAATGTTTATAAAACTAGGATGTTAAAAACTTGTCCCGCATGCAGACATATTTTGCGTTTAGGATTCTTTTGACAAACTCTTTGTATTATCTTTGAAAACTATGAAAGTTGAGTTTGTGACTTTATGAAATCCTAAAAGCTTATGTGTCCTAATATGCATGTGCATTATTGCTTAACTCTTACTCAAAAATCATGCATGAAACAAAACCACAAGAGTTACAATGATTCCTACCTCAAACACTCCCCTTTGCATATAATTATACATTAAGCTTCCTTTGATGTGCTTGAGTCTTTTGAGTGAGTGTCCATTCGATCTTTCCTACTCGACGTCTACTCGGTCCTCTTTACCTTTGATCTAGTACCTCATATATTTGTCACTTGTATCTATATTAAACTTGATATGCAAAGATAGGAAAACAGTAGGAACAACAAATAGGTTAATATCATCAAAACATATAAAACATGATTATGTAGCTACCAAGGATAATAGTGGGTTTTGATTTTAGCAATGATTCTATGTTGAGGATGTAAAAGGATGATGTCGTTTGTGTAATTGAATGCAGCAAAAATCTCTTCACAGGTAAGGAAAGCGTCTTTAAATGTCACGCCCCAAACCTGAAAATGGGACCCGGGGGTGAAAATTGTAACCTAACCTGTCCATGTATCATATAAATCATCACAGATATAGTACACTGGATGAGGGTCTAACCCCGTGGGTTCCCAGGCACCCTAAACACATCCAATCATAATCATATACGCAGTGGAAAAAGTCATTCTATATTAATATATGCAGTATCATACCAGAGTCTATACAAGAGCAGAACATGGTTCTAACAAAACGTACAAATTGGGTGCCTAAATACAACTCAAAATGGCAACCCAACAAAACTACAGTCCTAGCACTTACCCAAGCACTAACGCAGTACACCGGCCACTACGCTCCCTACACCAAGACCCTAGTTCCGGTTACTCGAAAGACCTGTAAAAATGTACGTACCGTAGGGGTGAGACACCTCTCAGTAAGGAAGAACATAGGTTATATCGGTGTGTGACATTTGAGTGTTATCATGACATAACATACAAGCAGTTGAATGCAATCCAGTACTAATTTACACAGTGCACACACGCACGCACACGACGACCATTTATACACAGCCCCGTAACAATACACACACATGATCAGTAACCAGATGTCGTTACACCTATCGGCCCGAAGCCGGTCCAGCATTCCGACGTTGGCCCGTAGTCAACCCGTGAAGCATGGCGCCACCGGCACATGGCTAGTCCTCGACTCCCATGGCATCGTACCGGCGCTAACTGGTGGATCCACACCCTTCGGCCTGATCTGTCGGAATAGGCTCACGCCCTCGGATATAGAGCCAGCCACTCTCAGTACCTGGAACAATTTTGGAACCGCGTTCCTACTAGCACTTCAACATATCACACACACATGCATGCTCATATAACCAAACAAACCACACTCATTTGGTAATCTAAATCATGATTTTCCAAATAAATACATTTTAAACAAAGTCAAGGCACGGTCATCCCAATATCACAGTATAAATCACATATATACTCGGTTTTCAACAAAACCTGGGATTCAGCCTGTCGCCCACCTTTTTCCCAAAACTGTAATAATGAAAAACTCATAGTTTTCCCCGTTAGATCCCCCCAAATGAGTAGCCAAAACACACACAGGACCGTGGACCATAGTTCCACAGAGTCCGATTTCAAAAATAACCAATATAAACATAGTTCCCCTTACCTTAACCCCGTAAGCAAATCCCGAACTCCAAGGTCCCTAAACAGCAAACCGAGTTTCAAAACCTACAAATCATAGTACATAATATACTCACAAGACTGATACCTACAAAACTACTGGATCAAAATTAAAAACCGAGCCTTACCTCAATTTTACGCTGAAACCCGAAAATCTCCGAAATGAGATTCTGAGCCGTAGAAGTTGTAGAGAATCCTTCCACAATCCTCGTGGTAGCTTTTGTTTTTCGATTCCGTCAAAGATCGGCGAAGAATTCTAGAGAGAAAGAGAGAGTTTAGAGAGAGAGAGAGAGAGAGAGAGAGAGATAGGATTGAGTTTACTTAATGAAGAAGTAATAGAAATTTCCTTTTATAGCCCTTGACCCAAAATTTTCCAATTTTGCCCCTCTTAATATTTAAACCCATCATTTTCACATTTTGGGTTTTTACAATCTCCCCTCCTTACAAAAATTTCGTCCTCGAAATTTGCCATCTCTTATTCCTAGATTCATACATACAATCAAATACATAGACACAACTCAAGAGCGAACTGGCGATCATCATAGCACAGTCCCATCATACACATACACCTAGACACAACTTAAGAGCGAATTGGCGATCATCACAGTACAGTCCCATCATACACATACACATACATACCCTCACTTATGGCGGAGGAATACCGTGGTTACATATACAACAGTCTCAGGAGTTCACAATACTCACACTCCCGACGATTAACCACCTATCCTAACCCACAGTAAGATCATGTACAAGTGCTCAAAATAACTGTGGATACTTCTGGCGTATTTCCGTTTTCAGTTCCCAAGAAGCTTCCTCAACCTCATGGTTTCGCCACAATACCTTCACTAATGGTATCTCTCTGGTTGGTTTCGCCACAATACCTTCACTAATGGTATCTCTCTGGTACGAAGCTTCTGAACTTTACGGTCCAGAACCTGAACAGGTATCTCCTCATACGCTAAAGTATCCCCAATTTCCAACTCATCATAACTAATCACATGTGAAGGATCCAACATGTACCTCCTCAACATGGAGACGTGAAACACATCATGGACCCTCGAAAGTGCTGGAGGTAATGCAACTCTGTAGGCTACCGGACCCACTCGCTCAAGTACTTCGAATGGTCTGATATACCTCGGGCTCAGCTTGCCTTTCCTGCCGAATCTCATCACTCCTTTCATCGGAGCAATACACAGAAATATCTTACCTCCCACTTCAAACTCTAACTCACGGTGGCGAACATCTGCATAACTTTTCTGCCGACTCTGAGCTGATTTAATCCTCTCCCAAATCAAACCCACCTTCTCAGACACCTGCTGCACAAGTTCAGGTCCTAACACCTGACGTTCACCAACCTCATCCCAACACAAAGGAGATCGACACCTCCGACCATACAAAGCCTCGAACGATGTCAACCCGATACTAGATTGGAAGCTGTTGTTATAAGCAAACTCCACAAGTGGCATAAACTGTATCCAGCTACCACCGAAGTATAACACACAAGCTCGCAACATATCTTCCAAAATTTGTATCGTCCTCTTCGACTGTCCATCAGTCTAGGGGTGGAACGCTGTACTGAAAGTAAGCTTCGTCCCCAATGCCTCCTGCAAATTCATCCAAAATCGGGAAGTAAACCTCTAGACCCTATCTGATACTATGGACACCGGTATCCCGTACATTCTCACAATCTCATGCACATACAAATCTGCTAGCCTACTCAAACGATAGCTAACTTTCATCGATATGAAATGAGCAGATTTTGTTAATCTATCCACGATCACCCAGATAGCATTCTGCCCGTGAAGCGTTGGTGGCAATCCGGTCACAAAATCCATGGAAATATGCTCCCATTTCCACACTGAAATAGGCAAAAGCGAGAACAGCCTTGCAGGCCTCTAATGTTCAGCTTTCATTTACTGACACGTCAGACACTGCTTCACGAACTGAGCAATCTACCTCTTCATACCAGACCACCAGAAGGTCTCACGCAAGTTCCGATACATCTTCGTACTACCAGGATGTACCGTAAACATAGAACGATGTGCCTCCTCTAGAATTGTCCTTCTGATTTCATCATCTTCGGAACACACAATCTGGTCCCAAACCTCAGCACACCTCCCTTATGGATGTTAAACTCTGTAGTCAGTCTCTGTTGTACCTTTTCCATAACCTTTGCCAACTCTGCATCACTAGCCTGCGCGGCTTTTATACGCTCAAACAAAATCGGTTGGACCACCAAACCAGCAAGATAAGCCTGATGATCACCCACCACCAACTCTATACCCGAGCTCTCCAAATCCCGTCAGATGTGACACTGAGTTACAACCGCAGATACAGTCGTAGGCCCTAACTTCCTACTCAACGCATCAGCTACCACATTAGCCTTCCCCGGGTGATAACTGATTGTGCAATCGTAGTCTTTAATCAATTCAAGCCACTGAAGAAATACCTGAGGCTCTTATGGTCAATGAAGATCTCATGCTGCACCCCGTACAAATAGTGTCGCCAGATCTTCAGTGCATATACAACAGCAGCCAACTCCTGATCATGCGTAGGGTAATTCTTCTCATACTCTTTCAATTGCCGATAAGCATATGCCACAACCTTACCCTACTGCATAAGCACACATCCCAAGCCCTTTAGAGATGCGTCACTATAAATCACAAATCCATTATCCCCTGAAGAAATGGTCAACACTAGAGCAGTAACCAGCCGGTGCTTCAACTCCTGAAAGCACTGCTCGCAATCATTGGTCCACTCAAACTGGACTCCCTTCTTGGTCAATCGTGTCAGAGGTCCAGACAGTTTAGAGAAACCCTCTACGAACCGACGATAATAACCCGCCAATCCCAGAAAACTCCGAACCTCTTGCACATTCTTCGGCCTTACCTAGTCGACCACAACCTCAATCTTGCTAGGGTCAATTAATATACCACCCCCAGTAACCACATGGCCTAAAAATGCAATCTGACTCAACCAGAATTCACACTTCTTCAGCTTAGCATACAGCTTCTTCTCCTATAGAATCTGTAGCACTAACCTCAAATGTCCCGCGTGCTCTTCCGTACTCCTCGAGTACACCAGAATATCATCAATGAATACTACTATGAATCGATCTAGGTACTCATAGAAAACTCTATTCATCAGATCCATGAACACTGCCGGAGCATTCGTCAACCCAAAAGGCATGACCAAAAACTCGTAGTGGCCATATCTGGTTCGGAAAGCCGTCTTCGCTACATCCTCCGCTCTAACCCTCACTTGATGATATCCTGACCGCAAATCGATCTTCGAAAAGACCCGCATCCCCTGCAAATGGTCAAAGAGATCATCTATACGAGGTAAAGGATAACGATTCTTCACAGTTGCCTTATTAATCTCACGGTAATCAATGCACATCCGCATCGACCCATCCTTCTTCTTCACAAACAGTATTGGAGCTCCCCAGGGCGAAACACTAGGTCAAATGAGTCCCCTGTCCAGTAATTCCTACAACTGCTCCTTCAACTCCTGAAGTTTTGCTAGAGCCATCCGGTACGGAGCTTTAGAGATCGGTGCCTTATCAGGCAGCAACTCTATCGCAAACTCCACCTCACGATCTGGAGGTAAACCGGGTAAATCATCTGGAAACACATCTGGGAATTCGCTAATTACCCGAATATCCTCGAGTCTCAACTCATCCCGCGGCAGTTCCTCTACACAAGCTAAATACCCCTGACATCCATCCAAGAGTAGCCTCCTCGCTTGTAATGTCGACAGAATCTGTGGCGCTGAACGCACACACGATCCTACAAACTCGTACTTCTGCTCCCCAGGAGGTCTGAAAACTACTACCTTCCTACTACAGTTGATCACAGTATAATTGGAGAACAACCAATCCATCCCCAGAATGATATCAAACCCCGACATGTCGTATACTACAAGATTCGCCGGTAGCCGCTTTCCCTGAATTTCCACTGGGCAGTCTACCAACATCTTCCTATAGGAAGATACACTCCCAGATGGCGTAGTAATAAATAACACCTCATTCGTATCTCGAGTCTCAACCCCACACGATCCCACAAAATTCATAGATACAAAGGAATGGATTGCACCTGAATCAAACAAAACAGAAACTTTATTCAAAAGCAATAGTAAGGTACCTGTCACCACGTTACCTGCATGCTCAGCGTCCACTGGAGTAAGAGAGTATACTCTGGCCGAAGTTGTATTCAATTGAATGGTTCCCCGAGGTATCTGGTTGCTCCCTCGGTCCCCACTAACTACAGGCACGTTTCGCCTCGGTGCTCGACAATCACGAGACCTGTGGCCTGGCTGGCCACAGTTGTAGCAACTACCCTCAAATGGCCGACACTTACCCTCGTGCCGCCTGTTGCATTTGGTACAACGACCATTAGTTTGGCTCCCCTGAGAAACCTGGCGCTCGGTATTCTGACGATAACCCGAGCCATTGCTCTTCTTCTTCCACGATCCCTGACAAGATCCTGTCTAAGAACCAAAAGGTACTGTCCTCTTCCTCAATTCCTGATCCGCCTCATCCTCTCGAATACCAGTCTCAATCACCGTGGCCTTATCCAACAATACCGAGAACTCACGGATCTGAAGCATACCCACCAGTCTTCGGATATCCTTCCTCAAACCCTTCTCGAACCTCCGAGTCTTCTCATACTCGCTCGAGATCATACATGGTGCAAAACGGGACAGCTCTATGTATCGAACCGCATACCCCTACACCGTTAAACTCCCCTGCGTCAGAGCAGAAAACTCATCTGCCTTCGCATCACGTACTGAAGCCGGGAAGTATCTGTTAAAGAACACCTCCTTGAAACGGCTCCATGTCATCTTCTTAGGACTAGCTCTCTGCCTCTCCAGTAGACTCACCGCAGTCCACCATCGACTCGCCTCCCCAGACAGCTGGAAAGTAGCATAGAGGACTTGGTGCCTATCCGTGTGGCGCAGAACTCCCAGAATCCTCTCAATCTTCTCCATCCAGTCATCTGCTGTCGTCGGGTCAAGTCCTCCAGAGAACGTTGGAGGATGCATGCGTGTGAACCTCTTAATGGTGCACCCTACAGCAGTAGGAGAGCGCTCGCATCTCTCACACTCCGCCCGATCTCCCGCACAAAAGGGGACTCATCACTCGCAGTCTCCTCGGAGCCACTTCCCAGATTATTATCCTTGGGCTCCATTCTGCAACACAATAGGAATCTATCAGTATCCCTATAACACATACAGTTAACACAATGATCTACATTAATCGTGTTAACTACTTCCTGCCAGGTCTAGGTATGTTCTATCACACCGACACGAAAGTCATCAATGATCTGCTCTGCTTTTACTGGAATCGTCATCCCAAGAAAAACACGGAATACCATCGACAATTCCCAGTCTAGCAACCGAACAACCCTCAACCAACTCTACCCATATCCACCTCCTATACTCTGGTATGTACTCATAACTAAGCCTAACCAAGTTTACAAGATCTAGTAACCTGGTTAGCTCTGATACCAAGCTATCACGCCCCGAACCCGGAAATGGGACCCGGGGGTGAAAATTTCGATCCGTAGAAGTTGTAGAGAATCCTTCCACGATCCTCGTGGTAGCTTCCGTTTTTCGATTCCGTCAATGATCGGCGAAGAATTCTAGAGAGAATGAGAGAGTAGAGAGAGTTTAGAGAGAGAGAGAGAGATAGGATTAAGTTTACTTAATGAAGAAGTAATAGAAATTTCCTTTTATAGCCCTTGACCCAAAAATTTCCAATTTTGCCCCTCTTAATATTTAAACCCATTTTTTTCACATTTTGGATTTTTACATTAAAACCCACAAAAGATGAACAATAATACAAAATACCTACGTTGGAGATGCTTATAAGACTACAAGTTAAGGTAGAATGATTAACAATGTAATGACCCCAAAAATGTATATACAATTAAAGCATAATAATAATAATAATAATAATAATAATAATAATAATAATAATAATAATAATAATAATAATAAAAGTAAAAATGATCATTAAGTTAATATCAATACGAATGTGTTTCTCTGTTAGGATCCTTGATTTCATATTTGATGCCTAAGAAAGATCTTGTCTTAGTGAGTGCTCATAGACTATTGCGATTCAGTCGCTCCCTGAAGGTTGACCTGGTCAAAATGGAATTTCATAGGATAAACAGGGTAAATACTGTTTGTACACGTAAATAAGTACATATATATAAAATAATGTTTTGACTAGCATAATTTGTAAAAATATATGATAAAATAATAATAATAATAATAATAATAATAATAATAATAATAATAATATAGGTATCCTATGCAGGGCCCACAAGACCGTGTGAGGCCCACATGAGTCCCAAAGCCGTGTGAGGTCCACATGAGTCCCGAAACTGTGTAGGACTCATAAAACCGTGTGAGTACCACTAAGTCAGCTGGCGAAGCTATTGACATTTCTACATCTAATGACGGGATCTTGCCTATAGACAATTTAATGAAATTCGCAGATACAAAAGAATGAGTGACACCCAAATCAAATAAAACAATTGCATGGTATGATAAAATAGTAAGGGTACCTATCACGACATCTACGGCAGTCTCAGCGTCTCCTAGCGTTAGAGCATAAACCCTTTTTGGGGCTACATTCCTCTACTGACCTCCACGAGATGCCTGGTAACCTCCCCTGAACTGCGTGGGAGTAGAAGCGGTAGACCTGGCAAAGCGGATCGGGTCGGTTTATCCGTGACGGATAAGGCGGATTATCGGGTGAAAAAATCATAATCCATATTCGACTCGTTTAAGTGGCGGATTAGGCGGTTTCGGGTCGGATAATTCATGGCGGATGGGCGGATAATCCTCCATTCTCAAATATAATTTTATTAATAATTTATTTTTGTCATAATAATTTAAATTGTATATGATAACTTGCAATTAGTTTGTGTATTAACTTTTTTAGTAACTATATCAATCATTCAATCATTTATACTAATTAACAACTCCTAATTCATGCAAGTAAAACTGTAAGCAATAAAACATAATAAATTAATCTCAATCCAACTCAAAATAAAAACTCAAATTGTGTGACTCGTGTGAGTCTAAAATCTAAACATTATAATTGTTCTTACAACATGTGAGTTTCTTTAAATACAACTATTGTCAAATCGTGTGAATCTTCCAAAATAAAACAATCAACAAAAAAAAAAAAAAATCTCAATCCATCCTTCAAATAACTTCAAAATCATTTGAATGCCTTGAATTAATTGGAATGCTTGCATTTGTGACATCAAAGCTTTCATCTTCTTCTCCTCGTGTGCCTATCATGAAAGAATTCAAAATATAATTTAAGTTATGAATCAAATAACATAAATTGAACTTATTAATTAGCATCTCAAAAGTTACAAGTTATTAAACTGGGAAAAAAATTTACAAATAATTTATTCAACACTACAAGTTAAAACAACAAACAAACAATAATTTATTGACTACATAATTTTCAAAGATAAATAGAAGCACTAGCTGTACAGCCTGTGCTAGTGTAGTAATATTCAAATAAAGTCAAACAGAGCAAGATGATACACTAGATGAGGTACGACCTGCTCTTTCAGCTTGAGCAATATCTTCAGCAAGTTCTTCCTTATCTACAAAATCTTCAACTGCATTCAAAATTCAAAATATAAATAAATAAATAAATAAATATTGCATAATACATAGTAATTATAATATAATTAAATAAGCTTACCTCCTCAACTATATAGCCAATCACGAGTTAAAATGATAGTTTCAGCATTATCAGGCGTAAGAGAACTACGTGACATATTTATCACTTTTCCTCCAATACTAAATGCTGATTCCGATGCAACAGTTGATATTGGAATTGATAAGATATCTCTTGCCATTTGAGAAAGAATTGGATACCTATATTCATGACTCTTCCAAAAGTCCAAAATATCCAATTCTTTATCACAATCTACCATCCTCTCTCTAAAAAACATTTCTAGTTCTGACATTGGAGCTTCTTCATCTTCTTTAGAAAAAGCTTTAAAACCCTAAAAACAAGTATATAACAATAGAAATATAAAAATTCTATAGATGTATAATAAAAGTAAAATAAAATTTGTACTTAAAAAAAAATCTTACTTTTAGTGTCATATCAACTGATGTTGCAATAGGTGTCATATGACCACGATCATGACTAATAGTTGCTTCAAAGGAAGGCATTTTCTTAGAAGTTGAAGGGGAGTGGTGCTTCACATACTCATCAAAAAGTGAATGCATCTCACGCTAGATGTCGTTTACTCGATCTTTTCAAGACATTGGTTGCACTTCTTTTAAACAAAAAGATACAAATTGTATCTTGAAACGAGGATCCAAAATAACAGTCATTGCCAAAATTTTACTATAATCTGACCAGTATTTGTCAAATTTCCCTTGCATTTGAGTAGCCACATTCCTTTAAAAAGACATCATCACCCAATGCCGCATTAAGTAAAGTTACTTGTGCCTTCCATACTCCTTGAAAGTATAAATTTGTAGTTGGATAAGATGTCCCAGAAAAAAGATTTGTCAAGTCATAAAAAACCTTCAAGAAACTAGCAATTTTCTCAATTTCCTTCCATTCATCATCGTTTGGGCAAAACTTGAAATTCTCCTCACTAAACCTGAATTGGCAAATAGCATCTCTATAGTATAAAGCACTTTCAAGCATCATATAAGTAGAATTCCACCTAGTAGGACAATCTTGGCGAAATCCTCTCACATGTGGCACTCTCACCTTTTCACAACATTCATGAAATCTAAACTTTCGATGTTGTGAATGCTTCACATATTTGACATAATCTCATATTTTGTCCACAGCGAAATGAGATAATTTTAGGCCATCTTGGACAATGAGATTCAATATGTGAGTGCAACAGCGAACATGAAAAAATTTTCCTTCCCTTACCAAAGCATTTTACAAGTTCAGATTAGGCTTCAAATACTCTACAAAACAATCATTGGGTGTAGCATTGTCCAATGTTATGGAAAATAGCTTCTTGTCTATACCCCAATTCACCAATAAGTCCATGACTTTTGTTACTAAGTGCTAGACCAGTGTGTGGAGGAGGCATGCTTGAAAAACTCAATACTTTCTTCTGAAGCTTCCAATTTTTATCCACAAAATGTGCAGTTAAACATAAATAGCCATCAGTATTTAACGAAGTCCATAAGTCTGAAGTAAGAGAAATTCTATTAGAATTATTCAATAAAAGTTCACGAATGTACTCTTTTTCCTTGAAAAAAACCCTCATAACATCAGTTTTTGTAGTATTTCGTGTCAAAAATTTTGTCTCTGGACTTAATTCTAAAGCCCATTCATGAATTCCTTCATACTCAACAAAAGAAAATGGCAAATTGTGTCTCACAATTGCCATTGCCAACTTCCTACGTTGTACAACTTGATCAAGTTTTCGTGTATGCAGAGACAACTTTCCATCACCTTGACTCATTAGCATTTGTTTCAGATCATTATTTTTCTTTCCCATGCATTTTTTTGTATGACAATGTAAGTTTGATGTCCCAGAGTTCTTACTATGGTAGAAATATTTCTTAGGACAATACTTACATTGAGCATATTGTTTATCTCCACTTTCAGTCAACTCAAAATCTGTCCAAATACTAGATGTTTTTTTCCTAACTCTTTTTACCTGTGGAGTTATTTCTTTTGTAGGTTCTGTGTTTGATGAATCTGGCAACTGAACTTCTTCTTCACTCATTTCATCATTTTGATCAATTGAATTCGCTATTGACTGAGACATTTTTTTCCCAAATCCTTGTAATGCACTGCAAAAAATTATGAAATGGGAATTAAATGTTTTAGTTGACACTAAAACTTTTCAGTTAAGAAATAATGCTAAACTTTTAATGAAATTAACCATGCACATGGTACAAAAATTTTTGGACAAAATTATCTTTAGATGTCAATTAATCAAAGTTGGTAAGCTTGCCCTTTCATAAATATATAAATTAAGTTTCTAACAAACTCAAATCTTCGTAGATATATGTCAACTATCCAACAATCAATTTTTTTTTTTAAAAAAGAAAAGATTAGGCTTTAATAAATCTTTAAAAAAAATGTGCCAATTAAATTCCCAAGAATTTATCTTATGTTTGAGACTATGAGTTTCGGGTCTTAGATTTGAATTTGTGTAAACTTAGACAAAATATAATGCAAAATTGTATTAAATTTCTTACAAATCAACACAAATTCAAATTCAAGCCTAGAAATATATGCTCCCAAAAACTATTGATATCTAAAATTATATTCACTTATTCAACCCTTGGGGTTTATTATTAACACATTTTAACTTGGATTTGTTTTTAAGAAAGAAAAGAAAATATAATTTTTAACTCATTAACTTGATCTCAAAAACTCTTATAAGGCACTTGTTGTTTATTTCACCCTTACCTGCTAAAATTCAAATAAGTATATTTTTCATTCTAAAGGTCACTAATTGATAATTGCGGAATTGCCTATATGACATATAAATGCAATTCATACATATTTGTGCATTTATTAGTGAGTGCATCAAAGAATTTAAAATTTTTTTTTATTGGATCATATCAAGAAAGATATTAATCTTTAGTAATTAGTACTATAACTTTTAATAAAAAATGCTAAGAACCTGCAAGCCGCAAAGGGGACGACTGGGCGAGGCCTGCAAGTGCAAACTGCAAAGGAAGACTGGGGCCTGGGCGAGGGGCAGGGCCGAGGCCGAGTGGCTGGCAAGAGACGAAGGTGACTGGGCGTCGGTGAGGCAGCGAGCGCAAGGGAATGGTGGCTCTAGACCTGGTCTACACCGCTCGTGAGTCATGGCTGTGGCTCAGCTGTGGGTGGCAGTCAGCGACGGCAATGGGAGTCACCGTCGACTCGACGTCGTGGGATCACCGATCACTTGGATGTGGCTGCGTCCTGCGTACCTGGAAATGGAAAGGATGAAAATGAAACCCTAATCAGGTGAGGATTTGAGACTTGAGAGGGGCGAGGGGGGCAGGGGCTGCTTGTAGTTGTGGCCGTGTGGCTGGCGTGTGGGCTTTTGCAGTTCTGCCGCTTCTCCGTGCGTGTCTGGTAAGCGTGGGCCCGGTCGTGGGCACTGCTTTTATTGGCTACTAGGCTTGAGGCCTTAAGCTTTTATGGGTTAATAATTAGTTATGGAATTATAAACAGTTTGGCGGATATCCGTCGGATAAAACCGACCCCACCCGCTAAGGAGGCGGATATGAAAATTAAAAATCATATTCGACTCATTTAGCAAGCGGTTGATGATAAGTCGGTTAAAACGGATCGAATGCTAGTCGGATTAATGGATTTTTATCCATTTTGCCAGGTCCAAGAAGCGGTACCAATTAGTGTAGGACAATCTCGTGTCAGATGCCCCGATCCTCCATAACGATAACATACACCTCTCCATGCTCGGTACTATCCCAAATGCTTTTTTTCAACACATCTGACATACAGGGTAGGTCTAAGCACCCTGAACCTCACGACCCCCAGTCTCTTGCCTCTAACCTCTGTTATAGTTTCCTCTCCTCCACTGATCCCGACCAAAGCCCTGTTGGAAGCCTGAAGGTGTGGATCTTTTCTTCTGTCCCTGCTCCTATGCACCCATATGCTCACTAGCCTCAACCAAAGCTGCTCTATCAACTAACTCAGCAAAGTCATGTATTTTCAACACCATAACTTGTCTGTAAGTCTCATGCCTCAAACCCTTTTCAAACTATCTTACCTTCTTTGCTTCCTCGAGTATGATAAACGGGGCGAAGTGGGACAACTCGATAAACCTCGTCGCGTACTACTGGATTGACTGCTGTCCCTATTTCAGATTTAGGAACTCCTCCACTTTGGCTTCCCTAATAGTGGTTGGGAAGTATCTTTTAAAAAACAAATCCTTAAAACGGCACCAAGTCATTTCTATAGACATCGCCCTCTGATTTTCCAATAATTTTACCGCAGTCCACCATCTTTCAGCCTCCCCTATCAGTTTATAAGTGGCGTATAAGACTCCCTGCTCTTCAATGCACTACAACACCGCCAAAACCTTCTCTATTTCCTGCATCTAGTTCTCGGTGACTGTAGGATAAATTTCTCTTGAAAATACTGGAGGATTCATCTTGGTGAACTTCTCTATCGTGCACCCATGGACTACAGATGAGCCTCCTTATTCTCTGGAGTTTTGTGCAATCTTAGTCCTGACCTGCTGAACTACACTACGTAATATGGGGTTTGGATCACCTCCGCCTGCACCTGAAGGTCTAGCTCCATCACTGCGACTCGCTTAGAAACCTTGTCCTTATAATTTATGTATCTAATCCAAAACTTATATTGTAAAGACCCAAAAAATTAAAATGATTGAAATAATTAGGAAAAAAATAATAATAGATAAAATAATAAATAAACAAGTAAAGGGAATAGTATGAAAAAATAATAAAATAAAATAAAATCAATCAATTAATTAATTAATTAATTAATTAATATTATTTAATTGAATTAATAAATTAATTAAACGTTATTTAATTGAATTAATTAAATTAAGTATATGATATTTATATGTTTATATATATATATGTGTATGTAAGGATGAAGGAATATATAAACATATATATATATATATATATATGTTTATAAAAAAAGGTAAAATATTATAATATTATAATAAATTATATTATATTATATTATATATCAGTATATGAATCTGGATGCTTAGAAGCATCCATATTGAATTTTCGGATTTCAAAACAAAGGAGGCCGCCCCTGGCTTGAATTCTCCTGCTTCTCCGTCCCTCTCCGTCTCTCTCTCTCTCTATCTCTCTCTCTCTCTCTCTCTCTCTCTATTTCTCGACGGATTTGCTGCAAATTGGGAAACAAAAGGTGTTGTTGGATTCATAACTACGCCACCGATATTTTTATTAGAGTGAATTTGTCGTGGGAGTGGCATATGCACCATTCCTAGGGTAAGGCAAAATTTCCCTAATTTCTCAATTTTTCTTTAAATCTGCTGCTAAATCGATGATCGGGCACCACCACGTGATCCTAGTTGCGATTGTCATTTTTTGACGTGAGTAAATTTTCAATTTGAGTTTTTTAGGCTCCACTCTAAAACAAGAGTGTGATTTGGGAAATTAGGTAAATTTGTTATATTTGAGGGTATAACTATTTATTTGAAATTTATGATCCTAGGAAATATTAAAATAGCATTTCATTTAGGGTTAATTTAATGGAACCAGGGTTTTTGAACCAGGATCTGGGTGAGCGCCGCAGGTATCTGTGTGGGATTCCTGTCGGTGTAGTTCGATGATTCAAGTAAGGGGAAATTGTATATTAAATCAGATTTTATGAAATTAAAGGTAATAAATTATATTATATTTATGTATATGTTTTGGTGTGGATTATTAAAATGTCAACCATGTAAACTATGTTTTCTGAGCTTAGGATCATTTATTTAACTATGTATATGTGGTAATGAACTGATGAAAGTGAAAGAAATTTTTTGGGAAATTATGTAAGAAATGGAAATTATATTTTTAGTAATTAAATGCTAAATGTGGGTTGACTTATTTTTTAAGGAATATGTATGAATTTTATTATTAAATTGTGTGACATGAGTAAAGGTAAATTTGGTGTAAATATACTTTATATGTATGAGATGCAGGTTAAGTAAGTAAATCATTAAGAATAAAATATGATATGAATCATGCTGCTTGTGTATATTAAATGCAACCATGTAAGTGTATGACAGCTGAAAGTCGTGTTAGCACATTCTAGCGCATTTCTATGTGGACTAACTAATGATGACAACTAAAAGGAGTTGTGTTAGTAGATTCTAGCGCATTTCTATGTGGAGTAATTGATGACGGCTAAAAAGCGGCTGTAGTACGAATGAAATGAAATGAAAATGGAATGAAATGGGAACGATGTAAATGGGAAAGAGTCACTTAAAGTGAAATGCAAATGCATTGTTTAAGCCATGAGCCAAAACATATGTGAATGGTTGAATAATGATAGAAAGAATAATGTATTATGATATTAGAAGTATTTATGTTCGGCAAACTCTTTGCCTGAGGGCTTGCTGAGAAAGGCGAATGCGCTAGTAACTTCAGATGTGACAGTAGCTGCATAACGTATTAGGGCAGAGGGAACCTACTTGTATGTGCGGATGATTTCTCTATCCTTAGTATAGCGACCTGCTTATCTAATCATGTAATAAAACATATCTGATAACATAGTCAACCCGACCCCGTGGGTAACGGGGACATATCTATCATACATAAATGGAAACCTTGGCAGCAGTAGGTGTAAATCACAATCTCATAACCACAAAATATATAATACCAGAGTCAACTATAATCCAAAATATGGTGTTTATACACAATCTCCAAAATACAAAGATATATACATATCTAAGAACCTACAACATACATCTCCCATTCATAGATCAAAACTTACCCTCCTAGCGGGGTAATATCACACTATCTCAACGGCGGCCTCGATTCGCCGGTCTTTTGGGGATTTCTGAAAATTAATTAAGTTTGAGGGGTGAAACACTTCTGAGTAAGGAAAAATAAACTAAATACAGTTGAGTGGCAACATGAATATTTAATGCTAATATAGATATACAGTACATTTTGCATACTAGAAAACATTAATCATATCATAACTGCATGACATATACTTTCATATTTTTAATAAATCGTACTTTTCATGAACTGTCTGGTATAGCTAATAATACTGAAAATTTACCCAGGATGTATAATTAGTTGATGTCATGTATTACCCCCCATGATGGGTTGTGCAACTCGAAGGCGGGACTCGACAATGGCTGGCCGACCACTGTCCAGTCAAAAATATCTATAAGTATAATGGGCCCGCCACACCCTGGTCCGGACTGCCAGGTGGATGTCTACAACTCTACACTGAAAGTCACCTCGACTATTTATCTCCCACCTCCTCTACTTGTAGGGGCAGTTAGCACAAGTCTGAACATAATATCTGATCTGTATAGCTACGGTACCGTGCTCCTATAACTGAACTGAATTATCATTCGGGTTTTGATAACATATAATACATGATAATATACTTGTCTAACATATATAGATTGATAGCATTTTCTGTAATAACATACATACATACATACGGGTTTGCGCCGATTTCTTTCATATATGCGGTCTTGCGCCGAACATTCATAAATATGGCCTTGCGCCGAAATCAAACATAATACACGGTCTTGCACCGGTTATCAGTCACGGCCTTGTGCCGAATATTTCATACATATCGCTCTGAATAAATAATTCATTTATCATGTATTTTAAAACCATTATGTACTGCATTATTTCATAATCTCTAAAAAAACATGCTTTATTTGTAAAATTGCCATAACATAATACTTTTCATGTAAAATAATAATATTCATGCCACACAATGCTGAATAAACCATACATTCTATTCTAAAATCATAATTTCTGACATGTCATACCAATATATATTTACATTTCAACATTATAGTAGTATTTTCCCAAATATGCATTTTTATTAATCTCCTCATATATATTATACATGCTTCCTGAAAATGAAATTGTTGATAAATAATGATATAATTTGCATGGAAAATAATTGTTTTAGTTTATTCCCTTACCTGATTTCTGAGAAGAAACCCCATAAAATATACTCGTCTTGCACCTGCAGGGTTCCCCATTCAACATCCTAAAACCAACATCTCCTAGAACTAAATTTCAGTATTTCTTTGTGTATAACATTTTCTATAACTATAGAAAGACCAAATTTCAAATATAAATTCTTACCTTAAACTAGGGATGAATTCCAAAGTACCTCCACCAGCGATCCACTCCGGTAGGTTTGTAGAGAACTTTCCTAGAAGCGTCGTGGTGGCTTTAGATTGTCGAATCGGCGAGAATTTGGTCTGAGATCTTAGAGATAAGGAAGGAGAGACGAAATAAGGAGAGAGAGAGAGAGAGAGAGAGAGAGAGAGAGAGAGAGAGAGAGAGAGAGAGAGAGAGAGAGAGAGAAATTCTCGCAGGATTTTAGGCCATAAAATGAAGGTTAGGCCTATTTATACACTAGCCTTCGTTGATGAGCCACGTCACCTCGTCAACGAGGTCAAGAGGCAATTCGTCAACGAACTCTCCCCTTCGTTAGTGAAATTCAGAGTTGCCCAAAACACCCTCTCGAGATCTTCTCGTCGATGAAGCGTACCCTCGTCGACGAGCCTAAAGTGCCACGTCGTCTATGAACGCAAAGTCTGCTGCCGCCCCCTTTTTCTATTTCCATTTTCCTCTCTCTCTCTCTCTCTCTCTCTCTCTCTCTCTCTTTATTATTTCAATACCATTATTTTTCGGGTCATTACTGTGACGACCCGAATAATAATAGTATTTAAATAAAAAAGAGAAAGCGAAATGGAAACAGTACTAGAAGGAGGAAGTCGACTTCGTCGACGAAAGCTTCGCGTTTGTCGATGACATTGCATTTTGGAAGGAAAAACCGGGGAAAGTTATTAGGGGATTTGTCGACGAAGACTAAATTCATCGACGAGAAAATACCGAGAGAGATTTTTGAGCAGTCTGAATTTCGTCGACGAGGAATGGATTTTGTAGATGAAATTATTGAAAGACTCGTCGATGAGATGACGTGGCTCGTCAGCGAATCCAATCCTATAAATACTAAAAATCCGGATTTTAGCCTCACACTTAAGCAACATTCGCCCTCTCTCTCTCTCCCCCTTCGGTTCTCCCTCTCTCTCTCTCTTCATTTTTGGGCCAGATTTACGCCGGTTCAAAGATCTAAAGTCACCACGATGCTCCTAGGAAAGTTCTCTCCAAGTCTGTTGGAGCGGATCGTTGGTGAAAGCAAGTTGGAAATCATCCCTAAGTTGAGGTATGACTTTTTAAGCTAAATTTGATATTACAACAGTTATAGGAAATGATGTACGCATGAGAATACTAAAGTTTAATACTGAGAGTTTTCAATTTCAGGGTCTTGATCAGGAAATCCTATGGGGGTTAGACCAGGATATTTTAGGGGCTTTCTCAGTAGTCAGGTAAGGGAATAAACTAAAGTAGTTACTTTTCACGCAAATTATTATTATTTATGAGTAACTTGATTTCGTGAAAGTATTTACGATATTTGAATATTATGGAATAAATGTACGTTTGAGAAAAATACTGCTAATGTGATGAAACGTATATATATATGTATGAGATGCCAAAAATTATGATTTTTAGAATATAATGCATGGTTTTATACAACAAATGTGTGGCATGAATATTATTTTCCATGGAAGAATATCATGATACGACAATGATACGAATAAAATATGTTTTGGTGAAATTATGAAAGAGTATGGTATATTATGATGATTTTGAAATGCATGATAATTGATTTAATTTCAGAATGATATATATGATATGTTCGGAACAAGGCCGTAATTATGATATGTTCGACACAAAGCTGTAATTATTATATGTTCGGCACGAGGCCGTAATTATGAAATGTTTGGCGCGAGGTCGTAATTATGAAATTACAAAAGATGTTATACTATCATGTACTATATGTTATCAGAACCCGAATGTTAGTTTAGTTCAATTCAAGAGCTTGGTACCGTAGCTATATAGATCAGATATCTATGTTCAGACTCGTGCTAACCATCCCACGAGGGGGTTGGAGATGGATAGTCGATGTGTCTTTCAGTGTAGAGTTGTAGACGTCCACCCCACAGTCCAGACCAAGGTGTGGCAGGCCCATCATACTTACAGACATTTTTGACTCGGCAGTGGTCGGCCAGCCATTGTTGGGTCCCGCCTTTGGGCTGCACAACCCGTCATGGGGGGTAATACCTGACATCAGTTAGCTATTCATCCTAGGTATGTTTTTAGTATTATCAGATATAACAGACAATTTATGAATGATATGAGTTACTAAAAATATGAAAGTATATGATGACCCAATACGTTATGACGTATGTTCACAGATATATGAAATGTATTGTATATGTATAACTGTATTATATATATTCATGTTGCCACACAGCTGTATTTAGTTTATTTTCCCTTATTGAGAAGTGTCTCAACCCCGAACTTAATAAATTTTTCAAGAGACCCTGAGAGATCGGCGGGTCATGGTCGTCGTTGAGTGAGTTGAGCTTCCTTGCTAGTAGGGTAAGCAGTGAACTAGGATCAGGAGAATTTTGTTGTATGGTCCTAGTGTTATTTTGACTTGTTGGAGATTGTAAACATATACAGTATATTGATGATGTAGTAAACTTTGGTATTATGTTTTATGGTTGGATGTATGAGATTTTATACTTGCTTCTGCTTAGGTTTCTACTGTGAATGACAGGTGTCCACATTACTCATGGGTTCCGGTTGACCATTTATTTATTATGTTTCATTTTATATTCAGGAAATTAAGGTCGTTACAATTACACTCAGGGCCTTCGCTGGTAAAACCTTTGTTTGAACTGTGTGAGTACGAGATTAATCTAATACATGAGGGCTTACTGAGTAAGGTGAGTGCCCTGGTATGCTTTAGTTGTGACCTTTGGGTTGCCTAATGTATCAGAGCAGAGGGGTGCTACTTGTATGGACGGGTAATCACCCCTATCCTTAGGTAATCTCGTGAGTAAAATATCTTGCATGTGTTTGAATAAGATCAGAAAATGATTTCAGAAATTATGTTAATGATTTGCAAATGATGAATAATATGTTGTATACAAACCTCATATTGGTCATACACTGTTTTAATATATTGTTTCTTCCCTTAATGAGATGTGTCTTACCTGAATATGAATATTTCTTTTTCAGGACATCATTGAGGTCGGGCTTAAAGAGCTCTAGGGTTCATAGCATTTTGACGTTTATAAAGAGAAAAGGTATATTTTGATAATATTGTTGGGTTGTATAAAGTTTAAGTTTATGTTTGTGCTTTATGTTTTAAGTCTATTGAGAAAGGAATGACTGTGAATACTAGTTGTGGATTGAGTTTTTTGAGGTTTATAGAGTTGTGAATACAGGTGGATGAATGGTTAATATGGATTGTATGTATAAATAGTAAACTTTGGTATTATATTTATGAAGATTATGTTTATGTTTTTCGCTGCGTATGTTTTGATTTATGGATTATTAGGATTTTATCAGGTATAACGCACTGCACCCGAGATTAAGGGTTTGGGGCGTTACATTCGGTATCAAAGCAATAATTTTGGGATTTTGAGAATTTAGGAAATGATTTATACCAGAGTATAGGAATGAGTTAGGATGAAAAATAGGAGATAGGTAGGTTAGGTGTTGAAAAGTAGGTATGGTGTAGGGAGGTATAGGATTTTGTCTTATAACTTGGAGGTAGAAATCCCTTGGGGACCTTCTGTGATTTTCTGATTCAGTCGACGGTTTTAGAAAACCATGGTAAATCCATCGACGGTGATGTTTCCTAACCGTGAGATTGGTCCTTATATGGAGATTTTGGATTTTTATTGGATTTAATTTAATGATTATGTTGTTTGGAGTTATGGTATGAAATTCTTATCTCTTTTTGTCATATTTTTCAGGATGAATCCTAGAGATGAGGACGTAGAGGTTGAAGGAAGGGAAGATTCAGATACTTCCAGTAAAGAGGACATCGATACCTCCAAGGTGCTACGGGTATAATTCGCCAGGTGAGGGTAGAGATGAAGAAGGAACCTAAAGAATAGAACTGTCCACCTGTAAGTCAGGGCTGCAGCATTAAGGAGTTTATGAGGATGAACCCTCCGGATTTTGTAAGAGGACCTTATCCAGTGGCTGTAGAGAATTGGGTATAGGAAATAGAAGAGATTATGGTCGTACTCAATTGCACGGACGAACAGAAGGTCCGTTATGCCGCATTCAAGATGGCTGGAGAGGCGAAGCGCTGGTGGCTTTCTGCGAAGTGGTTAGAGGATCAAAGGGTGGTAATGATAGCCCTTACCTGGGAGAGATTCTAGGAACTGTTCTTTGACAGGTATTTTCCTTCATCTATCACAAAAGAAAAGATTGAGGAGTTCACTAATCTGATATGGGGGAATATGACTGTTGCGGAGTACGCAGCGAAATTTGTGGAGCTTTCTCATTTCGCACCGTTCTTGATTCCAAATGAGGTAAGGAAGTTTAGGAAATTTGAAAAACGCCTGAGACGCATGATATTTGAGCTGGTGGTGGGGTTTCAAGTGCAGAATTCTTAGATTTAGTTGATAAGGTTTCGATGCTAGAAAAGAGTATTTAGAGCAGCACGGCACCTTTAGAGCAGAAGAAGAGGCCTGCACCATCTAGTTTTCAGTTTGAAATGGTCAGGGATCAGCGAAGAAAGGAAAAGAGACAGTGGAATTTGTATGCCCGAAGTGTAATAAAAGACATAGGGGTGAATGCTAATTGGGCACTTCGAATTGTTTCAGGTGCGGTAAGCCAAGGCATATCAAGAAAAATTGTCGGGAACCATTGCCTATAGTATCTATTCAGAACTAGGACCAGGGAAAATAGCAGGTACCACTTGGAAGATGTAGTGACCCGAAAAATAATATCATTTTAATAATAAGAGGGAGAGAAATAGAAACAAAAATAGAAGGAGGTGGTAGACTTCGTCGACGAACGCATTGCATTTTGGGGGATAATAATAATTTCAAGGAAATTGCCAGGACTCATCGACGAATACAAGGGTTCGTAGACGAGTGCATAAGAAAATTCGTTGACGAATACAGGGATTCATCGACGAGAAAATACCGGCTGACGGGCCGTGCTATGATGTGATTTGCCAGCATACGGGTTGTGTTATGATTTACCGGCGTACGGGCCAAGCTATGATAAAATGTGTAATACTGGCGTATGGGCCGATGATTTTCATGATATACATTTATATGCAAATGATATGATTGATGTGAAAATTAATGATATGAAATATGCATGTATCACAGTTTCAATATATGTTATATGGTATCAGAACCTGGTTGGCTTGGTCTAGGCTAGCACTTGCACGGTACCATTGCTATGTGTCTATGGTCTTCGTGATCATGATATATGTGTTAACACCACTGTACGGAGTGGTGTAAGATTGGATGGTCGATGTGGTTTTTAAGAAGTGTGTGAGCACCACTAGTGTACGGAACAGATCAGGCAGACCCATTGTACTTACAGACTGTACTTTTGACTTGGCAATGGTAGGCCAACCATTGTCAGGTCTCGCCTTCGGGCCACACAACCCAGTCATGTGGGGGTAATACATGACAACAGCCAGCTAACCTACTAGGAATGTTTTTATGTTATTATTATTATATGAGACGAGATTTGTTTATGAAAATGCAGTATGTTTTACCATGATTTGATATATTTATGCTTTCCCAGATTTGACAAAATAGTTACTGAATATATTATGTATGATATATGTAGAACACGAAATACTCATGTTGCCACACACTGGTATTAGTTTATTTCCTTTACTGAGAAGTGTGTCACCCCTAAAATTTTATAAACTTTTTAGGAGCCCTAGATAGGAGAGCGGGAAAAGCCCCGCTGATCTAATACAATAGATCTACCCTTTTTGAAGGATAAGTTTTGGTAGGGACAGTTAGATTTTGTGGGAAATGTCTCTAGATCTTATTTTTAGGATGTATATATGCAATTACAGTGGTTGTAGAGACTCTAATATTTGTAGTAATATGATGGATGTTTTGTAGTTATAATATTGTGAATATATGTTTCCTGCTGCTTAGGCTTCCGTCTCGTGTTCTAATTTATCCCTAGTACCCACGGGTCCAGGTGGATTATGATCTGCTGAGCTGGGATTTGTGATATTGATTTTATATAAAAAAAATGTGGAAATTAAACAGGTCCTCACAATTTGGTATCAGAGCCTAGATTGCTAGGTTCTATAGACTCTAGAATGCAGCGGAAACGATACCAGAGTCTAGGAAAAGATTTAAGGTTGTTCTATAGTCTAGAGGTAGGACTTTCGTGGTAGTTTCTGTGTTTTTCCTGGGGTGACGATTTCAGTAAAACCATAGTAAGCTATTGTCAAGTTGTGTTCCTAGAATGAGTTAGAAATGAGTTAGAAATGTTAAGATGAGTGGTGAGGATAGGTGGGTAAATTATAAGGATAGGATTACTGAGTTGTAACTGCTATTTTTCGGGATGGATCTAGAAAGAAATAGTGCCCATGCGAGTGGCAGTGATGGAGCAGGACCATTAGGTGCAGTTGGGACCAACTCTGACGCGGTATTACGTAGCGTGGCTCAACAGGTTATGGCTGAGATCGCTAGGAGCTCGAGGGAGCAGAGTGGTGCATCTGTAGGCCATGGGTGCACTATATAGAAGTTTACAAAGATGAATCCTCTGACATTCTCGGGTGGAGTTGATCCTGCAGCCGCCGAGAACTGGATGCAGGAGACAGAGAAGGTCTTGGTCGTGTTGCAGTGTACTGAGGAACAAAGGGTCCTCTTCGCCACCTATAGACTGACAAGAGAGGCCGAGAGGTGGTGGACTGTAGTGAGACTGTTGGAGCAGCAAAGGGTGACCCCTATAGCCATGACATGGGACCGGTTTAAAAATTGTTTTTCGATAGATATTTTCCAACTACTGTTAGGGAAGCTAAAGTAGAAGAGTTCTTAAGTCTGAAGTAGGGACAACTATCCATCCAGCAGTATGCAGCACGTTTCATTGAGCTCTCTTGTTTCCCCCCATACATTGTTCCTGATGAAGTGAGGAAAATCAGGAAGTTTGAGAGAGGTTTGAGACAAAGCATATTTAAGCAGGTGGTGGTGCTGCGGATCCAGGACTTTACTGAGTTGGTTGACAGGGCGGCTTTGGCGGAGATTGGTGAGCGTCTTGATGCAAAGGAACAGGGACAGAGGAAGAGATCTGCATCTATGGGCTACCAGCAGGGCCATAGATCGGGTCAGTGTAGAAGAGGAAATCGTGACAGAGGATGAAGGCAGGAGATAGGAGGATGCGAGGTGCAGACAGGGCAGGGTCTTCTAGTCTATCAGATTTGTGGTAGGAGGTACTAGGGAGAGTGTCGAGCTGGTGGTGTGGTATGCTATCACTGCGGTAGATCGGGGCACATGGTGCGAGATTGCCTTACCCCACCAGAGGCAATAGGTGGTGTGGTATGCTATCGCTGCAGTAGATCAGGGTACATGGTGCGAGACTGCCCTACCCCATCGGATGTAGTTCTAGCTCCAAGACCATACTGGGGAGGTTACCAGGCACCACGTGGGGTCTAGCAGAGGAATACGACTCCATCCAGGGTGTTTACTCTGACGCCGAGTGAGGCTGAGACGGTGAGTGATGTGGTGACAGGTATGGTTACTATGCTTTCTTTTAAAGTTATTGCATTGTTTGATTTAGGAGCTACACACTTGTTCGTGTCTTCGGGGTGTCTTAAATTATGTGGGGCTGAAACACAACTATTAGATGTTGAATTACTGGTATCTACACCAACTAGGTTAGCAGTGAGGTGTAGTAGGGTGCTTTAAGGTTGTCCAGTTCATATTCAAGGAAAGACTTTGTCTACTGATTTGATAGTGCTAGACATGCACGGGTTTGATGTTATATTTGGCATGGATTGGCTAGCAGTAAATTTTGCCAGCATAGATTGCCGAGCACGAGAAGTGATATTTAGATCTCCGGGGAAAGTAGAATTCAAGTTCATAGGGTCGCGAGTGCAATCCCTTCCTCAGCTAGTTTCAGCTATTCAGGCCAGAAGACTATTGCTGGGTGGTTGTCAGGGGTTTGTGGCCGTTGTAAAGGAGACGTCAGAAAATGAATTGAAACTTGCTAGCACTCCTATAGTAAAGGAGTTTATTGATGTTTTCCCAGACAAGTTACCAGGCCTGCCACCCGATCGTGAGGTAGATTTCCATATTGATCTACTTCCAGGTACAACGCCGATTTCTAAAGTACCATACCGGATGGCGCCCACAGAGTTGACAAAATTGAAGAATTAGTTGCAAGATTTATTTGATAAAGGCTTCATACGACTCAGTGTATCTCCATGGGGAGCTCCAATTTTATTTGTGAAGAAGAAAGACGGGACAATGAGGATGTGTATAGACTATAGGGAGATTAATAAAGTGACAATCAAGAACAAGTATCCTCTACCCTATATTGATGATTTGTTTTACTAGCTCCAGGGTACACGGGTGTATTCGAAGATTGACCTCAGATTCGACTACCATCAAGTAAAAGTGAAAGCATAAGACGTCTCGAAGATGGCCTTCAGGACCAGGTATGGGCATTACGAGTTTCTTGTAATGTTGTTTCATTTGACGAATGCTCTTACGGTATTTATGGACTTGATGAATAGAGTCTTCCACCAATACCTAGACCAGTTTGTTGTCGTTTTTATTGATGATGTACTGGTCTATTCGAGGAGCTTTGAGGAGCATAAGACACACCTGCGACAAGTTTTACAAACACTTCGGGAAAAGAAGTTGTATGCCAAATTCAGTAAATGTGAATTCTGGCTTGAGAAGGTTGTGTTCTTGGGGCATGTTATATCTGGAGACGGTATTTCTGTGGATCTTAGTAAGATTGAGGTGGTAGTGAATTGGGCTAGACCGAGAAATGTCTAGGAGATCAGGATTTTCTTGGGGCTAGCTGGCTATTATCGTCGTTTTGTTGAGGGATTATCAGCTTTGTCATGACCTTTGACACGACTAATGAGGAAGAATGTCAGATTTGAGTGGAACAACAGCTGTGAGCGGAGTTTTCAAGAACTGAAGCAAAGATTAGTCACAACACCCGTATTGGTTATCCCGTCAGGGAGTGAGGGGTATGTTATTTACAGTGATGCGTCCTTCAAGGGACTTGGCTGTGTATTGATGCAGCATGGTAGGGTAGTGGCGTATGAGTCCAGGTAGTTGAAAGAATATGAAAAGAACTACCTTACACATGATCTTGAATTGGCTGTAGTGGTACACGCATTAAAAATTTGGACGCATTACCTGTACGGCAAGCAGTGTGAGATTTTCTCCGACCACAAAAGCTTAAAGTATTTCTTAACGCAGAAGGAACTGAATATAAGGCAGAGAAGGTGGTTGGAGCTGATTAAGGATTTTTATTGTACCATTAGTTATCACCCGAGAAAAGCAAACGTGGTAGCTAATGCGTTAAACAGGAAATCCAGGGAACTAGTGTTGGCAGTATGGGGATCCAGCATCCGATCATGATGGATCTAGAAATACTAGACATAAAGTTGGTAGAGAGTGATCTTCCAGTGTGTATTGCCAGCCTAATAGTACAACCTACTTTGTAAGAAAGAATTAAAGTCGTTCAAAGGGAAGACCCAGAATTAGTGGAGGTGATGGATAGAGTGCAGAATGGCTAGGGGGAGGATTTCAGTATTGCGGATGAAGGAGCTTTGTGGTTCCGTTCTAGATTATGTGTTCCTGCCGATACAGAGATCAGGAAGACTATTTTAGAGGAAGCTTACAGATCTTTGTATACAATTCATCTCGGTAGTACGAAGATGTACAGAGATCTGCGAGAGTCGTATTGGTGGAGTGGAATGAAGAGAGAGATCACCGAGTATGTATGTAGTGACCCAAAGAATAATATGATTTTAATAATAAAAGGGAGAGAAATAGAAACAGAAACAGAAAGAGGCCGTAGACTTAGTCAACGACATTGCATTTTCGGGGATAACCATAATTTCAAGGAAATTGCCAGGACTCGTCGACGAATACAAGGCCTCGTCGACGAGTGCATAAGAAAATTCATCGACGAACATAGGGCTTCATTAACGAGAAAATACCGAGAGAGGTTCTGGGGCAGCCTAAATTTCTTTGACGAATAGAGGGTCTCGTCGATGAATTTAATGAAGGACTCGTCGACGAGGTGACGTGTCTCGTTGACGAAATCCCCTGTTTTAGAAATATGGAAATCCAGATTTTAAGCTTCTTTAAGAAGCTAACTCTCTCCTCTCTCTCTCTCTCTCTCCCCTTCAGCTCTCTCCCTTTCTTTTGTCGATTTCGGGCCAGATCTCCGCCGGATCAACAATCCGAAGTCACCACGACGCTCCTGGGGAAGTTCTCTCCAAATCTGCCGAAGCGGATCATCAATGAAAGCAAGGTGGAAACCATCCCAAATTCAGGGTAAGGCTTTTTACTCAATATTTGGATTTGTGATAGTTGTAAAAAGTGTTATACGCTTAGAAATACTGAACTTTAATTCTAGACAATGTTGTTTCCAGGGGTGTTGAATTGGGAACGTAGGGAATCATCCCTAAGTCGAGGTAAGACTTTTAAGCCAAATTTGACTTAGTGATAGTTATAGAAAATGTTGTACGTATGAAAATACTGAACTTTAATATTGAGAGTTTTCATTTTCAGGGTGTTGAGTTAGGAACCCTGCGGGTGCGGGGCAGTTTTATTATAGGTTTTCTAGGAATCAGATAAGGGGATAAACTAAACTAGTCCTTTTGAGAAAATGTATGTATATATGTATAGCATCTGATTTCTGAAAAATAAATATGTTTATATGAATCTATGATTTATGTTTTTAGAAAAATACTGTTAAAATAACGATATGTTAAATATGTGGAAAATCAGTTCAGTGTGGCATGAGTATAAATGTTGTGAAATATTGTTTTCTGGGATGAGATTATGATATGGGTTTTATAATGTGTAAAACCGCCGTATGGTCCGAGATTTTAAATATGTGGTTGCCGGCGTACGGGCCGTGCTATGTGTGATTTGCCAACATATGAGCTGTGCTATGATGTGGTTTGCCGGCGAACGAGCCGTGCTATGTTGTGATTTGCCAGCGTACGGGCCGTGCTATGTTGTGATTTGCCAGCGTACGGGCTGTGCTATGATGTGGTTTGCCGGCGTACGGGCCATGCTATAATAAAATGTGTAATACCGGCATACGGGCCGATGATTTTTATGATACATATTTATACGCAAAATGATATGATTAATGTGAAAATAAATTATATGAGATATCTATGTATCACAGTTTTAGTATATGTTATATGATATCAGAACTTGGTTGGCTTGGTCTAGGCTAGCACTTGCACAGTATCGTTGCTATGTGTCCATGGTCTTCGTGATCATGATATCTGTGTTAACGCCACTGTACGGAGTGGTGTGAGATTGGATGGTCGATGTGGTTATTTTCAAGAAGTGTACTGTTATCGCCTCTGGTGTACGGACCAGGTCTGGCAGACCCATCGGACCTACAGATTACTGTTTGACTTGGCAGTGGTCGGCCAACCATTGTCAGCCTTCAGGCCACACACACCAGTCATGTCTGGGTAATACATGACAACAGCCAGCTAACCTACCAGGAATATTTTTATGTTATTATTATTATGATATGAGATGAGATATGCTTATGAAATGTAGTATGTTCTGCCATGTTTTGATATACATATTTTTTCCCAGATTTGATAAACAATATTGAATGTGTTATATATGATATATGTAGAATACAGAATACTCATGTTGCCACACATTGGTATTAGTTTATTTCCTTTACTGAGAGGTGTCTCACCCCTAAATCTTATAAACTTTTCAGGAGCCCCTGATAGAAGAGTGGGAAAAGCCCCGCTGACCTAGTGTTGGATATCTGCCCTTTTGAAGGGTAAGTTTCTTTTTGTAGGGATAGTTAGATTTTGTGAGTGATGTCCCTAGATTTATTTTGGGATGTATATATGGAGATACTGTGGACTATAGCAACTTTGGTATATTGTAACATATGGTATTGAGATGTATATTATTGTATGTTTTCTGCTGCCAGGGCTTCTGCTGTATG